>NC_135237.1:453856060-454156060 GCF_051348905.1 Ranitomeya variabilis
GAGCCCTAGAACTCTAGTAACTATTTGCTGTATATGACATCATTGATCACGGATACCTTTCATCACTCTATTAAACAGTATTCTGGACCAAAGTTTTCCAGTGTGTAGCTTTTTATCACCTATGTATTTTCCCAGTGCTCAGAGATATCTCCTGCCATGTAAGACTTCTGGAGCAGTGACACTTCTTAGTAATGTTTATGACTCTACTTGAATCCAGTAAGCCTCGCTTTTTCTGCATAGTTCCACAGCCTGGCTGCAGGTCTGCTCTATGTGATCCAGACTCTATTACATTATTAAGTTACAGAACTTCTGTAGTCACATCACAGGGGATTGTAGAACAGTATCACTTGTTTTTCATCCTGCGCATTATACAGTGCAAATAGGAAATAGAATATTATTATTGGCACCGTAAAACGTCAGGCCCTGTTTTCTGCATGTACACAAATTGTTTCCATGTTTAATTAGCCTTCGAAAGTATTCTGTTTCTTTCCTCTCCATAGGGACAATAGAATAACCTTTGTGTTGCACTTTGTAACCATAAATACACCAAGGTAATCCAATCTGTTCTCACCGGATTACGGGAGGCTTTTTATAATTCGCTACATTTATATTTCACAAAATATATTATATATATTGGGATCAAGTAATTGCACTTCTCCGGATGTTCCTGGTATCATAGTGAACCGGTTCTGGACTTCTGAAATGAAATGTATATGCAGTATAATTGATCGTACAATGACCATACAGGATACAGTATGTCATCTATCTAGATAAACACTAAGAATTTACATCAAGTAGTTACTAACTATCTGCCTGCTCTGCCCAATGCTGATCTTTTCTTTTCTGGCAATCATCAGTCACTCCTGATGTCAATTCTGTGGCTTCAGTTGACATCATATTGACAAAGCAGCTTCTTCTTTTCTGTTCTCCTTTGTTTATGGAGTGTCTTTGCCAATGACATGCTGAATGATAGCCAGCTGCTTAACTGAGGGGAGCCAGCTGTCAATCAGCATGACATAGGCCGTGATGCCCCATCGACAAAATAGTGCGGGAGAAGAAGAGCTGCACTGTTGACTTGTAGTCAAATGAAGCAGCAGAATCACTAGCTGGAGTGGTCTATGACCGTTATGAGACAGCAGAGATCATGACACAGCAGAACAGGCAGATAGTTAGCCTATAAGTTCTTAGTACCATAAGAAAAAAGATACAAAAGTACCGGATAACCCCTTTAAGACTCTCTCAAACAATATTGAAAGCCACAAAACATCTAAGAAGAACATCCAAACACCTGTCTAGCCTCAAATTAATTGCAACTGTTGAAGTAGAACCAACGCTCATTCAGGACGCAGCTGCACAATTTCTGTAATTTAAGTTCATTGGGTTTTGGTTGATTCACATAAAACTCTACCTACTACCTAGAGCTGGTAAAAAATGGATAAAGTGGTGGGTTTGTTCTTTAGGGTTAGGGCAAGGCCACTATTTCCAGTGAAAGTTAATAGTAAAGGTGCATTTACACTTTAAAATTATTGTGAATGAGCGTTTGTAGGAAGGCTCGTATCACAATAATCTTGCAGTCTAAACAGGCTGCCAATCACCTGATGAACAGGCAATCGAACGCTTTTGATTGGGTGAAATGATCTTTTGGTTTTCACAAAAGGTCATTGTTCTTGGCAGTGTATTGTCTTTTGTAAACAGGACTCGCGCTGCCGAGAATAATGACAGCGCAGTCGCATTAAGCAGTGTATTTCAGATCCTTCAGTGCGCATTGTTAAGCGTGGTCTTCCTTATACAGAATTTTAAACAACCGTCAATAGGTACCATATATACTCCAGTATAAGCTGACCCGAGTATAAGCAGAGGCACCAAATTTTGTCACGAAAAACTTGGAAAACCTATTGATTCGAGTATAAGCCGGGTATGCATCGTCCCTTCATCCCCATCCTGGTATGCACGGCCTCCTCATCCCTATCCTGGTATGCATGGCCTCCTCATCCCCATCCTGGTATGCATGGCCTCCTCATACCTATCCTGGTATGCACGGCCTCCTCATCCCCATCCTGGTATGCATGGTTCCTCATCCCCATCCTGGTATGCATGGCCTCCTCATACCTATCCTGGTATGCACGGCCTCCTCATCCCCATCCTGGTATGCATGGTTCCTCATACCTACCCTGGTATGCACGGCCTCCTCATCCCTATCCTGGTATGCACGGCCTCCTCATCCCTATCCTGGTATGCATGGCCTCCTCATACCTATCCTGGTATGCACGGCCTCCTCATCCCCATCCTGGTATGCATGGTTCCTCATTCCCATCCTGGTATGCACGGCCTCCTCATCCCCATCCTGGTATGCATGGTTCCTCATTCCCATCCTGGTATGCACGGCCTCCTCATCCCCATTCTGGTATGGATGGTTCCTCATCCCTATCTTGTTATGCATGGATCCACATCTCTATCCTGGTATGCATGACCTCCTCATCCCTATTCTGGTCTGCATGGCATCCTCATCCCCATACTGGTATGCGTGGTTCTTCATCCCCATCTTGGTATGCATGGTTCCTTATTCCCATCCTGGTTTTCATGGCTCCTCATCCCATCCTGGTTTGCATGGCTCCTCATCCCTATCCTGGTATGCATGGCTCCCATCATAAAAAGCATAAAAAATACTACTTACCTTACCTTCGCTCCCTTGCAGCATCTTGTTCCAATGCGAGCAGTTGCTTTATGCTTGTAAGCAGCACACGGCAGGGATGTCATGCGCTGCTTACAAGCAGAGCACAGCTGCCTGAATACTCACTGCTCTCCACGCCGGGACTATGTGCGTGGAGGGCAGTGAATATTTATCGCTATTTAGTAGCTTGCATAGTGTCAGCCGCAGGGAGATCACGTGTCCCCGCTACTTAAGGGAATGAATATTCACCGCTCTCCATGCCCATGGGAGCGGAGAGAGGTGAATATTAATTTCTCTTAGGTAGCGGGCACTCGTGGTTGCCCAGCGGCTGCTGGAAGTCAGTGGCTGTGGCTAGCATTGTGCGCACTAAATGAAATGAATGTTTAATGCCAGAGCAGTGAATATTCATTTCTCTTTAGCAGCGGGCACAGAAGATGGCCACAGCTGCTGGCTCCTGGCTCCTGTGACCTGCTGCTCCACTGCTCCCTTCCATCTTCTGGGACAATGACTCGAGTATAAGCCATGGGGGCATTTTCAGCACAAAAAATGTGCTGAAAAACTCAGCTTATACTCAAGTATATAGGGTAAATAGTTACCGATCGGCAGTTTTTTAACCCTGCAAAATTGAGTTATGTAAATCCACTTTAAAGCTTCAGCATACATAGACATTTAACACAATTGTATGCTTCAGTTCCCTTACAGACTAAAAAAAGTGCACACAGGGTCAAAGTATAAGAAAGTACAAAATAATTAACTTTATTATATATTATATATTTATTATATATTATACACATAATACAAATTAAAAAGTGAGTCACCCAGAGGATGGTGACACATGTTGCTTTAGAGTACATCATTAATTATATAAAAGTCTGGGCTGAGCCATCACTGGACACAATTCATACTATACAAATGAGATGATAATCAATACAGCAGCGGAACTTGTGTTTCATGCATACTCATGAACTATTATTCTGCTAACATACTGTAATACCAACTTCAATGTGCATTATCGGTGTTCAGCATTCTTTTTGGGGTTTGGGCTGGCACCACGTCTATAGGAGCATAATTCATAGGTATGTATGGAATACAAGTTTGTTTGCTCTATTGATTATCATCCCGTGTTTATTTAATATATTACACAGGCCTACAAAAAAACATTTTTCAGGTGCAAAGGCTTTTTGAATGGATTTCAGGTATGTTGAGGGTGCTGAATTAAAAAAACCCATTACTTTTGGTTCTAGTTTTTGACATAATTCATCCATGACAATAATGCATTCCCCTCAATGCGACTTGTGTGTGATAACAAATACAATAGCTTTTGGTCTTTTGACTCTTTAACAGTGTCTTAGATAATGATATATCCTATATATTTATTTTACATTTCAATTTGTATGCTTACAATGCTATAAAAGTTACTTTTTAAAGCCGGAATTCTACTGTAATTAATTAATTAACAATTAAAAATCTCAGAAACTAGAGCCAATCTGGCAAAAGCAAAGTCATATTTTCAATCAGAACCATAAACTTAATATTTATAAAACCGTTGGCACCAAAATCACCGTATTCCAATGCCTCCAATGTAACACCCCTTTAAGCTGCCTATGTGGGCAGGGTGTCCAGTAGTTATCATCTCAATACGACGCAGTGCCTCCACCCGAATCTTGCTGGGAGCAGTAGTGGGATGCAGGAGGGTCTTCCTCTTCTGCCATGTGTCTACTCTGGAAACCTCTGCCACACTCTGTATACACTCACAAAAGTTGAAGTGGAAACAAGTTAGGCTACTTTCACACTAGCGTTGTTTTGCATACGTCGCAATGCGTCATTTAGGAGAAAAAACGCATCCTGCAAAGTTGTCCGCAGGATGCGTTTTTTTTTGCGTGCAACGGTTGCGTCGTGTTTTGGCGGACCGTCGGCACAAAAAAAGTTACATGTAACTTTTTTTGCGCGTCGTGTCCACCATTTTCGACCGCGCATGCGCGGCCGAAACAAAGCCCCCTCCTCGCTGGACCTTACAATGGGGCAGCGGAAGCGTTGTAAGACTGCTTCCGCTGCCCACGTCAGGCATCACTTTCACAATGCGCGTCGGCACGTCGGGCCGACACATAGCGACGGCCCCGTGCCGACACTAGTGTGAAAGCAGCCTAACAGGTTTATTTACAAATAAATAAATGGTGTTACATTCAGAGAACATAATAAGGAGCAGCAAACCATATATCAAACAATCTATGATACAGCTTCAAAATGTGCTTTGCAGTAGGTCTGACAATTAATGATGACAATTCCCCTTTATGTAACAGCAGACACACTCCTAACTAATAGCACCCAATAATGGCTGCAGCAATGACAGTAACACAGTCCAACGATGGGGCCCAGTTGCCATGGTTGTTGGCGCGCTTTGCAGAACCATTGGTGCACATAATACAATAGGAACAAAATCCCCTCAGCAACAGTTCTTTTATTAACTCCTCAATAGTGGAACCACAAGTCCCAACAATAGTTTTGCACTCCTTGATGTAGCAGGTTTGCGGGTCAGATAGAGATCTAGCTTGGGCTGCAGAATCCAGATGCCTTAAACACAACGGATGGATTGTGGGCTTGTTCCCTTAGTTAGGCCAAGCAGTGATGGACATGTAGGATGCTAGCCGGTGCGTAGGATGCAGTGACACACAGGAGGCAGAGCAAGGCTTAACAGGTGCTTTATGTATAGGAACAGTAATGGTACAAGCAGGGGGGTAAAGGATGTAATTGGAGAATGGGGGAAAGTCAAAATGCACAAGAATATAACAGGTTAACTTATCAGTCTCTGTGCGCTGGAAGAAGGTAGCTGGAAGATCCCTTGGCGGCGCCTCAGGTGGAGTGGGATGCCTCCAATCCGGTCCCGCAGATGAGCGATGCACTTTCTCCTTGTGACGACAAATCCTCCTGGGTTCTTCAGCATGCGATCTCCTGATCCATGCGCACGGTGGGGCAGAGGTGATGGTCGGCGGCAAAGAAGAAGCAGAAAGTTCAGTGAGCAAGGCCTCAGTAGTAGCACACAGTCCAGCGGAGACAGCCTCAGCAGGCATCGCAAGGATGGGACTAAGCGGTGCCTCCACAGTGGTGAGCGGAGCAAAGGTCCGTACTCTATCCTGGTCACTACCTGGTGAGGGAGTCTCTCTGGGCTGAGGGTAGGACACGTCAGCAGTCTGGCTAGCTGGGGGTATAGGCACAACTAGCTGGTGTGGGTCTGTGAAGAGGTAGTTAACCGTACTTACTACTCACAAGCTCGGTCCCGGCCAAATGTCCCGTCTTCCTGCTCAAACTTCTATTTATGTTAGAGCCGCCCCCTGCAGTCAGGTGCCCTGAACTGGTCCCCGTCCACAATCTCTTCCCCCGGAAACACTGGTGACAGCCCCAATGGTTCCAGCCCAGAAACGCAGGAGATACCGTTAGCTTGGCTCTGCACCGTACACACATCTCCTGGTAACCTGGCCAGTCTGCAAATGTGGTTTGGCTGCAGGATTATTTTCTCCCCTCACACACACTTAGGGGCTGGACAATTACCACTGTGTGCCTGTTCCCTGTTCTCCAGGATCAGACTGTCACATGTCTGTAATGAAGGATTGCACACATTGCTCTTCCTTGTCATAGCTCCACCCTTCTTTTCCAAACTGCACAGCCAAAAAGTCCCTTTCTCTGCTGCTCCTGCTCCCCTATGATGTCGAGAAGAGCAATGTCTTATGGAAGTTGCAATCCAGAGAATCATTAATGTCTGTGAATGTCTGAGTAATCCCAGCAGCACCAGTCTCTGTACAAATAGGTCTCACTGCAGGTGTTACATACTTTTGAGATGTGCAATACATATCAGCTAGCCTGGACCTTTATACAATTAGCCATGTACTGTAATTTCTCCTGTTATGTGTGACGCCATCCTCTGGGTTACTCATTTGTCTTAAGTGTATATTTTTTGATAGAATAAAATAAATAATTTGTACTTTCTTATTCTTTGGCCCTGTGTGCATTTTTTTTTTCAGTATAGGAATTGTAGCTATTCCCTGTGCTAAAGCCATACTTACTTTTCGTGCAAAACTATTAGTGACATACGATTATATATTCTTAGTATCAATTATTTGTACTATATTTACCTTTTCTTGGTATGTTATTACTGTATGCACATAATTCTCATGCAATCTTATGCTTTCATCTTAGTGGCAACAGCTTTGGAAGGGCCCTTTCCTGTTCCAGCACATTTGTGCTCCAGTGCACAAAGAGAGACTCATAAATAGCGATGAACGAATCTGATGAAATTTTGTCAATTTGCTTGAATTTGGACAGGAATTTTGACTCTTATCAAATGATGTGAATTAAGTGTATTTTATTATGCCATGGGGCCAGAAAATAAATGTTAATGTCTCCCCAGCCTTCACCTTGTCCGCACAGCTACCCGCTTGGCCATTCAAAAACGAACTTCACTCACAGGTTGCCTGTCTCCTTCAAGGCTTGGGTAATGCCGGAATTTTTGCCAAATCAGTTTTGGCCTTGCTCGACATCATGACATGTGTCATGCTAGAACATCACAAGACCTAGAGGATGTTGGAGGCGCCAAAAATTCAAAGGGCAGGGGGAAGACTGGTGGCCTGTAAATGAAGACTAGACCAGAATGAACAACAAGAAAACTTTGCATACAAGGTGAGCACTACATTGAGCTATTAATTTTTGTTGCTTTCCATAACCCCTTACCAGCCTTTTTAAATCCCACAAAATAGTAGCTGGCCACCATTTTGTTGTGTATGTGCAAATCAAAATACAAACAGTTTGTGGCATATTTGATTTTCCCTAGAACAATTCTCTCATTTCTACTTACAATGACATGGTCTGGTGAGTTTGGTGTGGAAAGACTTGAGTTGCTGCACAGAGTCCTCACCTTAGCCCCCCTGGTATGTCTTTGGGATAAATTGTGACATCGATCATCAATACGTGATCCCACAAGTTCTATTTTGATTAAATGAGCACAAATTTTTATACATAACTCCATATTAAGGTTTGTTGATTTGGAATTTAATGGCCAACAAGCTCATACAGATGTAATGGCCAGTTGTAAGCATACTTTTGGCTTTATGGTGTATCTTCAACCTTTCCATTTTAAGAACATTTTTGGAGTTTTCATTAATAGACATTGTAAGTTGGTAAGAGATTTCCACAGTCTTTTGTTGGACAAAGTTGTAATTTAATGTAGTTTATAAAATTGCTATCCACCAGCATATTGTTGACAGCATTAGCGTAAATTTGAATCATAACTGGTTGGTCAATATAAATTATTGGCACACTTACCAAAGGAAGACTATTGGAGGCACTGTCTAAGAGCAAAGAGATCTTCCCTAGATTTAGAATTAATTAGTTGCTATCATTAGAATACATTTATGTTTTTATGACCAATGTGGAGAATTTGATATAAAATGCAAATCACATTATTTACCTAAAATTTCATTTTTCAACTAGATTGTCTTGGCATTGATATTGGTTTCACATAAAAACATGCGTGGCCATCAAATTAGGAAGAAGCGAGAACCTAGTGGTCAGCACTTTGGAGAGATTTTTAGGCACAAATAGCTAATTTTGGTTAAAATGATTTTCTCTTTTGCTCACACTTGCCAATATCAATATATTGGTTCTGATTTATCACTTTTTATACTAGAAAACTGCCATAAAAATCTTTGAAAAGTCGCAATTCTTACTAGAGTAAGATTTGTGGCAAGGTGCACACAGAGGCGTAACCCATTTCGTGCCTTGCCTGATTCATTAAGTGGTGTGCCCCTCTTAATGAGTCAGGTGCCTCGCATACCACTTCCTCCGCTCATCAAAATCAGCGTGAAAAACGCCTATCTTGTTGAATTGGAGTCATTATTTCTTCAAACAACCTTGATTAATATAATTTACAGGATCCAGCATTTCCATCTTGTGGGAAAGGAAGTGGAACTGAGTTTAATAGACATTCGTTGGTTTCAGTCTTGTGTCTTTTAAGTTTGTAATCATTAATTGCTTCCTTGTCTTGTATTGATTGTGCTGTCCCAAGCTGAGACTTTATTTCTGACATTATATGAATACAGTAAGGATGGTTTTCTTTGATTAGACATTTTTGTGCAAAATATTCAATAGTTATCTTAATGAAGGACTGCTATAAGTATAAATTAGAGAGTCAGAATACATAGGGACATACCGTATTGATATAGGAATCAGGAATGTTGGTATCACTCCTATTGGGAGTGGCAACAACCATTTCTCAATTACATTTGCACAAGGAACAACATAATGCCACATTCTCAGAAAAGGGTCTAATTTTTTTTTTCTTTGGAAAATATTCACTAAACATACATACCAATAGAGCTGATAGAAATCATTAAAACCTATTTAACTCACTGTGGACATCTAAGTATGGTTAGTAGATAATACACTGAACAGTCATAACATTAAACCACCTACTATCTTGTAGGTCTGCCTTGTGCCACTGATTCAGCTCTGACCTATCAAGTCAAGGACTCCACAAGTCCTTTGGCCCAAGACATGATCATAAGATCCTTTTCTCCTTTAAGGGGGTCTTTGAGTCTAGCGGATTAAAAAATGTATTTTGTTTCATATTTTTTATGTAATTAGTGCAGAGAATATATCTGCAAAACTATTTAGCTTGATTCACAATATTAAAAAAGTTATAGCACCCTATAGGGAGTGATTTCCGGCGCTCAGTGCTCAGGCTGTGTGGAGCACAATGGAGCATTCTATCGGCCTTGTGTGCATGTATGCTTTTTAGCTTTTAGCTTTTGGATTAACTTGCCCAATAGATGGTAGTTTCTTGGGCGGCATTTTAAAAAACAGTCTTTAGTATTATGACCCTTACTAATCACCTCACACTGATCAGAGATCTAATAGGTGAATCTATATATATAAAGCAGAAAATGTGTGCACTGCAAGATCTTAAATCTCAGTTATGAAAACTGCCTCACAGTCATATTATTCTAGTTGTCCATACCAACCAATCAGAGCTCAGATTTCACTTTACCTAAGCAGCTTCAAAGCTGAACACTACACTCTGGTTGTTATAGGTTATTTGTGCTGAACATTGAGGTGAGTAGATGCTAACAAAGTTGTTCATGAATTTTAAAAGTGTAAAACATGTGTGGAAATAGATAAAAATGGTCAAGAGATTATAAAGCGCGTCCATATTGTTATGTAAAATGGATATTTCAAGGCAACCAATACATGAGAGAACAGGATTGACAGTTTGCGAGCACATTAGCAAAAAACTAAGAACCTTGAAAGATATCGAGTTGCCCTTTTCGAGAGAATTTAAAAAAATTGCATCATCATAATATGCAAAACTTTCAAAAATAATGTAAAATTCTCTCAGATGCCACATCGAGGTGTAGGATTTAAAATTAACATCAAGTGCTGCTGTAACGATGTTTACATCAATTCCTCTACAATTATTGGCGACATTTGAAATCAATTGTCGCATTGGGTTTGTGTTTTGAATTTTAGGTGTTGGACAAGAAAGCCTAAATTTATTTAGCGGCTTGACGGACATTTGTCATGGCAGGGCTATAAGCACTTATTAAGCTTGCCTTGAAAAAATACATACAGTTCTTTCAAAAATTAAGAGACCACTTTAAAATGTTCAGTTTCTCTGATTTTTCTCTTTATAGGTATGTAACACCCCATGTTCCTGGTTGTTACAGTGGCATTGCTTTCCTCACAGGGAGAGTGATGTAATGCTTGGAAGTGAGGAAGGATCCATTTTATCAGGTATTCACGTACATGCAACATGTTCTAACTCCAGGCCAGAAGGGGGAGCTCTGAACCTGGTATCAGGGGAGCTTCCCTGTATATATATATATATATATATATATATATATATATATATATATATATATACACTATATATATTCTGGTCTGGGAGAAGAGTTAGACAGTCTGTCAGAGGGATGAAACGGAGAGAAAGCAGACGATGAGAGTCTGAGAAAGAAAGAGGGGGCCGTGCTGCCACAAGAGGTGCTGCAGCTCCTAGTAGGAACTAGAAAAGAACAGTTAGTAGAGACAGTGAAGGAGGGAAAGGAGCAAAGGAGAGTTGAGAGCTGGAAAGAGAAGCTGCGACTGGGCTTCCTCCACACTGAGTGCAGATACTGGTTGTAATAATTATAGGGGATAACTCAGGAGACTCTTTGCGTGGAACAAGACACCTACAGGACACAGTTTTATAAGTGGTAAAGTCTATATTATCACACGGTGATTCAAACAGGTGCAGAGAGAAACTCAAGTCCACAACACTTGGTGCAAATATCAAATGCAGCTCAGCAGTCTATAGGAAACTTCAGAGGAAAATGCAATCATGCAGAAAGTCTATGAAGCACAATTATTCTTGAAGATACTTGACACGAATAAGTCCTTGCTTAGTCCAAAACACAGATAGATATGCTTATAAGGCAGTTCAAATAATATCTTAGCTCAACCAGGGAGGTCTGGGTAATAGTCTCAGGTTCTTGCAAAGCAGAAACAGCTTACATGTCCAGCAAATGCAGGTGGAAGTAAACACGAGCAGCAGATGAAGGAGGATTACTGGAACTGGTGTATGCAGCAGGAACTCAGAGCAGAGTAGCAGGATCATCACACAGGTTCACAGGAGCAGGTATATAGCCAGGGAGTCACCAGACGTCAGGAGCTGGATGCAAGGCAGAATACTCTAGCACAGACTGTAGGCTGGGGTGGAGTTTTATAGCAGGTAGACACAGTGCACATGAGACCAAAGACGCCATCTTGGAAAAGGGCAGTAATGCACAAAAAGGTAATCAAAAAATGATCAGAGTCCTGACACTGGTAGCTGGAAGACCGAGGCTGTGGAGGTAACACTATGCCCCACGGCAGAAACTGGCAAACAGCGGATTGCAAGTTACCTGACCACCACTGAGACCCGAGGACACAGTAGCAGAATAGAGCCCGGGTCGTGATAGAGATCCTGTAAAAAGGCTCAAGTTACCTGTCGTATGGGTAGTGTCCTACCCACAGGGGGGACAGAAAAGAAACGTGAGGACCTTGTGTGAGGCCTAAGGCAGCAAGGGACTACACCACAGCGCTAGTAGGAAGGCTTCCAACTCCGCCTGGTAAAGGGAATTCCAGATTCGCTTCCAAGCCAGCCGGACCATACCTGTAATCCGCTACCCTGGACTGTGGCTGCCTGAACTCATCAGTAAAGAGGTAAAGAGACTGCAACCCTGTGTCCTCCGTTTTTTCTATACCACCTACCACCTGTCACAACTACATCGGGAGCCCTGGGGACCCAGCTTCACCTGTGGGAAGCCATACCATCCCAGCTGCCTTAACATCACCCCAGAGGATCCCGTTAAGCAGCTTCGATCACCCCTGACCGAGTACCACAGGTGGCGTCTTGAACTTTTATTACTTTACAAAGCCCTCTAAAGACTGTCCCTTTTACTTGGGCATCCAGGGCCACGGACCGGGTCACCGCTGCCGTGACACATCCCTTTAAGTACCGTACCAGGTACCGAGTACCCCACGGCCCTGGCAGGCGTTCCAGGTATATTTTTGAGTAAAATGTAAATTGTACATTGTTGTTTTATTCTATAAACTACTGACAACATGTCTCCGAAATTCAAAGCTAAAAATTTAGTATTTTATTGCAGCAAATGAAAAATCATCAAAATAACGAAAAAGAAACAGTGCTTTCAGACCTCAAATAATGCAAAGAAAACAAGTTCTTATTCATTTAGAAACAACAATACTCATGTTTTAACTCAGGAAGGGTTCAGAAATCAATATTTGGTGGAAAGAACCATGATTTTTAATCACAGCTTTCATGTGTCTTGGCATGCATCTTGATCACCAAATCAGAAGCACATTAAGTAGAATGAGGTTTACTCTGGATTGAATTCAACTGACACCGGAATGGAATGGCTGTTAGACATGTAGAGATGGTGATTTTTAGAAAAACTCAGTGGTCTCATAATTTTTGCCAGAGCTGTATATACTGTATATGCAGTGTACAACTGCATTTTAAAGCAAGAAGGTGAAGATGAAAAAACGAAGAATGAAGAAGCTAGAAATTTTGTAGCACATAAAACAGTATCTGGCAAAAGAACATGGATAAAAAAAAGGATTCTAATTAGTGATGAGCGAGTGTACTCGTTGCTCGGGTTTTCCCGAGCACGCTTGGTGACCTCCGAGTATTTCTGACTGCTCAGAGATTAAGTTTTCATCGCCTCAGCAGCATGATTTACAGCTATTAGTCAGCTTGATTACATGTGGGGATTACCTAGCAACCAGGCAACCTCCACATGTACTCAGCCTGGCTAATAGCTGTAAATAATTCAGCTGCCGTGATGAAAACTAAATCTCTGAACACTAACAAATACTCGGAGGTCACCCGAGCATGCTCGAGAAAACCCGAGCAACGAGTACACTCGCTCATCACTAATTTTCATCTTTATTTAGTGTGTCTAGTTTACTCTATTTGGAAAACATTACAAAAACGAGTCGATGCTGTAGTTAAAAGTAGGTTGTGTCAAGCGTGTAGTGTGTGGAACAAAAAAAGGGCAACGATATTGAGGCATACAATGAATGGTATGAGACACACGAAGAAACATGCTCCATAAATCATGATAGCAGTGTGGGTAAAATGAAGATCGACCATATAATTGAAACATTTTTGAGATCACAGGAGAAGCACAGATTTTTTAACGAAAAGTGCACTACCTTTCAAAAATTTAGGGTCACTTAGAAATTTCCTGATTTTTGAAAGAAAAGCACAGTTTTTTTCCAATGAAGCTAACATTAAATGATTCATAAATACACTCTATACATTGTTAATATGGTAAATGACTATTCTAGCTGCAAACGTCTGGTTTGTAATGCGATATCTTCATAGGTGTATAGAGGCCCATTTCCAACAACCATCACTCAGGTGTTCTTACGGTGCTTTGTGTTTGCTAACTGTGTAAGAAGGCTAATGGATGGTTAGAATACCCTTGAAAATCCTTGTGCAAGTATGTTAGCACAGCTGAAAACAGTTTGGCTGATTAGAGAACCTATAAACCTAACCTTCCTTTGAGCTAGTTGAGAATCTGGAGCATTACATTTGTTGGTTCCATTAAACTCTTAAAATGGCCAGAAAAAAAGAACTTTCATGTGAAACTCAACAGTCTATTCTTGTTCTTAGAAATGAAGGCTATTCCATGTGAGAAATTGCCAAGAAACTGAAGATTTTCTACAACGGTGTGTACTACTCCCTTCAGAGGAGAGCACAAACAGGCTCTAACCAGAGTAGAAAGAGAAGTGGGAGGTCCTGCTGCACAACTGAGCAACAAGACAAATACATTGGAGTCTGTAGTTTGAGAAACCGACGACTCACAGGTCCTCAACTGGCAACTTCATTAAATAGTACACGCAAAACGCCAGTGTCAAATCTACAGTGAAGAGGCGACTCCGGGATGCTGGTCATCAAAGCCATATCTGAGACTGGCTAATAAAAGGAAAAGATTAATATGGGCAAAAGAACACAGACATTGGACAGAGGAAGATTGGAAAAAAGTGTTATGGACAGACAAATCCAAGTTTGATTGGAGCCAATTTCATCCTACAACAGGACAATGACCCAAAGCACACCTCCAAATTATGCAAGAACTATTTAGGGAAGAAGCAGGCAGCTGGTATCCTATCTGTAATGGAGTGGCAAGCGCAGTCACCAGATCTCAACCCCTTTGAGCTGTTGTGGGAGCAGCTTGACTGTATGGTACGCAAAAAGTGCCCATCAAGCCAAACCAACTTGTGGGAGGGGCTTCTGGAAGCATGGGGTGACATTTCTCCAGATTACCTCGGCAAATTAACTGCTAGAATGCCAATGGTCTGCAATGCTGTAATTGCTGCAAAGGGAGCATTCTTTGGCGAAAGCAAAGTTTGAAGGAGAAAATTATTATTTCAAATAAAAATCTTTTTTTTGAACCTTGTCAATGTGTGGACTAGATTTTCAATTCATTTGGCAACTCATTTGATTAATAAAAGTATGAGTTTTCATGGAAAACACAAAATTGTCTGGGTGACCCTAAACTTTTGAACGTTAGTGTATATTGGAGAACGGGACAGCAAAACGTTTTGTGGAATTTTAAATACGAATCCGTATGAAGATGAAGCTACTATGATGCAAAAATAATGTTTCGGCGATGTAGAAAAAAGAAGGTATGAGACTTTGCGATGCAAAAAAATAACAAAGGAATCTGTGGCAAAGGTGCTGGAAATTTAGCAGATACAATTATTGGTGCATTCACTATGTATTATGGCATGGAAATTTGTAGACATGCAGACTCCATTGAGAAAATGAGGAAAGAAATATAGGTACTATCATAAAAGGTACACCGATGATAAACAGCAACATGACAACTGACAACTGTCCGGGTAAAGAGAGCTGGTGCAAGTCGTGTAAAGCTAAAGCTGAAGGTACACTCGCAGCCTTCCATCATGATAAACCACATCAAGTTACTGTGAAGGTATTATAGAGGTAATAAAGCCAATTTATATTGAGATGTCATCCAATGATTTGCTGGAACTCACTCATTTGGACTTTTGCTCCGAATCGTCTTCATACATTTTTGGGCAATAATTACTGTATTTTGATCATAAGATGCACCCCAAATTTTGGGGATGAAAACAGGAAAAAAATTTTTTAAATAAAATGGTGGTGCATCTTATAGACTGATTTTGTGGTTCCTTATTGGGAGGGAGTCTGCAGTGCAGCCGGATCACAGGAGGCAGGGCCGCTGCTGTAGGAAGCTGTCGGTGGCAGGAGTGGGGCAATGCTATGGGCCCAGAATAGGAAGGAGGGGTTGTCCCAGCTGTGCGAGGCTGCAGGCCCTGGGCTTTCATAAGATGTCGGTGGTGAGCGGAGTCCCCTTCCCTTTGATTTCCCTGCAGTGGACTTCTTATCTCCTGACATCTCTATTTGCGCATATGCCGCTTCCGGTGGCCATTTTCCCGAAAGTCACCACAGAGAAATCAATGGGAAGGGGACTCAGCTCACCACCAAAATCTTATCAAAGCCTAGGGCTCACAGCCTCGCACCCCCGGGACACCCCCCTCGAATTATAAGACGCACACCTATTTTCCTCCCAAATTTGAGGGAAAAAAGTGAATCTTATAATCCAAAAAATATGGCATCTTTAGCGAAGGATTTATGCCAATTCTTAAATGGACATGATGGGAATGACTATTGGACAGCAAGCAGAGATGTAGGTTCCTTTAAGTTGCTTGGCGCGTCGTTCGTATAATTCCATTGGAGATGACAGCTCTCTTCGCAGAAAAGAGAGAGCAGCTCTGCAGGAATTTTTATGTGCACGAGAAAGGATTACTTTGTGGTCCTGGAATAGCTGATTGATTGTGAGTAAATGTGTCTCTGTGTAATTAGTATGAAAAACTTAACGAGTTTTTCTCTAAACCACTTTTTTTTTTTTGGTTTTACACACCCTTCAGGGGTCCAGCGCTGAGACTCCGCTGCCTCTTTTGTTATCTGTAAAGGTACCATCACGCTCAACGACGCTGCGGCGATATAGACAACGAGCCGACCTAAACTAGATCGCTGGAGCGTCGCTGTTAAGGTCGCTGTAGAGACATCAAACACAGCAACTCCAGAACGATGCAGGAGCGATCCAGTGACGTAACGGCGACTCACTTCTCGTTCTCGCTGGTTGTTAGCTCCATGTCAAACAGCCGGAGTGTACCGACTGGCTAGAAGGAGACGCTGCGATGCCCCCTATGCTCGTTGCTGGCGTCGTTGCTTTTTATGTCAAACACGACGATACACGCCGACCGGGCGACGAAATAAAGTTCTGGACTTCTAGCTCCGACCAGCGATGGCACAGCGGGATCCAGATCGCTGCTGCGTGTCAAACACAACGAGATCGCTATCCAGGACGCTGCAACGTCACGGATTGTTGTCGTTCTCTTTGCAAAGTTGCTGCGTGTGACGGTACCTTAATTGTCTGTGCAGCGCCCCAGAGTCCTGGTCGTTGCAGTAGCATGGTTCAGCCACTAAGGGGGGCCATGCTGCGTTCGATGGCACGGAAGGAGTTCTCTGAGCAGGTATCACAGTCACCAATACATTTCACAGCTGGGCCTCCGGGGGGAGCTAAGGGTGCTATTCATTAGGCCACTCCCCACCATAGTGGGTAAACTGGGGGTCAGGCAGGAAGTTAGAGAGAACGCTTACGGGATTGAACGGAGCAACACCTGGTGGCAGAGGGTGTTGTGAAGGGAGAGACTGTAGGGTCTCTGCCAGGGGTGGGATCCTGGCAGAGGCTTGGCATGGAAAGAACGTAAAGGGACCGTGCCTGCTCAGCATAGCGGCGGTGCCCAAGGAAGGACTAAGAAGCGAGATAGATTGTGCTGAGTGAGAAACGAAATCAAGCGAAAGGAGATACCAGTGAGGGTTGTGCTGAAAGAGGCAGCACCTTACTGAGGCGCACTACCGGTGGCCGGAACGCCGAGGAGGTAAAGAGTTTCAAGCCATACCTCAGACCTACGGCAGGGCAGTTAGCTTGAGGCGGACTGTCTCACGCATCACCCAGGAAGGCAAAGGGGGGTACCAACAGGAGAGGGGCGCAGATAGAGTCCCGGAAGATCTCCGAGCCTCCCCGTCATACGGGTGCGTTCCTACCATAGTATCTGGAGGGACGAGGAAGATCATTGCGAATTAAGTTGTTGTGAGGGAACACGAGAAACAGACACAACAGTTGTGGGGTACTTTCCGTAAGCACAGCAGGGAAGGACTGCAACACATAGCGCTAGAAGGAAGGCACCGATTTCCACCTGCAAGGAGAGCTCTGGAAGTGCCATTGGACCGGCCGGACTTGCGCAGCCTGGTGAGCCGTATTCTGGACTGAGGACCCAGAGAGCTTCAGTAAAGAGGTAAAGAGACTGCAACCTGGTGTCCTCGTTATTTACCGCGCCCTGCACCCCACAACTGCACCGCTACAACATCACTTATTGCACCGGACGTCCCCCACTGACAGACAGGGCCACGGACCGGGTCTAGCCACCGTGACAACCCCAGGACTGAGACCTAGAGGCCCGGCTCCGGGTACCCCTCGGCCCTGCGGCGGTGTGGGGGCGCTCCAACTTGGCGTCACGAACAGGATCTACTTAAGCCTGAAGAATCAGGTCATGTGTGCCTAGAGACTGTGATTTACTGTACTTTATTGCAAGATTGTGCTGCGCCATTGGCCGCCAGAAGTTCCCGCCAAAAGGCGCCGCCATTGCTACACCCCAGGAGAAGGAGGGTGTGTTATGGGCGGAGACTCCCAGTGTGGCGCGAGAAATGGCTACCGCCCCCTGCACTTCTGGCTGCAAAGAGATGACCTGCCCCAAAACAGAAGACAACCCCCTGAGATGCAACGGCGGGAAGCTGGCGACGGAGAAGCCCGACCTCGGAGAAATGGCGGAGTCAGGTGCATGCACTGCCAGCGACTATCAGGCGGCGATGATGAACGGCGAGTGCCTGAGCGAGGAAGAAGCGGTTCAGGCCTGCCTTTCTTCACCGGAGATGGACCGGAAGGCCGCGGACCCGACAGCAGAGCTACGTCCACCAATCCCGACCTCGGAGTTAGAGGAGGGGGAACCACGGCCAGCGGGGCCGAATCCGAGCATCCCATTGGAGGAGCCCCGGTTCGGGCTGCAGCAAATTCCAGCGTCCTCGTTAACGGACCGGAGCGACACCGATGGAACCATATTAGGCGCAGGTATGGCCGACGTCCCTGCTCCCCTCCGCGAGCCCACTTCCATGACCCACCTCTATCGCAGTAGGGAGCGACTTATCTCGGCAGGGCTAATGGTGCTATCCCCCGATGACCTGGGGAGGATGGTGCCACCGCTGTCGACTGGAGTGGGGGAGCCTGTGGATGTGAGCTTAGATGGAGTAGTTCTTCGGTGGGACACCCCCTGGTTTAGAGCAGATGGATCCCGGGAGAACGGGTCCACTCTTGCGGTGCTTACATGGGAACAATATAGACAGTGCTTGATTCTGCAGTGGAAAGGACGGAAAGGAGCTGAGTCGATGGGCCCAACGAAAGTACAACAACCCCCCCCGGCATGGGATGACAGAGACGCGGTAAGGCGGGGCACTGTGTTGGCCTACCATGTAAAAAGGGGGTGGGGCCTCATACACGAGCCGGGACTGGATACTGATGTTTTCGTTGCGCACTGTAACGTGAGGGCTCCCTGTTGTGGCCGAAGTGGAGAACCGTTACAAAAGGGGGATCCAGTGACCTACAGCCGCCACTTGAACCCACTCGGGTGGTATGCACGAAATGTTCGGCGGTGTATGTCTGGGCCTGCGGCACCTGCAGCCCCAGATCTGGTCCCGGGAGCGCCTGAACTTGTCACTATCGCGACGGTACGCCTAGTGGCAGCCCCGGAGTTGGCCAGTCGAGTCCATCTGCATGTTCGAACCGAGGACACTGGCGCTGTAGTGACCGGGGTCCAGGAACCAAAGCCACCGGAAGGAGAATAAACCTCGATACCATGAAAATGTAAATAGTTAACTGTTCATTCCTTTAACTGTTCCTGTTTGCTGCTAAACCCGTCTAGGGTTAAAGGTGACCCCTTTGTTGATCCGGGGTCACTGTTGTTTTCCTGAAGTTTATACAGTTTTAAAAAAAAAAGAACTGCAGAAATCATGAACTGCGCATGATTCAAACTTTCCCTTGTAAATAGTTTGCACTTTCTTAAAGGTGCTCCCTACTGGTTTTAGGCAAAAGACACTTTGCGAAGAAACCGTTCCTACTGGTCCTAGTTAAAGACACTTTGTGAAGATACCGGACCGGAACTTTGCATGAGACTGGTAGGCTGAGAAGACGAACTACCTCAGAGAGACCTGGTCCCCTCTTAAAGGGGATGTGAAGAATTGTACTTGAAAGCGATACTGTTACAGAACAGTAATGTGGTAATGATGCCTTGAAAAGAAAATGTAACTGTTTTACATGCCGAGTTATATGTGTTGAATTTGTTAAAATGTGAAATTTGAATAATGTTTTGAAGACAGGAAAGATGCAGAGAGCCCGTAGGGGTAGAAGTAGAGGTCTGCATAGTTGAAAGTAAGAGAAGTAATAATGAGGGTGAGGATAGAAGGTAAACCCTGCGTCCCCATTGAAAAGTTACTTTATTGCTAAGGACAGAGAGTGAACCCGTAGGGGTTAGAGAGTGAGTCCTTAAAGGGGCCGAGTAGAGCTGGCTCAGAGTTCTTCAACCGAAAGGAATGTTATGTCTATACTGTGTATAGTAGCGAAAGGCAGTAGGCCCTGGCTGAACAGGGCGGTCCTGTAGAAGAAAGGAGAGGCAGTAGGTCTGGTGCCGTAGGGACAGGCGGTCCTGCAGGTTCACAAGAAGGAGAATGTAAAGTTGAAATGCCTTATAATGTGATTATAGGAAGGCCTTTGATAGACTAAGAGTGTGAGTTTCTTAAAGGCAATGTTAAGTTATTATTTCAAAAATTGCACTAAATAGAATACCCGGTTGGGTAACAGAAGTTATTTATACTCTGTAAATTATAAGGTTAATTATGTTTGTAACGTTACAAGTGTCCTCACCTCCCATAAAGGGAAGCCTACTTAAGTATACTTATTGTTATTTGCACTCAACAAAATTGTATGTCTTTTTGCTAACCTGTATTGTTGTTTTTCTTCCCAGTCCCGGAGTACTGTGTTTAACCAGGGGGGAGTGCAGCGCCCCAGAGTCCTGGTCGTTGCAGTAGCATGGTTCAGCCACTAAGGGGGGCCATGCTGCGTTCGATGGCACGGAAGGAGTTCTCTGAGCAGGTATCACAGTCACCAATACATTTCACAGCTGGGCCTCCGGGGGGAGCTAAGGGTGCTATTCATTAGGCCACTCCCCACCATAGTGGGTAAACTGGGGGTCAGGCAGGAAGTTAGAGAGAACGCTTACGGGATTGAACGGAGCAACACCTGGTGGCAGAGGGTGTTGTGAAGGGAGAGACTGTAGGGTCTCTGCCAGGGGTGGGATCCTGGCAGAGGCTTGGCATGGAAAGAACGTAAAGGGACCGTGCCTGCTCAGCATAGCGGCGGTGCCCAAGGAAGGACTAAGAAGCGAGATAGATTGTGCTGAGTGAGAAACGAAATCAAGCGAAAGGAGATACCAGTGAGGGTTGTGCTGAAAGAGGCAGCACCTTACTGAGGCGCACTACCGGTGGCCGGAACGCCGAGGAGGTAAAGAGTTTCAAGCCATACCTCAGACCTACGGCAGGGCAGTTAGCTTGAGGCGGACTGTCTCACGCATCACCCAGGAAGGCAAAGGGGGGTACCAACAGGAGAGGGGCGCAGATAGAGTCCCGGAAGATCTCCGAGCCTCCCCGTCATACGGGTGCGTTCCTACCATAGTATCTGGAGGGACGAGGAAGATCATTGCGAATTAAGTTGTTGTGAGGGAACACGAGAAACAGACACAACAGTTGTGGGGTACTTTCCGTAAGCACAGCAGGGAAGGACTGCAACACATAGCGCTAGAAGGAAGGCACCGATTTCCACCTGCAAGGAGAGCTCTGGAAGTGCCATTGGACCGGCCGGACTTGCGCAGCCTGGTGAGCCGTATTCTGGACTGAGGACCCAGAGAGCTTCAGTAAAGAGGTAAAGAGACTGCAACCTGGTGTCCTCGTTATTTACCGCGCCCTGCACCCCACAACTGCACCGCTACAACATCACTTATTGCACCGGACGTCCCCCACTGACAGACAGGGCCACGGACCGGGTCTAGCCACCGTGACAACCCCAGGACTGAGACCTAGAGGCCCGGCTCCGGGTACCCCTCGGCCCTGCGGCGGTGTGGGGGCGCTCCATCTGCAGCACTGAAGTCACATCAACAGTGCTGCAGCCAATCAGTACTATGAGTCTACTTGTTGCTTTCAGCGCTTCCAACATGATGTCAGCACTGCTGGCAGTAACAGACACTACAAGCAATGACTGAGACTCAGCGCTGGACCCAGGGAGGCTGAGTAAAGCACAGTTTTCCATTTTCTGAAACTGGATAACCCTTTTTACTCCATCTATCAGGAGATTTATTGTTGTAGCTGATTGGTGTATGGGTATTATGTGCCTTTATATAACAGCTTCATATTCTGTCACAGCCAATGCTCTCACCTCTGGCTATGATCAGGTGATTTGCAAATTAATTTGCAACAAACTGAAACTGCAGCCATGTTTTCATGTTCCATGGTGATAAAGGTGAGACAAGAAAAATCAATAATCTTGTTTGCTAGGCTACCTTGGTACACAATTAGTCTGTAGTCTACCTCGGGAACTGGTCATATTGGGTAGCGTTGATGGTTTTCCAAAGGGCAAGAGATCATTATCCGTAGGGATTTGGTAAGCATACATATTGGATTCTTGGATGGTCCCTTAAAAATCTTAGTCTGATATTGGTAGACTCATTATTTTATAGTTTGACTTCTCCGTAGTCCAATGCAACTCTTGGTTGCTGACTCTAACACAATGGGCAACCTAGGATTTTTTTTCTCTAGAATTGTAGATTGCAAATTTGACATGATGGCATAATGTTGGTGGAAAATGAAACTCTAAGGGAAACTCCTCATAAACTCAGGGAGAAGCTACAAACTCCATGCAGATGATGAGCCCTGGAGTCGGTATTTATTGCTGTATAGTTCAAAGTGATACATTTCGTTGTTGACATAAAGGGATAAATTCTTTTTTTTTTTGGCTTGGGTTCTTTGAAAAAAACAATATGCCATACTCACCTGCTGTTACCTTCATGGCTGCTCTGTAGTCTGTACATGCACCGGAAGTGATGTTCACTACTATATTTGAGATTGGCTGCAGCAGTCATGTGATTTGTACAGCGATGTTGCACTGATCAGGCACCTGCCCACTGCAGCCAATCACAAGTCGCAACGGGCATGTGATATATGGTCTGGATGACCAATCCTATAAAGAACATTGTATGCTTTGGTTTTCTGTATGACAATAAGATTTCTTTATTTAACTTGTTAAACTTTTTGAGTTTTTCTTTGCATATTGTTGTGTCTTGAGTCTTTCCACAGCAATTTCATAGCTGTAATGTATTGTGGCTATCATTATGCTGCTGACCTTTGAAATACGTCTATGCTCCCAATCTTTCTTTAATCTCTGCCTTCACAGCTGTCTGGGGGGTTTTCTTCAGTGCGAGGCAGGGAACCAGCCTTGTTCCAATATCATACACAAGACCCCAACCAACTTAAGTAAAGTAAAATGGGGACAAAAAGAGTATTTTAGGCCAAAAATAATTTTATTATAGACACATAATATTAAAAAAAAATTTTAACTGAATTTTCAGACCGAAGCAGGTAAAAGTGGATCCCAATTATAATTCCAAGCTACCAGCATTGTAAATCACATTGATTCCGTGGAGGATAAAAAATCCATTTTAAATTAAATTAAGTTCAATATATATCTGAATAGCTTCGAAACCAATGTATTCCCTGAAAGAGTTTAGTAATGAGATAACTCAATAAGAATTTATATATATATATATATATAAGAAAAACTCTTAGTGACCAAAACTCCGATCATATCCTGATTAGGAAATAGCATTAAGTGTGCTCAGTAGTAAAGTGCTGGTGCTAAAGTGCCAAAATGCAGCTATAATCATGATCCCAACCATGTGAGCCAAACAGGGATAGCTAGAGCTGGTACTTACTAGTGTAGTGAGGGACCCAACCTGCCGCCCCTACGCACGTTTCGAAGTCTCTTCTTCACGAGGCGTGACTAATCCTGAAAATGAGGTAGGTTTATATAGTGCTGTACACCTATCGTAGGTAATCTCCGCAATGACGTGGATCTGTTAGCGGCACATGCACATGCAGCGC
The DNA here is from genome assembly GCF_051348905.1 of Ranitomeya variabilis. Classification (NCBI taxonomy): domain Eukaryota; kingdom Metazoa; phylum Chordata; class Amphibia; order Anura; family Dendrobatidae; genus Ranitomeya; species Ranitomeya variabilis. The sequence goes on from NC_135237.1 coordinate 453,879,631, forward strand.
CCCAGAGTCCTGGTCGTTGCAGTACTGACGCTCCGCCACTAAGGGGAGTGATGGTACGTCTGATGGCCCTAAAGGAGTTCACCTGACCAGGTATCACAGTCACACATTACACTTCACACTCTGGCCACCAGGGGGAGCAAAGGGTTCTATGTATTAGGCCACTCCTCACAATCTGGTAAAACTGGGGGCTGGATAGGAAGTTAGCCAGAAGCTGACTGGGTTGGATCCAGGCAACATCCTGTGGCAGAGGGTGTTGCAGGGGAAGATTCAGGGGGGTCTCTGTCAGGGGTGGGATCCTGACAGTGGCCTAGCAAAAAGAACAGAACATTACGGAGCCGCGCCTGCACCCGTTGCGGTGGCATCCTAAGAAAGGAAACGAAGCGAGGTTTATTGTGGAGAAGTGAGAAACGAGATCGCAGAAAAAAGGAGATAAACCAGTAGGAGTCGTGCCTTAAGATCGTGGCAACATCCTACTGAGGCGCGTAGCCGATGGCCGGAACGCCGAGGAAGTATTGGGCTCCAAGCAGTACTTCAAACAGCGGCAGGACAGTTGATTATAGGTTGGCTGTCTCACCTAAATCACCTAAGCAGACATAGGGGGCAATTGTGGGAGAGGGACGACGCTAGAGTCCCGGAAGAACTCCAGGCCTACCCAGCATACGGGTGCGTCCTAGCCATATCATCTGGAGGACGGAGAAGAACATCAGAACAGATACAAGTTGTGAGGAAGAACATCAGAAACAGACACAACAGTTGTGAGGACTATCCCGTGGTGCTCAGCAGGGAGGTACTACAACACACAGGCGCTAGAAGGTAGGCACTGATTTCCACCTGCAAAGGAAACTCTGGATGTGCCTTCGGACCGGCCGGTCTCAGCCAGCCCTGTTAGCAGTACTCTGGATTGCGGATCCCGAAGCCTTCAGTAAAGAGGTAAAGAGACTGCAACCCTGTGTCCTCGTTATTCATCGCGACCTGCACCACGCACCCTCATCACACCTTTCATTGGACGCCCCTTAGCAGGGTCACGGACCGGGTCTAGCCACCGTGACAACCCCAGGACCGAAACTGAGAGGCCCGGTACCGAGTACCCCGCGGCCCTGCATCTGGGGGCGCTCCACACAGACCGGAGTCCACCCCTGTAAGGAATTTTTATAGAACCAGAAACACATGGGCTACTTGCACATTGAACAAGTCTGTTTTACAGGCTATTGAAGCATGGCAAAAGTAAAAAAAAAAACTTGAAGACACAAAAGAGCACAGTGAGGTCAAAAATACTCTGTTGTAAAAAAAATCACAGTAATAAGCAAGTGCTAGTCAAAAAGATGGAAAAAAACCCAGGGTATTTAGTTGATACGTTTTTCTGCAAAAAAATGTATACTAAGCTGCTCCACCAATCGTCAAGGTATACCCATAATAGAGCAGTCCTAACTAATGTATATAATCCCTATCTGATGTATTTAAAAACCTGATCGTCTGTATAGTATCTGTATAAGCAGGGTTCAGAGAGGGAATATCCATGTGGACCTGCTAGATGGAACAGCTTTAGTGAAAATAACCCACAAAGGAGTGGTGGACTCCTCAGTCTTGTAGAAACAAGAGAACAACTATAGAACCAGAAAAACATGGGCTACTTGCACATTGAACAAGTCTGTTTTACAGGCTATTAAAGCATGGCAAAAGTAAAAAAAAAAAGTAAAAAAAAGTGAAAAAAATAAAAAAAATATAAAAGTTTAAATCACCCCCCTTTCGCCCCAATCAAAATAAATCAATAAAAAAAATCAAACCTACACATATTTGGTATCACCGCGTTCAGAATCGCCCGATCTATCAATAAAAAAAAGCATTAACCTGATCGCTAAACGGCGTAGCGAGAAAAAAATCGAAACGCCAGAATTACGTTTTTTTGGTCGCCGCGACATTGCATTAAAATGCAATAACGGGCAATCAAAAGAATGCATCTGCACCAATATGGTATCATTAAAAACACCAGCTCGGCACGCAAAAAATAAGCCCTCAACCGACCCCAGATCATAAAAAATGAAGACGCTACGAGTAGGGTTGAGCGACTTTCATTTTTTTAAGATCGAGTCGGGTTTTGTGAAACCCGACTTAGTCCAGAGTCGAGTCGAGTGCAGTCGGCCGATTATCGCTAAAAGTCGGGGATCGACCGAAACACGAAACCCAATGCAAGTCAATGGGGAAGCATAGTCGGCAGTGAGTGGAGGCCAGGAAAACACCTACAGTGCCCATTTTAATGCCAAAAACATCCATTCTTGTTTTCTGAAGCTTGTCAATCTTAATTAACTTTATAATAATAGTTGGGCACTGGAAATTGGGGGTCATTTGGCAAAAGTTGTGGGGGGTAGGGCTGGTTCAAGGTTTTAGTGGGCCCAGGAAACGTGGACTACGTCACGGCGGTGGAGCAGGGAGAGGTAAGTATTTCAACGTTGCAAGTGCTGTGATCCTGAGCAAGCAGGGGGGGGGGGCACTTGTTCGCATTGGCACTGGCACAGGGCCCCTCAAAGTACAGCGATGTGTGTTTGCATGGCGGGGGCGCCTCCCACCAGCAGCGACACTTTTGCGTACTCTGAGGGGCCCTGTGCCAGTGACGTCGCCAACGAGTATGCCCCCCCCACCTGATGAAGGAACCTGCACTTTCATCTGCACCTTCCTCTTTGTCCCTGTGTAAGGTGGTATAACATGCGGGAAGGGGAACCTGACTTTCAGCAGGGTCAGATTCTGGCTGTGTAGAGTGCAAGGGGAATGTAGTGGTCTAGGTCAATGTACCAGCAGACTCATGTAGCAGTGGCTGGGCAGTGGGCAGGATGAGGAGGAAACAGATATAGGGCCAAAGAATAAAGTAGGCTAAATGCAGTTCAAAATTGGTAACAGGACTAAACAGGCGGCATTGCTTTGTTGAGTGGAGTAGCAAACCCAGGAGCAGCAGACACTGTTTTAAGGGCCCAAACACACTAATAGGCCAAATGCAGTTTAATATCTGCTACTGTAGGCCAAAAGCCAGAAGGTTGAAGCTCAGCTTTATTCAGTTGAGGACAAACACCACGCAGGGGCAGACACCGTTAGTAGGCCGGAACCAAAGTTGAAGGCCAAATGCAGTTTAATATCTGATACTATAGGCCGAAAGCCAGAAGGTTGAAGCTCAGCTTTTTTTAGTTGAGGACAAACACCAGGGAGGAGCAAACAGAGCTATTAGGCCCCATCCAGCAATTAAAAAAAAAAAAAAAAAAAAAGAGCCAGAAGGTGGAAACTCAGCTTTGTTCAGTGGAGGACAACACCAGGCAGGGGCAGACACCGTTAGTAGGCCCTAAACATTATTATTTTTTTTTTAAATCTTAATCAGGAACAGAAGGTTGAAGCACAGCTTTATTCAGTTGAGGACAACACCAGGGAGGGGCAGACACCGTTAGTAGGCCGGAACCACCAATCTTTTAAAAAACAGCAGTTAATAAGAGCCAGAAGGTTGAAGCACAGCTTTATTCAGTTGAGGACAACACCAGGGAGGGGCAGACACCGTAAGTAGGCCCTAAACACCCAATTTCTTTTTTAAAAATCTTAATTTGGAACAGAAGGTTGAAGCACAGCTTTATTCAGTTGAGGACAACACCAGGGAGGGGCAGACACCGTTAGTAGGCCGTAACCAAAGTTGAAGGCCAAATGCAGTTTAATATCTGATACTATAGGCCGAAAGCCATAAGGTTGAAGCACAGCTTTATTCAGTTGCAGCTTCTTGGCAATAATATAAAGAAGACGCGACAGGACAACACTCGGTGGATGCCATATCTGTGTTTTCAACTGAAAAAAACCTTTCAGTTAACTACTTGCAGGAGAAAGTTTTTGTAGCTGGTGGCCAATTTTTGTACTGTACCAGTTTTTTGTTGTATGTGTTTTTGTTTTTAATGTTAAAATGTCTGCATTTGATATCTCTCCAGTATTTTCTTTTTTATAAGCAAAATACTTATTTTTATATTTTCTGATGTTTTATACCGGAGTGTTCCTCGGGACACGCTTATAAAGTGTCTTATATATGTGTTTCTAATGAGTCACATTATATATTTTTTGTAATTGTGGCTCTAAGAGATCTCAAAGATTTCATGGTTTGGAAATGATTGTTATGCCTTTACTGTTATCTAATATATAATTGCCTAGAATACTGCTTCCTGCAATTTGTGCCAACTTCCGTGGCTTTGTCCGGAGCTAATGTCCGGAGCTAATGTCCGGAGCTAATGTCCGGAGCTAATGTCCGGAGATAAGAGACGTCACCAGTGTCCTACACCCAGGCAGAGCACAGGGGCCCCAGGCAGAGCACAGTGGCCCCAGGCAGAGCAGAGGGGCCCCAGGCAGCATATGGGGCCCCAGGCAGAGCACAGGGGCCCCAGGCAGCATATGGGGCCCCAGGCAGAGCACAGTGGCCCCAGGCAGAGCACAGGGGCCCCAGGCAGAACATGGGGCCCCAGGAAGAGCACAGGGGCCCCAGGCAGAGCACAGGGGCCCCAGGCAGCATATGGGGCCCCAGGCAGAGCACAGGGGCCCCAGGCAGCATATGGGGCCCCAGGCAGAGCACAGAGGCCCCAGGCAGCATATGGGGCCCCAGGCAGAGCACAGTGGCCCCAGGCAGAGCACAGGGGCCCCAGGCAGCATATGGGGCCCCAGGCAGAGCACAGGGGCCCCAGGCAGCTTATGGGGCCCCAGGCAGAGCACAGTGGCCCCAGGCAGAACATGGGGCCCCAGGCAGAGCACAGTGGCCCCAGGCAGAGCACAGGGGCCCCAGGCAGAACATGGGGCCCCAGGCAGAGCACAGGGGCCCCAGGCAGAGCACAGGGGCCCCAGGCAGCATATGGGGCCCCAGGCAGAGCACAGGGGCCCCAGGCAGCATATGGGGCCCCAGGCAGAGCACAGGGGCCCCAGGCAGCATATGGGGCCCCAGGCAGAGCACAGGGGCCCCAGGCAGCATATGGGGCCCCAGGCAGAGCACAGTGGCCCCAGGCAGAGCACACACCAAATCGGAGGCCGAGGGGCCCCGCCAACCAAATCGGAGGCTGAGGGGCCCCGCCAACCAAATCGGAGGCCGAGGAGCCCTGCCCACCAAATCGAAGGCCGAGAGTCCCCGCCCACCAAATCGGAGGCCGAGAGTCCCCGCCCACCAAATCGGAGGCCGAGGGTCCCCGCCCACCAAATCGGAGGCCGAGAGTCCCCGCCCACCAAATCGGAGGATAAGGGGCCCCGCCAACCAAATCGGAGGCCGAGGGGCCCCACCAACCAAATCGGAGGCCGAGGAGCCCCGCCCAACAAATCGAAGGCCGAGCGCCCCGCCCACCAAAGCGGAGGCCGAGGGGCCCGGCCCCGCCCACCAAAGCGGAGGCCGAGGGGCCCCGACCACCACATCGGAGGCCGAGGGGCCCCGCCCACCAAATCGGAGGCCGAGGGTCCCCGCCCACCAAATCGGAGGCCGAGGGTCCCCGCCCACCAAATCGGAGGCCGAGGGTCCCCGCCCACCAAATCGAAGGCCGAGGGTCCCCGCCCACCAAATCGGAGGCCGAGGGTCCCCGCCCACCAAATCGGAGGCCGAGGGGCCCCGCCTACCAAATCGGAGGCCGAGGGTCCCCACCCACCAAATCGGAGGCCGAGGGGCCCCGCCCACCAAATCGGAGGCTGAGGGGCCCCGCCCACCAAATCGGAGGCCGGGGGTCCCCGCCCACCAAATCGGAGGCCGAGGGTCCCCGCCCACCACATCGGAGGCCGATGGGCCCCGCCCACCAAATCGGAGGCCGAGGGTCCCCGCCCACCAAATCGGAGGCCGAGGGTCCCCGCCCACCAAATCGGAGGCCGAGGGTCCCCGCCCACCAAATCGGAGGCCGAGGGTCCACACCAACCAAATCGGAGGCCGAGGGGCCCCGCCCACCAAATCGAAGGCCGAGGGTCCCCGCACACCAAATCGGAGGCAGAGGGACCCCGCCCACCAAATCGGAGGCCGAGGGGCCCCGCCCACCAAAGCGGAGGCCGAGGGTCCCCGCCCTCCAAATCGGAGGCCGAGGGTCCCCACCCACCAAATCGGAGGCCGAGGGTCCCCGCCCACCAAATCGGAGGCCGAGGGTCCCCGCCCACCAAATCGGAGGCAGAGGGACCCCGCCCACCAAATCGGAGGCCGAGGGTCCCCGCCCACCAAAGCGGAGGCCGAGGGTCCCCGCCCACCAAATCGGAGGCCGAGGGTCCCCGCCCACCAAATCGGAGGCCGAGGGTCCCCGCCCACCAAATCGGAGGCCGAGGGTCCCCGCCCACCAAATCGGAGGCCGAGGGTCCCCGCCCACCAAATCGGAGGCCGAGGGGCCCCGCCTACCAAATCGGAGGCCGAGGGTCCCCGCCCACCAAATCGGAGGCCGAGGGTCCCCGCCCACCAAATCGGAGGCCGAGGGTCCACGCCAACCAAATCGGAGGCCGAGGGGCCCCGCCCACCAAATCGAAGGCCGAGGGGCCCCGCCCACCAAAGCGGAGGCCGAGGGTCCCCGCACACCAAATCGGAGGCCGAGGGACCCCGCCCACCAAATCGGAGGCCGAGGGGCCCCGCCCACCAAAGCGGAGGCCGAGGGTCCCCGACCACCAAATCGGAGGCCGAGGGTCCCCGCCCACCAAATCAGAGGCCGAGGGTCCCCGCCCACCAAATCGGAGGCCGAGGGTCCCCGCCCACCAAATCGGAGGCCGAGGGTCCCCGCCCACCAAATCGGAGGCCGAGAGTCCCCGCCCACCAAATCGGAGGCCGAGGGGCCCCGCCCACCAAATCGGAGGCCGAGGGGCCCTGCCAACCAAATCGGAGGCCGAGGGGCCCCGCCAACCAAATCGGAGGCCGAGGAGCCCTGCCCACCAAATCGAAGGCCGAGCGGCCCCGCCCACCAAAGCGGAGGCCGAGGGGCCCGGCCCCGCCCACCAAAGCGGAGGCCGAGGGGCCCCGCCCACCACATCGGAGGCCGAGGGGCCCCGCCAACCAAATCGGAGGCCGAGGGGCCCCGCCCACCAAATCGGAGGCCGAGGGGCCCCGCCCACCAAATCGGAGGCCGAGGGTCCCCGCCCACCAAATCGGAGGATAAGGGGCCCCGCCTACCAACTCGGAGGCCAAGGGGCCCCACCAACCAAATCGGAGGCCGAGGAGCCCCGCTCACCAAATCGAAGGCCGAGCGGCCTCGCCCACCAAAGCGGAGGCAGAGGGACCCCGCCCACCAAATCGGAGGCCGAGTTTCCCCGCCCACCAAATTATTCTTACATTTGAATAAATAAAGTATATATGGATTCTAGACTCCCGATTCTTTAGAATCGGGCTGCCATCTAGTATATAATAAAAACTGAATGGACACTTGTCAGCTCTTCTCAGGTGAAATGTTATCAAGTTCCGTCTGTTGGGCCATTATTCTAGGTCATACCCCCAGATCTGTGAACTGAGCAGTAAGGAAAATTAGCTGGTCTAAGAAGCATATCCATCTTTCCTACTTAAACACTTTCTTCATTGCTACTTAATGTGTTATATTTTAAAGCCATTGCAAGATTTTATAGAAGGAACTGATTGTAATTATCACCATAGGTATCACCACCTTTTAAGGACAGTGGGCAATCATTCAGCACTTTTTTGTAGGCATACATCCTCTCCCCAGCAACCTGTATGCATTTGACATGACATTATTTGTTCCTTTTATTGCATTACTTTCTTCATTGATTCCTTTTGCATAATTTATATGTAGTTTTAGTGCTGGTTTTGTACTCTGAGCTTGTTGCCCTGTGCACAATATTTTAAGACAGACTGAAATGTCAAGTTTGTTCTGTCAAAAGCAGTAGTGTTTCAAAATAGATAAAAAACAACATAAAGACAACATTCTAGAGCTGCTGTTATACTTATAAAGACAGTAAAATGTGATAACAACTATTAGCAGGTCATCTTTAGTATGTAGGTTTGATGAATCGGTGAGTGGTTGTATTGTATTGTGTGTGGTATTGTTATTAGTATTGTGAATTTTATTAAAATGTTTGCCTTCTGATTCAGTGTTTACTTTTCTTAATTTCCAAAATGCATGATTTCTTTGAAGGTTGTGTCTTCTGTCTTTACACACTTCTTTCTTAACCCCTTCCCAACATGCGCCATATATGTACAGTGCTGTGGGATCATATGAGCTCACACAAATCACCGTCACGATCAAATGTGGGTGTCAACTCAATATGAGAGGTGACGCCCTGCTAGCATTGATCGTGGGCGTTTAGCCCCTCTGATGCTGCTGTCAATATGGGGAGAACTACGTCCATGCATAGACTACTGGGGTCTTAACGCCATCACTTAAGAATAAGTATCCTTTGCCCTTGATATCTGAGCTCTTTGATAGACTCTGTAACGCCCCAGCCGTTTTCCAAGACTTTGTGAACGACATCTTCCGGGTGATGCTCACCACCTCGGTCGTAGTCTATCTGGATGATATTCTCATCTACTCTACAGATATTGACTCCAATCAGAGAGATGTTTGCAAAGTTTTTGACCTCTTACGGGCAAACTGAAGTGTGTGTTTGAGCAGGAGTCTATGCCTTTCCTTGGCTATATCATCTCTGACCAGGGATTGGCTATGGATCCTGCCAAGCTACAGGCTGTAATGGACTGGCAAGAACCCCATTCTCTTAAAGCAGTGCAGCGCTTTATGGGGTTCATTAATTACTATCGCCAGTTCATCCCACACTTCTCATCTTTGGTAGCTCCCTTGGTTGCCCTCACCAAGAAGGGAGCAAATCCCAAGTTGTGGTCGGAGGAGGTGTCCAAGGCCCTACTCACTATTAAGTCACACTTCGCTAGCGCTCCCATCCTACATCGCCCCGATGTAGATAAGCCATTTATAATAGAGGTGGATGCCTCATCCGTTGGTGCTGGAGCAGTCCTCTTCCAAAAGGATGCTCAAGGTCGGAAGCATCCTTGCTTCTTCTCCAAGACCTTCTCACCAGCGGAGAGGAATTATTCCATCGTGGACAGGGAGTTGCTAGCCATGAAGTTGGCTTTCTCAGAGTGGAGACACCTCCTAAAGTTTTTACAGACCCAAAAAATTTTGTGTACTAACAGACAGCCCAGCGGCAAAATTCTCGCCAGGCCAGATGGTCCCTGTTCTTCTCCCGGTTCCATTTCACCCTAACTTTTTTCTCCAGGTTGAAGAACATTCGTGCCGACGCTCTCTCCCGCTCCGTAGTGTCATCAGAGGAGGAGGAGCCTTGGCTTATTGTCCCTTCTGAGAGCCTGAGAACCGTGGCTCCGGATTCACTAGAGTCTGTTCCCCCGGGCAAGACTTTTGACCATCAAATTTGCGACCGGAGTTTCTCTGTTGGGCTCCTTTGTCCAAGGAGGGTACACATTTTGGGATCAAGAGGACATTTGAGCTTCTGGCGAGAACATACTGGTGGCCGCATATGGCTCGTGACGTCGGGGATAATATTCGGGCATGTGTCTCCTGCGCCAAGAATCGGTCTACTCGGCAACGGCCTGCTGGGCTACTTTACCCCCTGCCAGTGGCAGACAGGCCCTGGGAGATGGTCAGGATGGACTTCGTGGTGGGCTTACTTAAGTGTCGCAGCTGCACCGTTATCTGGGTAGTCACCGATCAAAGTACAGCGGTGTGTTTGCACGGCGGGGGCGCCTCCCACCGGTAGCAACACTTTTGCGTACTATGAGGGGCCCTGTGGCAGTGACGTCGCCAACGAGTATTCCTCCCCCCACCTGATGAAGGAACCTGCACCTTCATCTGCACCTTCCTCTTTGTCCCCGTGTAAGGTGGTATTTTATGCGGGAAGGGGGACCTGACTTTCAGCAGGGTCACAATCTTGCAGTGTAGTGTGCACGGGGAATGTTGCATTATGGGTCAATGTACCAGCAGACTCATCTATCACTGGCTGGGCAATGGGCAGGATGAGGGGGAAACAGATATGGGCCCAAAGAATAAAGTGGGCTAAATGCAGTTCAAAATTGGTAACAGGACTAAACAGGCGGCATTGCTTTGTTCAGTGGAGTAGCAAACCCAGGAGCAGCAGACACTGTTTTAAGGGCCCAAACACACTAATAGGCCAAATGCAGTTTAATATCTGCTACTGTAGGCCAAAAGCCAGAAGGTTGAAGCTCAGCTTTATACAGTTGAGGACAACACCAGGGAGCGGCAGAAACCGTTAGTAGGCCCTAACCACCATTTTGTTTTTTTAAAAACACTTAATGAGAGCCAGAAGGTTGAAGCTCAGCTGTATTCAGTTGAGGACAACACCAGGGAGGGGCAGAAACCGTTAGTAGGCCCTAAACACCATTTTTTAAAAAAAACACCAGTTAATGAGAGGCAGAAGGTTGAAGCTCAGCTGTATTCAGTTGAGGGCAACACCAGGGAGGGGCAGAAACCGTTAGTAGGCCCTAAACACCATTTGTTTTTAAAAAAAACAGCAGTTAATGAGAGGCAGAAGGTTGAAGCTCAGCTGTATTCAGTTGAGGGCAACACCAGGGAGGGGCAGAAACCGTTAGTAGGCCCTAAACACCATTTTGTTTTTTAAAAAAAAACACCAGTTAATGAGAGGCAGAAGGTTGAAGCTCAGCTGTATTCAGTTGAGGGCAACACCAGGGAGGGGCAGAAACCGTTAGTAGGCCCTAAACACCATTTGTTTTTAAAAAAAACAGCAGTTAATGAGAGGCAGAAGGTTGAAGCTCAGCTGTATTCAGTTGAGGACAACACCAGGGAGGGGCAGACACCGTTAGTAGGCCGGAACCACCATTTTTTTTTTAAAACAGCAGTTAATCAAAGCCAGAAGGTAGAAGCTCAGCTTTATTCAGTTGAGGACAACAGAAGGCAGGGGCAGACACCGTTAGTCGGCCGGAACCACCAATGTGTTTAAAAACTGCAGTTAATCAGAGCCGGAAGGTAGAAGCTCAGCTTTATTCAGTTGAGGACAACAGAAGGCAGGGGCAGACACCGTTAGTAGGCCGGAACCACCAATTTTTTTTAAAAACAGCAGTTAATCAGAGCCAGAAGGTAGAAGCTCAGCTTTATTCAGTTGAGGACAACAGAAGGCAGGGGCAGACACCGTTAGTAGGCCGGAACCACCATTTTTTTTTAAAAACAGCAGTTAATCAAAGGCAGAAGGTAGAAGCTCAGCTTTATTCAGTTATTCAGTTGAGGACAACACCAGGGAGGGGCAGACACCGTTAGTAGGCCGGAACCACCATTTTTTTTTTAAAACAGCAGTTAATCAAAGCCAGAAGGTAGAAGCTCAGCTTTATTCAGTTGAGGACAACTTGAATTAGGGACTGCAGACAGAATTAGCAGGCTGTCCCCTGTGTGGACCATGCATCCAATACATTAACCCATTGAGCCACAAAGGACACGTAACCTTCCGTGGCCATGCCTACAGGTCCATGTGTCTGTTGTCAGGTGTACCTTTGTCAGTGTAGGCCTAGTGGAAGGAGGGACCGCAGACAGGCTTCGAAGGCCTAACACAATAAAATGGGCTGGCTGTAGGCACTTTATAATTGGTTCCAGGGTTACACGGGCAGCAGTGGTCTGGTCAGTGGAGGCCTAGTGGAAGGAGGGACCGCAGACAGGCTTCGAAGGCCTAACACAATAAAATGGGCTGGCTGTAGGCACTTTATAATTGGTTCCAGGGTTACACGGGCAGCAGTGGTCTGGTCAGTGGAGGCCTAGTGGAAGGAGGGACCGCAGACAGGCTTCGAAGGCCTAACACAATAAAATGGGCTGGCTGTAGGCACTTTATAATTGGTTCCAGGGTTACACGGGCAGCAGTGGTCTGGTCAGTGGAGGCCTAGTGGAAGGAGGGACCGCAGACAGGCTTCGAAGGCCTAACACAATAAAATGGGCTGGCTGTAGGCACTTTATAATTGGTTCCAGGGTTACACGGGCAGCAGTGGTCTGGTCAGTGGAGGCCTAGTGGAAGGAGGGACCGCAGACAGGCTTCGAAGGCCTAACACAATAAAATGGGCTGGCTGTAGGCACTTTATAATTGGTTCCAGGGTTACACGGGCAGCAGTGGTCTGGTCAGTGGAGGCCTAGTGGAAGGAGGGACCGCAGACAGGCTTCGAAGGCCTAACACAATAAAATGGGCTGGCTGTAGGCACTTTATAATTGGTTCCAGGGTTACACGGGCAGCAGTGGTCTGGTCAGTGGAGGCCTAGTGGAAGGAGGGACCGCAGACAGGCTTCGAAGGCCTAACACAATAAAATGGGCTGGCTGTTGGCACTTTATAATTGGTTCCAGGGTTACACGGGCAGCAGTGGTCTGGTCAGTGGAGGCCTAGTGGAAGGAGGGACCGCAGACAGGCTTCGAAGGCCTAACACAATAAAATGGGCTGGTTGTAGGCACTTTATAATTGGTTCCAGGGGTACACGGGCAGCAGTGGTCTGGTCAGTGGAGGCCTAGTGGAAGGAGGGACCGCAGACAGGCTTCGAAGGCCTAACACAATAAAATGGGCTGGCTGTAGGCACTTTATAATTGGTTCCAGGGTTACACGGGCAGCAGTGGTCTGGTCAGTGGAGGCCTAGTGGAAGGAGGGACCGCAGACAGGCTTCGAAGGCCTAACACAATAAAATGGGCTGGCTGTAGGCACTTTATAATTGGTTCCAGGGTTACACGGGCAGCAGTGGTCTGGTCAGTGGAGGCCTAGTGGAAGGAGGGACCGCAGACAGGCTTCGAAGGCCTAACACAATAAAATGGGCTGGCTGTAGGCACTTTATAATTGGTTCCAGGGTTACACGGGCAGCAGTGGTCTGGTCAGTGGAGGCCTAGTGGAAGGAGGGACCGCAGACAGGCTTCGAAGGCCTAACACAATAAAATGGGCTGGCTGTAGGCACTTTATAATTGGTTCCAGGGGTACACGGGCAGCAGTGGTCTGGTCAGTGTAGGCCTAGTGGAAGGAGGGACCGCAGACAGGCTTTGAAGGCCTAACACAATAAAATGGGCTGGCTGTAGGCACTTTATAATTGGTTCCAGGGGTACACGGGCAGCAGTGGTCTGGTCAGTGGAGGCCTAGTGGAAGGAGGGACCGCAGACAGGCTTCGAAGGCCTAACACAATAAAATGGGCTGGCTGTAGGCACTTTATAATTGGTTCCAGGGTTACACGGGCAACAGTGGTCTGGTCAGTGGAGGCCTAGTGGAAGGAGGGACCGCAGACAGGCTTCGAAGGCCTAACACAATAAAATGGGCTGGCTGTAGGCACTTTATAATTGGTTCCAGGGTTACACGGGCAGCAGTGGTCTGGTCAGTGGAGGCCTAGTGGAAGGAGGGACCGCAGACAGGCTTCGAAGGCCTAACACAATAAAATGGGCTGGCTGTAGGCACTTTATAATTGGTTCCAGGGTTACACGGGCAGCAGTGGTCTGGTCAGTGGAGGCCTAGTGGAAGGAGGGACCGCAGACAGGCTTCGAAGGCCTAACACAATAAAATGGGCTGGCTGTAGGCACTTTATAATTGGTTCCAGGGTTACACGGGCAGCAGTGGTCTGGTCAGTGGAGGCCTAGTGGAAGGAGGGACCGCAGACAGGCTTCGAAGGCCTAACACAATAAAATGGGCTGGCTGTAGGCACTTTATAATTGGTTCCAGGGTTACACGGGCAGCAGTGGTCTGGTCAGTGGAGGCCTAGTGGAAGGAGGGACCGCAGACAGGCTTCGAAGGCCTAACACAATAAAATGGGCTGGCTGTAGGCACTTTATAATTGGTTCCAGGGTTACACGGGCAGCAGTGGTCTGGTCAGTGGAGGCCTAGTGGAAGGAGGGACCGCAGACAGGCTTCGAAGGCCTAACACAATAAAATGGGCTGGTTGTAGGCACTTTATAATTGGTTCCAGGGGTACACGGGCAGCAGTGGTCTGGTCAGTGGAGGCCTAGTGGAAGGAGGGACCGCAGACAGGCTTCGAAGGCCTAACACAATAAAATGGGCTGGCTGTAGGCACTTTATAATTGGTTCCAGGGTTACACGGGCAGCAGTGGTCTGGTCAGTGGAGGCCTAGTGGAAGGAGGGACCGCAGACAGGCTTCGAAGGCCTAACACAATAAAATGGGCTGGCTGTAGGCACTTTATAATTGGTTCCAGGGTTACACGGGCAGCAGTGGTCTGGTCAGTGGAGGCCTAGTGGAAGGAGGGACCGCAGACAGGCTTCGAAGGCCTAACACAATAAAATGGGCTGGCTGTAGGCACTTTATAATTGGTTCCAGGGTTACACGGGCAGCAGTGGTCTGGTCAGTGGAGGCCTAGTGGAAGGAGGGACCGCAGACAGGCTTCGAAGGCCTAACACAATAAAATGGGCTGGCTGTAGGCACTTTATAATTGGTTCCAGGGGTACACGGGCAGCAGTGGTCTGGTCAGTGTAGGCCTAGTGGAAGGAGGGACCGCAGACAGGCTTTGAAGGCCTAACACAATAAAATGGGCTGGCTGTAGGCACTTTATAATTGGTTCCAGGGGTACACGGGCAGCAGTGGTCTGGTCAACGGAGGCCGATTGTAATGAGTGTCTGCCAGTTAGTAGTCAGTGGCAGGTGTGGAAGGATGTCATCGCATAGACTAAACATTGGTGGAAGTGTGAGAGATAACTGTGGAAGTGGTGGAGCAATGTTTGACCTGGGGGTGGGTGAACTCTCTTGTGGCCGGCGGTACAGGCCCAGGGCCCCTCATGTTACAACAGTGTGTCTGACGTTGGGTGCGCACCACCACCGCCAGAGACACTTTATTGTACTATGAGGGACCCAGTAGCAATGCCGTCGACCAAAAGCGAGCACACCCACCTCTTCAGACAAACAGCAGTCTCACGGGTGCTTGCGCCAAGTCGCGATACCACGGCCCCATGTGGGGAGTTTGGCCATTTAGGGAGGTGTAAACATGTCGTATGCTGGACAATCAGCTGCAGAAAATTAGACATTAGAAAAGTAATTCACAGTAGTCCACAGGCAAGAGCTTTTCATAGGAAAGCTAGGTGTCGGCCGGGCAAGGTGGGGCAAAAGATTTCGAAATCCAGTTGTGGTTCATTTTAATGAATGTTAGATCGTCAACATTTTGGGTAGCCAGACGAGTCCTTTTTTCGGTTAATATTGAACCTGCAGCACTGAATACTCTTTCTGATAGGACACTTGCTGCCGGGCAAGCAAGCTCCTGCAATGCATATTCTGCCAATTCTGGCCAGGTGTCTAATTTGGAGGCCCAGTAATCAAATGGGAATGACGGTTGAGGGATAACATCGATAATGGATAAAAATAGTTAGTAACCATACTGGACAAATGTTGTCGCCTGTCACTTTCAATTGATGCAGCAGTACCTGTCCTGTCTGCGGTCATAGCAAAATCACTCCACAACCTGGTCAGAAAACCCCTCTGTCCAACGCCACTTCTGATGTGTGCACCCCTAACACTCCTAGTCTGCTGCCCCCTGGAGCTCGTGTGAGAACGATCACGTGCGCTGTGTGCTGGGAATGCCTGAAGCAAACGGTCAACAAGAGTTGATTGTTTGGTTGCTAATATTAGTTCCAAGTTCTCATGTGGCATAATATTTTGCAATTTGCTTTTATAGCGTGGATCAAGGAGGCAGGCCAACCAGTAATCGTCATCGTTTATCATTTTCGTAATGCGTGTGTCCCTTTTTAGGATACGTAAGGCATAATCCGCCATGTGGGCCAAAGTTCCAGTTGTCAAATCTCCAGTTGTGATTGGTTGAGGGGCAGTTTCAGGCAAATCTACGTCACTTGTGTCCCTCAAAAAACCAGAACCCGGCCTTGCCACGCAACCAATTTCCAGTGCCCCCGGGAAAGCTTCCGCATTAAAAATATACTCATCCCCATCATCCTCCTCGTCCTCCACCTCCTCTTCGCCCGCTACCTCGTCCTGTACACTGCCCTGACCAGACAATGGCTGACTGTCATCAAGGCTTTCCTCTTCCTCTGGTGCAGACGCCTGATCCTTTATGTGCGTCAAACTTTGCATCAGCAGACGCATTAGGGGGATGCTCATGCTTATTATGGCGTTGTCTGCACTAACCAGCCGTGTGCATTCCTCAAAACACTGAAGGACTTGACACATGTCTTGTATCTTCGACCACTGCACACCTGACAACTCCATGTCTGCCATCCTACTGCCTGCCCGTGTATGTGTATCCTCCCACAAAAACATAACAGCCCGCCTCTGTTGGCACAGTCTCTGAAGCATGTGCAGTGTTGAGTTCCACCTTGTTGCAACGTCTATGATTAGGCGATGCTGGGGAAGGTTCAAAGACTGCTGATAGGTCTGCATACGGCTGGAGTGTACAGGCGAACGTCGGATATGTGAGCAAAGTCCACGCACTTTGAGGAGCAGGTCGAAGAAACCAGGATAAGTTTTCAATAAGCACTGCACCACCAGGTTTAAGGTGTGAGCCAGGCAAGGAATGTGTTTCAGTTGGGAAAGGGAGATGGCAGCCATGAAATTCCTTCCGTTATCACTCACTACCTTGCCTGCCTCAAGATCTACTGTGCCCAGCCACGACTGCGTTTCTTGTTGCAAGAACTCGGACAGAACTTCCGCGGTGTGTCTGTTGTCGCCCAAACACTTCATAGCCAATACAGCCTGCTGACGCTTGCCAGTAGCTGGCCCATAATGGGACAACTGGTGTGCAACAGTGTCATCTGCCGATGGAGTGGTTGGCCGACTGCGGTCTGTGGAAGAGCTGTAGCTTCTGCAGGAGGACGAGGAGGAGGAGGAGGGGGTGCGAACGCCTACAGCCAACTGTTTCCTAGACCGTGGGCTAGGCACAACTGTCCCGAAATTGATGTCCCCTGTGGACCCTGCATCCACCACATTCACCCAGTGTGCCATGATGGACACATAACGTCCCTGGCCATGCCTACTGGTCCATGCATCTGTAGTCAGGTGCACCTTTGTACTCACAGATTGCCTGAGTGCATGGACGATGCGCTGTTTAACATGCTGGTGCAGGGCTGGGATGGCTTTTCTGGAAAAAAAGTGTCGACTGGGTAGCTCGTATCGTGGTTCAGCGTACTCCATCAGGGCTTTGAAAGCTTCGCTTTCAACTAACCGGTAGGGCATCATCTCTAACGAGATTAGTCTAGCTATGTGGGCGTTAAAACCCTGTGTACGCGGATGCGAGGATAAGTACTTCCTTTTTCTAACCAGAGTCTCATGTAGGGTGAGCTGGACTGGAGAGCTGGAGATCGTGGAACTTTCGGGTGTGCCGGTGTACATGGCAGACTGAGAGACGGTTGGAGACGGTATTGTTTCCGCCGGTGCCCTAGATGCAATATTTCCTCCTACAAAACTGGTGATTCCCTGACCCTGACTGCTTTTGGCTGGCAAAGAAACCTGCACAGATACTGCCGGTGGTGCGGAAAATGGTGGCCTTACAGTGACGGAAGGGATGTTGCGTTGCTGAATAGCTTCATTGGCCGAGGGTGCTACAACCTTAAGGGACGTTTGGTAGTTAGTCCAGGCTTGAAAATGCATGGTGGTTAAGTGTCTATGCATGCAACTAGTATTTAGACTTTTCAGATTCTGACCTCTGCTTAAGCTAGTTGATCATTTTTGACAGATGACTTTGCGCTGATCAATTGGATGTTGTTTAAAAAAATGCCAGACTGCACTCTTCCTAGCATCGGATCCCTTTTCAGGGATTGCAGACTGAGCTTTAACCGGATGGCCACGCTGTCCTCCAACAGGTTTTGGCTTTGACACGCGTTTTGGGCCAGATACGGGCCCGGCAGATGGAACCTGTTGCGATGTTGATGCCTGCTGCGGCCCCTCCTCCACCTCCGCTTCTGAACTACTGCCGCCTGCACCCTGTTCCCGCAATGGCTGCCAATCGGGGTCAACAACTGGGTCATCTATTACCTCCTCTTCGAGCTCGTGTGCAACTTCGTCTGTGTCACTGTGTCGGTCGGTGGTATAGCGTTCGTGGCGGGGCAACATAGTCTCATCAGGGTCTGATTGTGGATCAGTACCCTGAGAGGGCAATGTGGTGGTCTGAGTCAAAGGAGCAGCATAGTACTCTGGCTGTGGCTGTGCATCAGTGCACTCCATGTCAGAATCTACTTGTAATGGGCATGGCCTGTTAAGTGTTTCACTTTCTAAGCCAGGGACGCTATGTGTAAAGAGCTCCATGGAGTAACCCGTTGTGTCGCCTGCTGCATCCTTCTCTCTTGTTGTAGTTTTTGCTGAAGAGGACAAGGAAGCGACTTGTCCCTGACCGTGAACATCCACAAGCGACGCGCTGCTTTTACATTTACCAGTTTCAGAAGAGGAGGCAAAAGAGCTAGAGGCTGAGTCTGCAATGTAAGCCAAAACTTGCTGTTGCTGCTCCGCCTTTAAAAGCGGTTTTCGTACTCCCAGAAAAGAGAGCATTCGAGGCCTTGTGTAGCCAGACGACGAAACTGGCTCCACAGCTCCAGACTTAGGTGGAATATTTTTATCCCCACGACCACCTGATGCTCCACTACCACTACCATCATTACCAGCTGACAATGAACGCCCACGACGACCTCTTGCACCAGACTTCCTCATTGTTTTAAAATCTTAACCAAAGTAACTTTATTTGTTGCTGTCAAACAACTTACACGGTGAGCTATAACTTCAGTATGATTTCAATATCCCTTAACAGGTTGATGAGACCACAAGGAAAATCAGGCACAATGTTACACACTCTGTTTTCTGTGGCACCAAATCACAGAGATGCCACACACGCAGGACTGTCACTCAAGCACAAATGTCAATATTAATCTCCCACTGTTTTATTTTTTTTTTCTTTTTCAGAGAGACTTTAGAAACAAAATAATAAAAAATAAATAGGCTTTCTATGGCCCACTGAGTGAGAGATGGCACACACAGGAGTCAGGAGTGGCACACAAGCAGAAAGGGCAATATTAATCTCCCACTGTTTTATTTTTTTTTTCTTTTTCAGGGAGACTTTAGAAACCAAATAATAAAAAATTAATAGGCTTTCTATGGCCCACTGAGTGAGAGATGGCACACACAGGAGTCAGGAGTGGCACACAAGCAGAAAGGGCAATATTAATCTCCTACTGTTTGAATTTTTTTTTTTTTTTCAGGGAGACTTTAGAAACCAAATAATAAAAAAAACAAAGGCTTTCTATGGCCCACTGAGTGAGAGATGGCACACACAGGAGTCAGGAGTGGCACACAAGCCCTGACTGAGGCCAATATTTTTCTCCCACCGATTGATGTAGTGTTTTTTTTTCAGGTAGATTTTAGAACCCAAATCAAGCAAAAAAATTAATAGGCTTTCTATGGCCCACTGAGTGAGAGATGGCACACACAGGAGTCAGGAGTGGCACACAAGCCCTGACTGAGGCCAATATTTTTCTCCCACCGATTGATGTAGTGTTTTTTTTTCAGGTAGATTTTAGAACCCAAATCAAGCAAAAAAATTAATAGGCTTTCTATGGCCCACTGAGTGAGAGATGGCACACACAGGAGTCAGGAGTGGCACACAAGCCCTGACTGAGGCCAATATTTTTCTCCCACCGATTGATGTAGTGTTTTTTTTTCAGGTAGATTTTAGAACCCAAATCAAGCAAAAAAATTAATAGGCTTTCTATGGCCCACTGAGTGAGAGATGGCACACACAGGAGTCAGGAGTGGCACACAAGCCCTGACTGAGGCCAATATTTTTCTCCCACTGATTGATGTAGTGTTTTTTTTTCAGGTAGATTTTAGAACCCAAATCAAGCAAAAAAATTAATAGGCTTTCTATGGCCCACTGAGTGAGAGATGGCACAAACAGGAGTCAGGAGTGGCACACAAGCAGAAAAGGCAATATTAATCTCCTACTGTTTGAATTTTTTTTTTTTCAGGGAGACTTTAGAAACCAAATAATAAAAAAAAAAAGGCTTTCTATGGCCCACTGAGTGAGAGATGGCACACACAGGAGTCAGGAGTGGCACACAAGCAGAAAGGGCAATATTAATCTCCTACTGTTTGATTTTTTTTTTTTTTTCAGGGAGACTTTAGAAACCAAATAATAAAAAAAAAGGCTTTCTATGGCCCACTGAGTGAGAGATGGCACACACAGGAGTCAGGAGTGGCAGACAAGCAGAAAGGGCAATATTAATCTCCCACTGTTTGAATTTTTTTTTTTTTTTCAGGGAGACTTTAGAAACCAAATAATAAAAAAACAAAGGCTTTCTATGGCCCACTGAGTGAGAGATGGCACACACAGGAGTCAGGAGTGGCACACAAGCAGAAAGGGCAATATTAATCTCCTACTGTTTGAATTTTTTTTTTTTTTCAGGGAGACTTTAGAAACCAAATAATAAAAAAAACAAAGGCTTTCTATGGCCCACTGAGTGAGAGATGGCACACACAGGAGTCAGGAGTGGCACACAAGCAGAAAGGGCAATATTAATCTCCTACTGTTTGATTTTTTTTTTTTTTCAGGGAGAATTTAGAAACCAAATAATAAAAAAAACAAAGGCTTTCTATGGCCCACTGAGTGAGAGATGGCACACACAGGAGTCAGTAGTGGCACACAAGCAGAAAGGGCAATATTAATCTCCTACTGTTTGATTTTTTTTTTATTTTTCAGGGAGACTTTAGAAACCAAATAATAAAAAAAAAGGCTTTCTATAGCCCACTGAGTGAGAGATGGCACACACAGGAGTCAGGAGTGGCAGACAAGCAGAAAGGGCAATATTAATCTCCCACTGTTTGAAATTTTTTTTTTTTTTTCAGGGAGACTTTAGAAACCAAATAATAATAAAAAAGGCTTTCTATGGCCCACTGAGTGAGAGATGGCACACACAGGGATGGCACTCTAGCAGAAATGCCAATCTTAATCTCCCACAAAAAAATAAAAAAATAAAAACAGGGACTGTCCTACAATTACTATCTCCCTGCAGTAATCTCAGCCACTGTCCCTGCAAACAAAAGGTGGTGTTGGACAGTGGAAATCGCTACAGCACAAGCGGTTTGCAGCTTTATGTACCCTGCCTATCACTATCCCTGCTTCTGAAGAAGCGGCAGCAACCTCTCCCTACGCTCAGATCAGCAGCAGTAAGATGGCGGTCGGCGGGAACGCCCCTTTATAGCCCCTGTGACGCCGCAGAAAGCAAGCCAATCACTGCAATGCCCTTCTCTAAGATGGTGGGGACTGAGATCTATGTCATCACGCTGCCCACACTCTGCGTTCACCTTCATTGGCTGAGAAATGGCGCTTTTCGCGTCATTGAAACGCGACTTTGGCGCGAAAGTCGCGTACCGCATGGCCGATGCAACGCTGGGATCGGCTCGGTTTCATGAGACGCCGACTTTGCCAAAAGTCGGCGACTTTTGAAAATGAACGACCCGTTTCGCTCAACCCTAGCTACGAGTATCGTAAAATCGCGCAATTTTTTTTTTTTTTAGCAAAGTTTGGAATTTTTTTTCACCACTTAGATAAAAAATAACCTAGTCATGTTAGGTGTCTATGAACTCGTACTGACCTGGAGAATCATAATGGCAGGTCAGTTTTAGCATTTAGTGAACTGAGCAAAAAAGCCAAACAAAAAACAAGTGTGGGACTGAACTTTTTTTGCAATTTCACCGCACTTGGAATCTTTTTCCCATTTTCTAGTACAAGACATGGTAAAACCAATGATGTTGTTCAAAAGTGCAACTCGTCCCGCAAAAAATAGTCCCTCACATGGCCAAATTGACAGAAAAATAAGAAAGTTATGGCTCTGGGAAGGAGGGGAGCGAAAAACGAACACGAAAAAATGGAAAATCCCAAGGTCATGAAGGGGATAATGTACCTGACGGGAAAGGAACTATTTCCTAATGAAATGGGAAAAAAAATGAATAACAGTGGAACAATACTTAATAAATAAGTGTAAGAATGTGATACGTGAATAATGTTAAATATAAATTAGTATGAATTAAGTGTATGCTAAATGTAATAACCATATATGGAAGAGTTATATATTGTGTACAGTAATAAATAAATAATGTGAAAGAATCCAATTATTATACATAATACTTCAAATCTAGCTCATGATTAGAGTATATTAAGTACTACACAATTATGAAACCACAATAAAGTGACATAAGTGTAACATAAATAATACTAATTAATACCACATACAAAAAATGATTAAAAAAATAAATAAGGCCCACACTATCAATGCTATTATAATTTTCAAAGTCCAATTATTGCAATTATCCCGATGTTATTAGCTTTACAAGAAGTCCATTCTCACATCTGGGCAGAAGAAGATTCAGGTCCTGCTTGATATAATGTATATCCTCGCGAGAAAGGCACCAACACATAAAGGACCAAACGAATGCATAAATATATCTGTTAGAATAAAAATTGGCATTAAAACCATAAAATAAAGATATACAAACACATGAGACCCATATAATATTTCCAAGAAAAAGAACAAAGATTAAAATACCCATAAATTCATAAGAAGGAACCTAAACCATTATTTTCATTGAGACCATCAGGAACCATGGTTTTGAGCCTATACATCCATCGGCTCTCAACCTGAGATAATTGTTTGAATAAATCCCCACCCTGTACACCCAACGATACCTGATCAATTGCCATAATTTGTAAATCTTTTGCTTCTGAAATATGGAATTTTTTAAAGTGTCGTGGTAAGGTTTTCAAGTGTTCACCTTCCTGGGCATCCTTGGACTTCTCAATGTCTCTGACATGCTCCCGTATTCTGATCTGTAGTTCTCTTGTCGTCATGCCAATGTAAAAGTTATTGCAGGGACAGCGTGCCTGGTATATCACCCCTTTTGATGAACAGGTAAGGCATTTTCTAATAGAAAAAGTACAGGTATGGTTGGAATTAAAAAATTCCGTACCCCTTATGGTATTAGCGCATGCCTTACATTGTCTACAAGGAAAAAAACCCTCTAATATCACTGAGAAAGTTGTTAGGTGCATCCCCAGATTTGGAAAAATGGCTATGTACCAGGTAATCGGATACATTTTTTGGCCGTAATATAAGGCCTTTTAGAAAGTGTTTTACTTAGAACAGTGTCAGTAAGTAGAATATTCCAATGTTTTGAGATGACATCTGTTAGTTGTTTCCACTGATCGTTATAAGGGGTAATGAGTCTTACAATACTCTCATCCTTTATTTTATTTATATCTCCTTTGTTTTTTATATAGGAGTTGATTCCTTGTGAAATTTTGAGACTTTTTATAGGCATATCGGATCTGCCTATGACCATATCCCCTTTCCCGAAACCTGGAATATAAATCTGATGCCTGTTCCTGATATGCTTGCTCAGTAGAACATATACGCTTAGCTCTTAAATATTGTGCCACTGGTATTGACCATATAGTGGATCGTGGATGGGACAACTGGGCATGCAATATCGAAATAGTAGCCGTAGGTTTTCTAAATATGTTCGTTAGAATGGAACCGTCATTTTTAACTGTGATATCAATATCCAGAAAGTTTACCCTTCGTCCATAGTTGTATGTCAATTTGATATTTAAATAATTTTCATTTAATGCTGCCATGAGGTCATGTAGTTCACTAACCGAGCCCTCCCACACAAACATAATATCATCGATATATCTGATCCAATTATGGATCAAATCGATGCCAACAATGGGAGAGCTTTGAAAGATCTCCCTTTCTCAGAAACCCAAAAACAGGTTAGCATATGGGGGCGCACAGGCCGCCCCCATTGCTGTACCCTGTGTCTGAAGATACACCTCATCATTAAATGCAAAACAGTTATGGGTTAATATGAATTCTAAAAGGGCTAGACTAAAGGAGACCGAGGAAGAATCTAAATTACTATTCCTTAAAAACCACGAGACTGCATTAAGGCCCTGAGTATGCTGTATTGAGGTGTTGAGAGCCTCTACATCAGCTGTTACCAATATCATATGATCTTCGAGATGTAATTGATCTAATCGGCATAGGGCTGCGGTGGTATCCAAAATATGTGAAGGTAGAGATGTAACAAGGGATTTGAGATAATAATCAACAATTTGACAGATCAATTCACTGAGTACCCTGTTTCCTGACACAATGGGTCGGCTGGGGGGATCAGTAGAATTTTTATGAATTTTGGGGATTAAATAAAACGTGGGCAGTTTAGGTTTTAATGATTCAATTGCATCCAATAATTTTTTAGGGATAACCCCACCTT
The DNA here is from genome assembly GCF_051348905.1 of Ranitomeya variabilis. Taxonomy (NCBI): domain Eukaryota; kingdom Metazoa; phylum Chordata; class Amphibia; order Anura; family Dendrobatidae; genus Ranitomeya; species Ranitomeya variabilis. Next base: position 453,903,790 of record NC_135237.1, read on the forward strand.
CATATGCTTAGTTAAGAATCTGTACAAGCTCCCCTTGATACTCTACGAGGGGGATGTAATTAAAAAACATAATATGCCATACTCACCTGCTGTCACCTTCGTGGCTGCTCTGTAGTCTGTACCTGCACCGGAAGTGATGTTCACTACTATATTTGAGATTGGCTGCAGCAGTCATGTGATTTGTACAGCGATGTTGCACTGATCAGGCACCTGCCCACTGCAGCCAATCACAAGTCGCAACGGGCATGTGATATATGGTCTGGATGACCAATCCTATAAAGAACATTGTATGCTTTGGTTTTCTGTATGACAATACGATTTCTTTATTAGTAGCACTAAAAAAAGGATTCAACTTGTTAAACTTTTTGAGTTTTTCTTTGCATATTGTTGTGTCTTGAGTCTTTCCACAGCAATTTCATAGCTGTAATGTATTGTGGCTAACATTATGCTGCTGACCTTTGAAATACGTCTATGCTCCCAATCTTTCTTTAATCTCTGCCTTTACAGCTGTCTGGGGGGTTTTCTGCAGTGCGAGGCAGGGAACCAGCCTTGTTCCAATATCAGTACTGCACAAGTGTTGTTATTTTTCCTGTCATGTTTGTTGCGAGGCTGATCTAGTTTATTTTTCTTACAAAAAGGCAGGAAGGCGAATTTGGAAAAAAAATCTGTTTGCATGTCATCAGCACTTACTTGGCCGTGGTGCCCAGTATTGGCTCGCTGACAGTTCATAGGTAGGGAGTGGGTGAGGCGTTGCTACAGCCGGCAGCTAAAGAGCAGGGAAAATGAAAAAAAAAAAGGAGATCTTAATCTATTACAGTCTACGGCTGGCTTCCCACCTCCCCTTGTTCTCTCCTATTCCTCCCCAGAGAATACTGGATAATGCTTGCACAATTAGTTGTATATCACCCTCTATTCTCTGAATGCCATTCTATTCTATGGGCCCTGCTGCAGTCTGTCCACCTTCTTCCTCCGACAGTGTATGTTGAGGAAACCACCCACCCTTAACAGCCTCAATCTCCCATCTGAATACAATTCCCTTCCCGTCTTGTAGAATAGGTACAGTGTGCCCACACCATGTTCTGCACACGGCAAAGATTGTTTTGCAGATTATCGTACAAATCTTGAAGCCTAATGGTGTTATTTATTAGCCTGGTGCTTAGGATTTCTCCAAGCAACATTTCCATAAACATATTGCAGTTGTAGGGTCATAAAGTGTCCTAGATGTAGTGCGCATTTGTCTTTTCATTTGTATAATACAAAAACCAATAAAAGCACAACACACTGAATGAAATTCATTAGGAGGTTTGGCCACAGTTTATATTAGAGCAATCGCATGGTCAATATAGGTACCTGTAGTAATGAACGTGCACAATTGGGTGATAGGATACTAGCAAGCACTAAATTGGAGCCACCTGCTTGATCTAACAAATTGGAGAATTCAAAGTTTCAACCAGTTCTAGCACAAGACTTCCATGTAATACATGGGTGTGGATAAGAATACCATGAAGGATATCGGTGTGTCGAACAATCTGATCCTCATTAGGAACCTTTACATGAACCAAGAAGCAAAAGTCCGAATGGAACACGGTGACACACCATGGTTCAAAGTGGAGTGAGGCATCAGAGAAGCTGCATGCTGTCACCATTTCTCTTAGGCTATGTGCACACTTTGCGGGGTCCTCTGCGGGTTCTCCCGCAGCGGATTTGATAAATCTGCAGGGCAAAACTGCTGCGGTTATCCCTGCAGATTTATCGCGGTTAGTTTTGCGGTTTCCGCTGCGGGATTACTCCTATAATATTGATGCTGCATATGCAGCGATATGCAGCATCAATAGTAAGGTTAAAAATAATAAAAAATGTTTATACTCACCCTCTGACGTTGCGATCTCCTCGGCGCTGCACGCGGCGGTCCGGTTCCAAAGATGCTGTGCGAGAAGGACCTTCGTGACGTCACGGTCATGTGACCGCGGCGTCATCACGGTCATGGGACCGCGACGTCACCGCAGGTCCTGCTTGCACAGCAACCCTGAGACCGGACAGCCGCGTGCAGCGCTGAGAGCTGAGTATAGCATTATTTTTTATTTTTATTTTTATTCTTTTTTTTACACTAATATGGTTCCCATGGCCTGGAGGAGAGTCTCCTCTCCTCCACCCCGGGTACCATCTGCACATGATCCGCTTACTTCCCGCATCCTGGGCACAGCCCCATGCGGGAAGTTAGCGGATCAATGCATTCCTATGTGTGCAGAATCGCAGCGATTCTGCACAAAGAAGTGACATGCTGCGGAATGTAAACCGCTGCGTTTCTGCGCGGTTTTTCCCGCAGCATGTGCACAGCGGATTGTGGTTTCCATAGGGTTTACATGTAAATGTAAACGCTATGGAAACTGCTGCGGACCCGCAGCATCAAAATCGCCGTGGATCCGCGGTAAAACCCGCAAAGTGTGAACATGGCCTTAAATTGATATGTAGAAGCTATTGTCAGGAAGGCTGGACTTTCTGAAAAAGAAGAAGGAATCAAAATTGCTGGACGAATCATCAACAATCTTAAATAAGCAGACAATACAACATTGATAGCAACACCGTAGCTGCAATGAAGGATTTATTATGGAGAAGCAAGGTGACAGCAATCACTGGAGAAGGACATCATGGTTGGAAGAATAGAAGGAACAAGGTGAAGAGGAAGACCAGCAACTCCATGGCTTGATACAATCAACATAATGGCAGAGACCCATGTTGATCTACTGTATCTAGGCTGGCACAAGATCGATCCTCCTCCATGGATTGACATTGAGCCAAATGCTGTTTAAACCGAAAAGATAGAAAACAAAATGAACAATGCTGTGGGGTTTGCAGAAGTGGCATTTACACCTGAGTCCTGGTGCCTAAGGGAACCTGATGACCGCTCTGCTGCATAAGAAGATGCCAATATTACAGGGCACCATGATGACTTGGTGGTTAGAACTGTAGTTTTGCAGGGTTCTGAGTTCAAATACTACCAAGGACAACATCTACAAGGAGTTTGTATGTTCTCCCCGTGTTTGTGTGGGTTTCCTCTGGGTTCTGCGGTTTCCTCCCATGGTCCAAACACATCCTGATAGGGAATTTAGTTTGCCAGCCTCAATAATGAGAGTAATAGTGATGTCTGTAATTTGCTGTGGAATTAATGCCGCTATATAAGTGAGTAAAATAAATAAACGCATTGTGGATGATGGTATTTTTTTTTAATCGATTTTGTATTTGGCATAGATACTTCAAATTGACACCTATGATTATGCATATTATTGAGATATGGAAATATATGCAGTGTTTGAGAGCTGTACGGTGTCTTAGTTGCATAAGAATCAACCATTTGGATAGCATATTAGACATAGAAAGGAGAAAGTGGAGAGAAGTGGTAGGGAAGTGACTGCCTGTAGTGCCAGACAGACCTGCTGTGTGTACACCATGTTCCAAATTATTATGCAAATGCTATTTTCCTCTGATTTTACTAAATGGTCGATGAAAATGAGTCAGTATTATGTTCAAATCATCAACCATCAGAATATAAATTAAAATTTATTGGACGAACCTCACAATGATAAAAATTCAAAATACACTGTTCCAAATTGTTATAAACAACAGAATATCCAAACATTTTACAGGTTTTAAACATTTTATAGGTTTCTTGAATTTGCAGCATTAAGCATTTACTGAAATCAAAAGTTTTTTCAATCAAAAACATCTTAACAGGCCAAGTTACATGTTAAGACCCCTACTTTGATATCACCTTCATAATTGTTGCATCTATTTGAATTTGTGGATTTTTTGGATAGATTGTGCCTTAATTTCTTTGCAAGATGTCAGAATAGCCTCCCAGAGCTGCTGTATTAATGTAAACTGCCTCCCACCTTCATAGATCTTTTTCTTGATGATACTCCAAAGGTTCTCATTGGGGTTGAGTTTAGGGGAAGATGGTGGTCACACCATGAGTTTTTCTCATTTATTCCCATAGCTGCCAATGACTCAGAGCAGCATACGATGATGTAATTTCACACATGAAGATAATTTTGCTACAGAAGTCATCATTCGTCAGAGTTGACCGGCACTCATTAGTAAACAAGACTATTTTAAAATTAGTCTTTATCTATGTCTGGGCCCACTGCAGCCATTTCTACTTGTGTGCACTGTTTAGAGGTGGTGGAAAAGAAGGTTTATGCATAACTGCAAGCCTCTGGAGGTTCCTACACTTTGAGGCTTGCAAGGCTTCAGAAACACCAGAAGCTGCAATACCCCTTTGCTGCTTTGTAATAGTATTTTAGCAGCTGCTCTCTTAATCCGATGAATTTGTCTGGCAGAAACCTTCCTCATTATGCCTTTATCTGCACAAACTGGTCTGTCAGCCACAAATCTCTTTCCAATACAATAATCACCCTTACATTTTTTGTGAAATATCTAATGTTTTCATACCTTGTCTGATGCATTGAACTATTTGATACATTTTGGCAGCAGAGAGATTCTTTTTTTTCTCCCTTATTATTTGAAATTATTTTAAGTAGTTTTCTGTTAATTGGGCTAAGCTGGAAAACTAATTATCACAGGTGTTTGAGATTGATTTCAGTGATTCAATGAGCCCTGAGACACAAACCATCCATGAGTTTATTTGAAAAATAAAAATTACATCTTTATGACACTTAAATAAAGTTTGCATAAATTTGAATGTAGTGTATGTGAGGAATGTTTGCAGTTAATATAAGATAAGCTGCTTGCCTGTGCAAAAAAGGGCTAAAAGGAATGGAGTTAAGGAAAATCACTTTGGCATGGTTGAAATTGGTAAAAAAAACTACTGTGGACATGTCTAAAAAGTTGCGCTACCTATTAAATAAAACAACTCGTAGAACAGTAACGCCTGTGTCATTCTGAGAAGTCCGTTTTTACAAGCAAAAACTACAGTTTCGTGGCTTGTGATTTTTGGATTTAGAAATGAGTTATCCCCATTAAAAATGGACATATAAATAAGGTTATTATAATGATATGACATTATCCACCTCTTAGGCAAATTATGGATTGCATTTCTATGGAATGTGTTCTGCCGGAATAGTCTGTAACACTTGTGCGACAAAAAGAAAACAAAGATAACTCCTGAAATGAAGCAGCTATGTGGCAAGACTTCCAGAAAAAGTGAAGCTGTTTTATCACACTTGGGCATGGTTAGAATAATATGCATATCCTGAATGATAATGAACATGTGTTCTGCGTATTTACACGGGTCCTGAAACTATTCGTTTTTAATGTGTCTTTTGATTATCTAGGCCAATAAATGCCTATTAACCCTTACAAAATATTTTACAACCTGTGCCTCATTGTAGTTTTGTTGCTCTGAACTCATTGCCTGTTCTAATGAGACAATTACAACTAGAAGCAGGGAGACATACTGTACATGAAAGCAGTGATCTCAAAAAGTAACACATTTTATGAACACACTTGACACCACATTAGAATTAAAAACATTTAAAACATATATGACATATGCCCATTAATGCAGGAGCTGCACAATGCCAACTGACACCAATTAAATGATAAATATCAAATGCCAAATATCCATATTGTTGCAGCAGGGTATACACAGATGTAAACAAGAATAAGTGTTGTGGTTCAGAGTAGGTGACAGAAATGTATTGTTATCTTATGCCCCAGCCAAGCTAGGTAAGCAAAGATTGGCACCGAATACAACGGGATACATAAGGGGAAACATTAAATATCCTAACAATTGATTGGTCACCAAAAAAAGTGGAATTATGAGAAAAACCCTTATGCTACTGGAATCCAACATGCCAATCATTATTTATTGATAAAATTTGTTATTGCCCCATCTAAAGATAAAAAGTGCTTTTTAGGTTTCATCTTATATGGTCATTAGATTGGCACATCTAATTGGTTCAATTACAATCAACCATATGGCACAGGTAACATAAAGGGCTGATATAAAGAGGAATGGCTAGGCATTCATAGATCAGAATCAATTCCATTTTTAATTAGCTGATGAACAAATACTCTTTTGGCCAACAACTTTCTATCCTGATTTCCCCATGCACATGAATGTTTGACTTGGATGAGTATTTTTATATGAAATTCAATGGCCAACTTTTCTAGAATTTTTCCTTCTATAAGTGCCATCTTTTATGAAAATGTATTATAATGGGAACCTGTCACATAAAAAAAAAGCTATTAACCTGCAGATATGGGGTTAATTTGCAGGTTAATAGGGTTCTGAACCTGCCCAGTGCTCATACTTAGACCCCCGCTGTTGGGAGGAAATTAACTTTATTCCTCTTGGTGGCATTCGGGTTTCAGTCATGGGGGTGCACCAGAGCTGGTTCAGTCACTGTTCAGAGTATACAGAGGGACGGTTGTAACTGCAACCCCAGCCCTGACCTACAGCAGGCTCATTATTGGGGCTGGCCATCAGTCAGTACTACTGGGGGTACACTTACAGCTGCCAGTCTCTATACACTGAGTGGTGACTGAACCCGAGCTGGCGCCACCCTTATGACTAGAAGCTGAACACTGCCTGGAGGATTACAGTTCATTTCTAACCGGCAGCAGCAGTCTAAGCACAGGTGCTGGCTCATTCAGAACACTATTAGCCTTCAGATTAACCCCATATTTGCAGGCTAATAGCGTTTTTTTAAATGTGACAACTTCCCTTTAAAGAGGACTTGTCACCAGGTCAAACATGGCCTGTTTTTGCTCTTATTTTATTCCTGCTGCTCCCCTGATTATTCTGCTATTTTCTTTTTTAAAATCCATTGTTTCCTTTTGAAGAGGTGACAGGTCCTATAGTCCATTTACACAGGCCGAACGGCTGCATGATAAGACCACTGACCGGTAAACTTTTACCAATCGGCAGTTATTGGCAGACCAAAACCTACGATGTGCATTGAGCAAGCTATAGTATATCGCACAGTGAACATAGGGTGCCTTTATTCTTGGGAGTGCAAGTCCTGTTTATACATGACAATGTGCAGACGGCAAGGACGATCTTTTATGCTAAGAGTGTTTTGCTCATTTATCGGTTGTTAAATGAACCGATAAATGTTGCTGTTCACATAGCAAAATAATCGTGAAGTTAGCATTTTTTAACAATGCTCTTTCAAAATTATCTTGTAGTGTAAATGTCCATTAAGGCTATGGAATTGTCACATTTGTTGTTCATTTGCTAACTTCACAGCCCAAAATAGAATTTTTTGACCTGCAGTAAATGTAGTTGAGTATTTTGCATTAGACTCCTCCACTTTGCACTTTTCCAAAGTCATTCAATGCAAAATGTCCAAAGAGAATAACTGTGAATTAGCAAATTAGGAACTTGCAGTATTGTGCCATATCACAATCGTAGCAGCAGGGTTACATTAATGATTCTTAGCTCTTCCCAACCATACAATGGAGACTGTTTGTATTGTGCTGAAATGTTGACAGAGCTGGTCTCTAAACACCTCATAGACTTGTCCGGATTGCAGCGTAATGGGAATGTCACCTAAGACAATATAAATCTGCATGATTTCCAGTGGAGGGTCCTATGGTGACTGTCTACTAATCAAGGATTATACATAATAATTTAAGACGTTGCTGATATTAAACAGCTTCTCCTTTCATCTGTTCCTGATGTTTGTTTTGTGAGAGCTTAATGAGGAAACAGGTTAATATTTGTAGAACTATCAAAGTTCTCATTGTCACTGCTGTTTCCCGTGGATGAAGTTTCACTCTTGTTTTCCCCCGAAAAAACAATTTACTCAGAGGAAAGTGATTGTCTTGTGTATGTGACTTTGCAAACTCTCCCCCAACAGATGATGTCGGTGGAGAGAAGGCTCCGACATGTTTCATTACATGCCTATTTTTTTAATCCCCAGGAATAATCCAGAAATGTTTTTACAGTGAATTACTCTACTCTCTCTATTCCACTATTCTATTCAGCATGCATTTGTTTGGGGAGCCGGGAAAGGGCAAACATTTATCCTACTGCTATCTAAGGTGTATGGAAACATCAAGAGTACAGGCTTGTAGAAACCAGCAGATCAGTCAAAATTTGCCTGTTCACGCAGATTTTTCAGGGAATATTCCTGAGAAGGCAGGTGGTCAACACCCACAAGTTACTGCAAAAGACCTGTAAAATCTGGTGGCAGTAGGTCATAACAGCTAAAGGTTCTCTACTAAGTACTAAAGACATTTGTCTTGAAGGGGTGAATAATTCTGATAATGCAATAGTCCTAAAAATGGCCTTTTGTGCTGAAATTGAAGAAAGAACTTGTTATATTAGTTGTGTTTTAATATATTTAATAAATTGTTCTTATTTGATTTGTTTATTGCAATGAACAGAAATTATGTAAATTTTGGTAATAAACCCAATTTGCACTTGGGTTTGTTGCATTTTGGTTGCAACTGTAGCGCTATAGCAGTATTAAAAATGGGATGGATCACTGCATAACAAGCCAGATGATGCATTTGAGTTGCTTTGGTTGTTGCGGCAATAATGACTGTCACTCAGCTTTCAAAAAATAAAAGGATTTGTATTTTAAAGTGTGTTTCTATTCCACTGTATATTGTCTAGGCCACAAATTGATTCGCCTGGTACATTATCTTTGCATGATAAAATTGTGGCATATGCACATGCCATGTCATAGAGCTATTCCCCTCTAGAAGCATTGCTGTATGGAGAAAATCACATGGAAGACATCTCAATGAATTGCATGTACTCAGGGAAATCTTCTGTATGATTCATTTATATTACTCACTTATATAGCGCCATTAATTCCACAGTGCTTTACAGACATTATCGGCACTGTCCCCATTGGGGTTCACAATCTAAATGTCGATTCGTACAGAAGTCATTCTCCATGGATGTAACGTTCCTTATTATGCACTTGGGTCTCTCTCCAGATCCCAGAGCATAATAACGTAAGATGTAACAAACAATAAAGTCCTTATACTCACCTCACTGACCACTCCTGTCAGGTCCCCCTCACCCCATCTTATCACCACTGCTCACACTGAAAATCGTCAGCCCTTCACAAGTTTCACGCAAGCGCACATTGGGTCACAGTGCAGGTTGTGATGTCATGGCATTGAGACCTTTTATATGCTGAATCCTCCTGGGCCTTTCATGTTAGGCAAGAACTTCTTCTGCTAAAGCAGCGGTGATAATAAGATTCGGCATAAACCAGACAAGCGACGGGGAGGAGAGGAAGGGCCGGAGAAGTGAGCGGTGAGGTAACTATAAGAATTAATTTTTTTCATGTTTTGATGGCCTTTTAGGGTTCAGAAAAATGATGGGAAAATCCGTGTGGAAGCAAATCACCAAAAAACCCCCCAGCATTTTCACGAAGATAAATATTTGTAAAATTCAAGTGCAATTCAATTTCACTGAAAATATATTCGCTCATCTCCACAGGATTATGTTTGGGGCATCATACTCCTTTTTGTCAGTTTATACAAGTGATTCTACCATTGTCTGCACCTCTGTGCTTTCCCAGGAAAGAATAATGTCCTTGAAAGCAGCAGTGTGCATAGATCATGCACAAATATTTCTGAAGTTCTGAAGTACATTAAAGAAGCACACCCATGAAACTGCCCTAATACTGTGTAATTGATTATATAATGTAGTGTGTGATAATATACTCACCCATACTATATACTATTCACCATCTTCTCCAAGGACCAATGCCGCTCTTGTCCTCTTCTGGGTCACATAATAGCTAATCCGACTTGCCGGATCACACTTGGGTTTATGTGTGAGCTGGAAGTCCCTTTTGCAATGTAAGTCTATGGAGTGTCAGAGTAGTCTTACATTGTAATAACGACTTCCGCACACACACAAACTCCAGCGTGATCCATCGAGTACTAATTGCAGTCTGGTGAGATAGAAGAGGACTGGAGCTGATCTGGAAGCCAGGGAAGATGGCAATTGGTGACACACTTACACTACATTACATAAACATTTGCATAGGTCTAGGGCATAAATAGTTTCATGGGAGTGCTTCTTTAATGACCCATTCTCTTTAGACCTTATCATCAGGCCCCTTATGGTACAATACAGTGTGTGCACACTGGCACTGATGTTGTGTATGTGCGAACTGGCTCAGGCAATGTCAGTTCACATACGCAAATACACGGAGTGATTTCAGGCAGCGCTCGCTTGTCAACAGTAGAAGGCAAAGGCCTCAAAATCCTAACTGATATGCAGTGCTTTGCCAAAAATGCACCAAGTGCCCATCATCTGGAATTTAATTAAAAGTAATTTTCTTTGGCACTGTACCACTAAAATGTACAGTGGTGATATGATTTTTTCTAGGATTAAGTCAGTTATATCATTACCGTAAGCTACTTAAATATGCATTTTTGGGGATGACAGATTCCCTTTAAAGTCTTATAACTTAAAGAAAGCTTCATTTGTACTTAGTAAAGCCCCCTTTGGCTGTAATGACCTGCTACACATGTGATGCATAACCAGACACCAGCTTCTGTCACCAGCTTATGGCCAATAACTTCAAGTTCACTAATATTCTTGGATTGCTGACAGAATGGTCCAAAATGTTAAGAGATAAGTAGTGTTGAGCGATACCTTCCGATACTTGAAACTATCGGTATCGGATAGTATCGGCCGATATCCGAAAAATATTGGATATCGCCGATACCGATACCCGATACCAATACAAGTCAATGGGACACAAGTATCGGAAGGTATCCTGGATGGTTCCCAGGGTCTGAAGGAGAGGAAACTCTCCTTCAGGCCCTGGGATCCATATTCATGTAAAAAATAAAGAATTAAAATAAAAAATATGGATCTACTCACCCCTCCGGCGGCCCCTGGACCTTACCGATGTAACTGGCAGCCTCCTTTCCTAAGAATGAGGAGTTTAGGACCTTCGATGACGTCGCGGCTTGTGATTGGTCGCGTGACCGCTCATGTGACCGCTCACGCGACCAATCACAAGCCGCGACGTCATCGCAGGTCCTAAACTCCTCATTCTTAGGAACGGAGGCTGCCGGTTACATCGGTAAGGTCCAGGGGCCGCCGGAGGGGTGAGTATATCCATATTTTTTATTTTAATTCTTTATTTTTTACATGAATATGGATCCCAGGGCCTGAAGGAGAGTCTCCTCTCCTCCAGACCCTGGGAACCATACACTGGGAACTTCCGATTCCGATATCACAAAAATATCGGAACTCGGTATCGGAATTCCGATACCGCAAATATCGGCCGATACCCGATACTTGCGGTATCGGAATGCTCAACACTAGAGATAAGATGTCTTACAGAAATATAGAAAATGATTAGTGATGAGCGAGTGTGCTCTACTCGAGTTTGCCGAGCATTCTCATGTGTTCTCCAAGTATCTTGGGCTGCGGGCATGCTCATAGATTATGTTTTTGTCTCCGCAGCTGCATGATTTGCATCTGTTAGACAACTTGAACACATGCAGGGATTGCCTGTTTGTTAGGGAATTCCCACATGTATTCAGGATTTCTAGCAGCCACACATCATGCAGCTGCTGGGACTCAAATATAATCTACGAGCTTGCCCAAGATACTTGGAGAACACCAGAGCATGCTCGGAAAACTCGAGTAACAAGCACATTCGCTCATCACTAAAAATGATACAAAAAGATAGTAAAGGCACTGAAGGTTCCTAGCGATCAAAATGGAAATACAATTTGTGCGTTCAAAGTTATAAGAACACTGGCTACTAGTGATGAGCGAATATACTCATTGCTCGGGTTTTCCTGAGCACGCTCGGGTGATCTCCGAGTATTTGTTAGTGTTCGGAGATTAAGTTTTTATCGCGGCAGCTGAATGATTTACAGCTATTAGCCAGCTTGATTACATGTGGGGATTCCCTAGCAACCAGGCATGTACTCAGCCTGGTTAATAGCTGTAAATCATTCAGCTGCTGCGATGAAAACTTAATCTCTGAACATTAACAAATACTCGGAGGTCACCCGAGCAACGAATATATTCGCTCATCACTACTGGCTACACCACCTGAACATGGCAGAAAACAGGTGGAGCGCCCCCACGTGTAGGGCAATGGGGTACTCAGTGCCGGGTCTATCTCTCTCGGTTCTGGGGATGTCACGGTGGCCTGACCCGGTCCGCGGCCCTTCTGAGGGGCGCCCAATTAAAGGTGTAGTTGTTTGTACGGTGTTCGTGACGCCACCTGTGGTATTCGGTCAGGGTGACCGACGCTGCTAGGGGTCCGCTGGGGTGATGGAATGGCAGCTAGATGGTGTACCTTCCCACAGGTGAAGTATGTCCCCAGGGCTTCGCAGTTATATAGGTAGTGATGGTGGATGTCATAAGGCGCGATAAATAACGAGGACACAAAGGTTGCAGTCGCTTTACCTTTTACTGAAGACTTCAGAGTCCACAGTCCAGAGTACCGTTCACAGGGCAGGCAGAGTCCAGCAGTCCGAAGGCACATCCAGAGTTCCCTTATCCAGGTGGAAATCAGTAGCCTTCCTACTAGCGCCTGTGTGTTGTAGTACCTCCCTGCTGAGCACCACGGGATAGTCCTCACAACTTTCGTGGATGTTTCTGATGTTCTCTCTCTGTCCCCCAGATGATATGGATAGGACAACCCGTATGACGGGGTAGGCCTGGAGCTATTTTATAGGGACCCTAGAGACGCCCATCTCCCACAATTTGCCTCCGTGTCTTCATAGGTATTAAGGTCGGGCAGCCAACTTGGAATCAACTGTCCTGCCGGTCTCTGAAGTAATGCGTAGAGCCTATTACTCCCTCGGTGTTCCGGCCACCGGCTACGCGCCTCAGATGGAGGCTGCCGATCTTGGGGCAGGACTCCTCCCGGTATTATCTCCTTGTTCTGTGACTTCGTTTCTCACTCTCCACAATATACTTCACTTCGTGTCCTTTAGGATGCTGCCGCAATGGGTGCAGGCGCAGCTCCGTAACGTTCTATCTCGTGCTTGGCCTCTGTCAGGATCCCACCCCTGACAGGGACCCTCTGTCTGCAGCTCAGATGTTCCTCCTTCTCCCCCTGTCTTCCTGACAGGTCCTCTCTGGGTCAAACCCAGGCAGCTTCTGACTAACTTCCTATCCAACCCACCAGTTTTACCCGTGTGTGAGGAGTGCCCTAATAGATAGAAGCAAGGCTCCCCCTGGTGGACTGGAGTGTGAAGTGTAGTGTGTGACTTGTGATACCTGGTCAGGTGAACTCCTTTAGTACCATCAGACGCAATATCACTCCCCCTGATGGAAGAGCGACATTACTGCAACGACCAGGACTCTGGGGCGCTGCACAGGCACTATCACTGGCTGCCCCAAAATTCTTGAGGAGGCAGGTGGTCAACACCCACAATGCAAAAGACCTGTAAGATCTGATGGCAGTGGGAAAAAGAGGCGATTGCCAAATGCTGAAGGTTTCCAGGTCTGAACTCCAAGATGTACAGCCCTAATGTCCCAGAAGCACAAAAAAAGTCACTGCAATATGATTAACACTATATAAATAAGTTACAGACATTCTGGGATTCTGTCTTGTAAAGCAATGAAATCAAACTGGAACCTTTTAGAGCTTATGAATTAGTGCTTTGTCTGGAGAATGAAGCATACGTTGATAAGAACATTCTGCCTATAGTATAGCATGGTGGTGTCTTGATGATTGTCTGGAGCAGCTTTGCTTCTTCTAGCAGTGAAAAGCATGTTGTGGGCAAAATGGATCAAGTATCAGGAAATCCAATGCATGTTTAACAGTCAGCTAAGGCTTGATTTCACAATAAACCCTGGATGATTCTACAGCAGCCATTGCAGTCACCTGACTTGAACCCCATAGATAATCTTTGCTGAGATTTCAAGAAGGTGGTTTCAGCACATAAATCCATGAATATTATTAAACTGGAAGCCATTTTCTAGGAGGAGTGAGCTAAGATTCCCCAGGAATGCTGCCAGAAACTAGTGTTTCCCTATACATCACTTTGGCAGCAGGTCATAACAGCCAAAGGTGATCTACTAAGTACTAAAGACATTCGTCTTGAGGGAGTGAATAATTCTGATAATGCAATAGTCATTAAACTGGCATTTTGTGTTGAAATTGGAGAAAGAACTTGTTATATTAGTTGTGTTGTTGAGATATTTAATTAAAAATTGTTCTTATTTGATTTGGCTATTGCAATGAACATAAATTACGGAAATTTTACTAATAAACTGAATTTGCATTTGGGTTTGTATCATTTTGGTTGCAACTATACCTATAGCAGTATTATAAATGGGATGGATCACTGCATAACAAGCCACATAATCCTTTTGAAATGTTCCGGTCATTGTGGCCATAATGGCTGTCTCTCAGCTTTCAAAAAAATGGAAGGATTCGTATTTTAAAGTGTGTTTAAACTGTATGTTGTCTGGATCATAAATCGATTTGCTTGATACACTATCTTTGCATGATAAAATCGTGGCTTATGCACAGGCCATGTCATAGAGCTATTACCCTAAAGCAGTGTTCCAAAGGTCCTCAAGAGCCACCAACAGGTCATGTTTTGAGGATTTCCTTAGTATTGCACAGGTCATTGAATGCTTGCCTGTCCAGGTGATGCAATTATCACCTGAGCAATACTAAGGAAATCCTGAAAACATGACCTGTTGGTGGCTCTTGAGGACTGGAGTTGGGGAACACTGCCCTAAAGATTCATTGCTGTATGGAGAACATCACATGGAAGACATCTCAATGGATTGCATTTACTTGGGGAAATCTTCTGTAAGATAAGACAAACGTGAGTCAGACCAGAAGTCATAATCATGATTTGATGGTACAGTGTGAAAATTCATGAGACGATGTCTTACTAGTTATTTACTTTGTGTTTCTACGTCTACTGGCTGGTAATCTGGCTTCTTCTACGTCTTATGCTACTCATGTAACAATTTAGTTTTATTGTATTATTCCAGACCACATTTTTAGAACAGGGACGAAGCAGTATATTGTTTCAGCTCCCTCTCTTTAATGAGCTTACTAGCTACTAGTTCCTCACACACACAAATCCCCCATCAGACTCACACTTGGCAACTTGGCAAAAGATATTGATTTGCTTACCATATCAAATAACAGCAAGGATTTAGAGTATTTCCATTATTGCTTTGTTTCAGAGGTGTAACCCGTTGAATGCCCTGCAAGTACACAAGTAATACAGCTGCCACAAGGGTGATCCCTACTGTAGAATCCAAAAACTGTATTCCAAGGATAAAGAGGCAGCACTCCAACACCATTCCAGTGAGTAAAAATAGACTAGTTTCATTCACCCATTATTGGCAATACATCACATTTCACTCCATACACAACAGTGAGCCTTCCTCAAGCTAAATGGTGTTGGAGTACTACTGATTCTTTTTTAAGGGACTACACATTTTTGGACATTTGGGTGATTGGTAGTGATGAGTGAGCGTGGTCAGATAAGGTGTTATTCGAGCACACTTGTGTCCTAATCAAGTATTTTCGTTGTGCTAAAAAATATGCTCGATTCGCCGCATCTGCATGTCTTGCAGCTGTTCGACAGCTGCAACACATGCAGGGATTGCCTAACAAACAGGCACTGGTAATTGCTGCGGGGATTTGAGCCTACTTTTTTTTGCCAGTGCTACCCCTTCACCACGAAGCCTGTTTTCACCTTCGTGACCGGGCCAATTTTTACAATTCCGACCACTGTCACTTTATGAGGTCATAACTCTGCAACGCTTCAATGGATCCCACTGATTCTGAGACTGTTTTCTCATGATATATTGTATTTCATGAGAGTGATAACTTTTTTTTACATGACGTGTTTATTTGTGAAAAAATGGAAATTGTGGGAAAATTTCGCAATTTTCAAACTTTTAATTTTTATGCCCTTAAATCAGAGTCATATCGCACAAAATAGTTAATAAATAACATTTCCTACATGTCTGCTTTATACCAGAACAATTTTTGAAATATAATGTTTTTTTTGTTAGGAAGTTAAAAGGGTTAAGGGTTGCGATTTCTTATTTTTACAACAAAATTTGAAAAACCATTTGTTTAGGGACCACCTCACATTTGAAGTAACTTTGAGGCGATTATATGACAGAAAATGACCAAAAATGGCACGATTCTAAAAACCTGCACCCCTCAAGGTACCTAAAACCACATTCATGAAATTTATTAATGCTTTACAGGAATTTTTGGAACATGGAAGGAAAAAAGAAACTTTTACTTTTCTTTAACACAAATTTTCCTTTAGACCTATTTTTTTAATCTCGTACAATTTGTTGTGCAATTTCTCTTGAGCATGCGGATACCCCATATGTGTGGGAAATCAACTGTTTGGGCACACAGCAGGGCTCAGAAGGGAAGGAGCGCCATATCACTTTTTGAATGTAAACTTGGCTGGCATAATTAGCTGTTGCCATGTCATGCTTGGAGAGCCCCTGATGTGCCTAAACAGTAGAAACCCCAACAATGACATCATTTTGGAAACTAGACCCCTTAGGAAACTTATCTAGATCTGTGTTGAACACCTTGAACTCACAGGTGCTTCACAGAAGTTTATAGCGTAGAGCCGTGGAAATAAAAAAAATCACATTTTTCCCAGATAAATCTTTTTTAGCTCCAAATTTTGCATTTTCATAAGGGTAACAGGAGTAATTGCTCCATACAATTTGTTGTGCGATTTCTCCTGAGTACACAGATACCCCATATGTGGAGGAAAACAACTGTTTGGGTGCAGGGCAGGGCTTGGAAAGGACGGAGCGCCATTTTACATTATGCATGTAAAATTTGCTGGAATAATTAGCTGACGCAATGTCGTGTTTGGAGAGCCCCTGATGTGCCTGAACAGTAAAAACCCCCAACAAGGTACACCATTTTGGAAACTAGAACTCTTTGGGAACTTATCTAGAAGTGTACTGAACCACTTGAACCCCCAGGTGCTTCACAGAAGTTTATAACGTTAAGCCATGAAAATAAAAAAAAATCACATTTTCCTGCAAAAATCTTTTTTAGCTCAAAATGTTGTATTTTCACAAGGGTAACAGGAGAAAATGGACTCGAAAATTTGTTGTGCAACTTTTCTTGAGTTTACCGATACCCCATATGTTGTCAAAAACTACTTTTGATGCACAGTGCAAAGCTCAGAAGGGAAGTAGCTCCATATTACAGTGTAGATTTTGCTGCACTTGTTTGAGGATGTCATATTACATTGGCAGAGCCCCTGAGGTTCCAGAACAGCAGAACTCCCCATACGTGACCCCATTTTACAAACTAAACCTCTCAATGAATTCATCTAGGGGTGCAGCAATTATATTGACACCACAGGTGTGTCACAGACTTTTATACCATTGGGCAGTAAAGATAAAATAATTTACATTTTTACCACCAAGATTGTGTGTTAGCCACAGACTTCACATTTTCACACAAGAAGTGGGTATAAATGGCACCAAAACTTGTCCCACAATTTCTACTGAATTTGGCAATACCCCATATATGACTAAACAGTGCTACTTAGCCATAATGATAGACTCAGATTCCATACAAAGAGCCCCTAAGTGATATAAAAGCAGAATCCCTACTCAAGTGACCCCATTTTGGAAATTATAATCCTTTGAGATTTTATCTACAGATGTAGTGATGATTTTGACTCCATGGGTGTTTTCCAGAAACAGGCAGAAGGATGTTAATGAGTGAAAATTGCAAACTGTTGTTGTAGTGACCAGTGCATTATGCCCAGCTCATGCTTCTGGAGACACGCACCTGTAAGTTAGGCGGGCTCTCATCACTACAGAAATGCCAAACATGTGGATTCTAAATGTGGTTTAGGCACACTGGGGCTCAGAAGGGAGGGGGGGACATTTGGATTTGGGAGCACAGAATTTCATTAATTTCTTTTGGGGGACGAGGAGCCATTTCGCTATTCCAGAGCCTTTGTGCTACCAGTAACGTGAAAGCCCCCTATATTTCCGTTAACAGATGACAGATATGAGTGGGAACTTGTTTTTTTTGTGGATTGAGTTGAAGCTTTTATTGGGAACATTTTACATAACATTTGGGATCACATGTATCCGGCGCTCTATGCTGAGCACTTACATCGGGGTTTTCATCTAAATCTCCGAGTGACGTGACAGATGAAACCCCCGAGGGATTAAATCACTATAATGAGGCAGCAGAGTTTCTCTGGACTCCATCTGGCCTCTGTTCAGTGGTGTCATTCTTTTCAGAAGTGCACAAAACTGTGGCTGACGTCACTTTTATGCAATCCTAAAAAGATGGACACTGTGGGATCACAGGTCCTTTGGCATCCACAATGCCTCCATCTACCTCATCGTAGGGAATTTTCCACCAGGGGGTTCTATCTGAATCACGTATCTCTGAGATTTACATGGAAACCCTGGTGTAAGCGCTCAGCGTAGAGCGTAGTATAAATGTGCGTGAGTCTTACTGCAATTTTCGGGTGGCAAAATGAAACAAACAGCAGCATGTGAAGAATTGGTTTTATTTATTTTTTATGCCATTCCTCGTGCGGTATAAATGAGTAGGCAACTTTATTCTTTGGGACAGAGGCATGTGAGGGCTTGATTTTTGCGGGACAAGCTGACGTTTTTATTGGTACCATTTTCAGACACATGACATTTTTTGATATTTTTTTATGCTTTGGCGCTTTTACACAATAAGAACTATTTTATAGAAAAAAATATTATTTTTGCACCACTTTATTCTGATAGCTATAACTTTTTTATTTTTCTGCTGAAGGAGCTGTATAGTGGCTTGTTTTTACAGGACAAGATAACATTTCAGCAGTACTATTTTTATTTACTTTCATTTTTTATTGTGTTTTATTGCACATGTTCACTGGTATGATGATAAAGCATTTTATTTATTTTTTTATGTTGTTCACTGAGGACGTTAACTAGTGGGACAATTTTATAGAGCTGGTCATTACGGATGCGGCGATACCAAATATGTGTACCTATATTGCTTATTTTTTTATTTACATAAATAAGTGTATGTATTGGAAAAATATATTATTTTTTTAGTTATTTGGGGATTTAAAAAAAAAATATTTTTACACTTTTTAATTTTTCCTTATTTACATTTTCCCATCTTGGGACATCACTTTATAGCATCAGGTCGCTGCTCTGATACTCTGCAATGCTTCTGCACAGCAGAATATTGGGGCAGCATCTGACAGGCAGGGAAGGAGACATATGAGAGCTTGCTCTCAGCAGGCGCCCACAAGCCACCTTCCCTACAGGACCCCGAAGGACCCCGTGGCCATCTTGAGGCCAGGGTTCTCTTTGGAGACCATTAGGACAACGCGATCGCATTGCGTTGTTCTAATGGAAGCATGCAGGGAACTCATTCCCTGCACATTTCTCCTCAATGTCGCTTTCACTACTGACAGGGGCATCAGAGGTGTTAAATGTCCGCGATCGGTGCTGCAGGGTGTCAGCTCTAAGCATGAGGCTGCACGATCGTGCTGCCGTACATATACTGCTGTTTGCGGGAACGCCTTGTATGTACGGCACATGTTGGGAAGGGATTAAGGGAATCGGACACCACATTTGACCTATCTAAACTATTAATATAGGTGTGCAGATTATAGACTGCTGAGGAGAGTGATCCAAACTGTCTCATATCGGATGTCTTGTTACTGAGAAATTAACTTTAGCACTTTATGTAAATGACCACTTCCAGGCTATGGGGAGGATGTTGCCTGGAAGATAATTCTGCTTTCACACTTCATTTCCATATATTTCACCTCCCATCAGCGTCTCTCTGTTGTTTGAGAGGAAATCTTACATGTGTGCATTGCTAGGCAGGGAGGGAGGAAGGAGGTTGGGAGGCCAACAAGCTGATTAGACGCACTTGCCGGAGAAAATTGGGAACTGCACCTGTTGCAGAAGGGACTTGATGCCTATGCCCATAGATTGGATGAAGACTGAGGAGGAAATAAAAGAACAGTTATGCACATGCGCAAGATTTCCTCTCAAGCAGCCGATGTCATCGGGTTTCAATATGTGAATATAATGACAGATTCCCTTTAATTCTATTTTTTCTAAATAAAAAATAGATATTGATGAATAAAGGACCTTTTTTTAACTTTTAGATTATTAAACAAGTCATATTAGCATAACATCGGGGGTAGAACTTTAATCTCTTTGTCCGCCAATTTTCCTTAATGGAGTGGTCAAGAATTAAACAAAAAATCTCTCTTCCAGAAAAAAGCACCACTAATGTCCATTGGCTATGTCTCATATTTCAGGTCATTCCTATTCAAAGGAGTTATACCACGAATAATTATTTTAATATATCCTCAAGATCCCAAGACTGGGGGTTCCAGACTGATGAAGCAATAGTGCGCATATATGACTATATGTATCTGTGGGAGCTTTAGTGCACCTGTGAATGGGCAGCACTTACACATGCACACTAACTCTCCATTCAGAAAAGGGTCGCGGGATCGTTGTTTCGGGTAACTGTGTGGGGGTCCCTGTGTTCAAACCTTACATCGATCATACCTTTTTTCAGAGGATAGTTGAAAGTTGTTCATGGAATAATTCATGTTAGTCGAAATGCTGAGGTTCAATACCGGACATCGCCCATGGACAAGAGTGGTGCTGGTTATAGTAAAAAAAGCAAACATTATTTTCTAATCCTGGTCAATGACTTGAAAGGAATACATGGGCCAGCCTATTATTATAAGCAGTAAACCTGTTGTGAATTCTGCTCTTGGGCTCCCTCCGGTGGTTGTAAGTGGTAGCGCTGCTGTCTCTGAATCACAGCATTTATCAGGTGTTTTCACTTTTTGCAATTTGGACAGGGCTATTTAGTCTTGCTTTACCCTTTAGTCAGTGCCAGTTGTCCATTGTTCCTGGAGGATTCACATCCCTGCCTGGTCTCTTCTGCTTTGCAGTTCTTTTCAACAAAGATAAGTTCTGGCCTTGATTTTGCTGTCCACATGCTGTGGTCTTATTGTTCAGTTATTTTCCATGTTTTGTCTTGTCCAGCTTGGTCTGTATAAGGATTTGTTTAGCCAAGCTGGTATCTCTGGAGATGCAGATATATCCTCCATGTCTTTAGTTAGCTTTGGAGTTTTTGTATTTTCTGTGGTGGATATTTTCTAGTGTTTTAATACTGACCGCATAGTACTCTGTCCTGTCCTTTCTATTTAGCTAGAAGTGGCCTCCTTTGCTAAATTCTCATTTCAGTCTGTGTATGTTTTTTCCCTCTCCTCTCACAGTCAATATTTGTGGGGGGCTGCCTGTTCTTTGGGAATTTTCTCTGAGGCAAGATAGTTTTCCCTTTTCTATCTCTAGGGGTAATTAGTCCTCCGGCTGTGTCGAGATGTCTAGGGAGCGCTAGGTACATTCCATGGCTACTTCTAGTTGCGGTGTTAGGTTCAGGGTCTGCGGTCAGTACAGGTACCACCTTCTCCAGAGTACGTCCCATGCTGCTCTTAGGCCACCAGATCATAACAGTACAACTGGCCAACAATGAGTTAACCGCATCTCAGAAGAAGGGAAGGAAAGTGCTGAGCCATTTTTTTTTCTGTAGCCTGTTGTGTTTTTTTTTCCCTTCCCTCTTTGCCTTTGGGTGGCTCAGGAGTTCGGCGCTGGTATGGATGTTCAGGGATTGGCTTCTCGTGTGGATCAACTTGCTGCTAGAGTACAGGGTATTTCCGATTATATCATTCAGACTCCAGTTTTAGAGCCTAGAATTCCAACTCCTGATTTGTTTTTTGGGGATAGGTCCAAATTTCTGAGCTTTAAAAATAACTGTAAACTGTTTTTTTCTCTGAAACCCCGTTCCTCTGGTGATCCCATCCAGCAGGTTAAAATTATTATATCTCTGCTGCGTGGTGACCCCCAGGATTGGGCATTTGCCCTGGAACCTGGGAATCCGGCGTTGCTTAATGTAGACACCTTTTTTCAGGCGCTTGGGTTATTGTATGACGAACCTAATTCAGTGGATCATGCTGAGAAGACCTTGTTGGCCCTGTCTCAGGGTCAAGAAGCGGCAGAATCATATTGCCAGAAGTTTAGAAAATGGTCTGTACTGACTAAATGGAATGAGGATGCCTTGGCGGCAATCTTCAGAAAGGGTCTTTCTGAATCCATTAAAGATGTTATGGTGGGGTTCCCCACGCCTGTTGGTCTGAGTGATTCTATGTCTCTGGCCATTCAGATTGATCGGCACTTGCACGAGTGCAGAGTTGTGCACACTATTGTCTTCCGAGCGGAGTCCTGAGCCTAGGCAGTGTGATAGGATTGTGTCTAGAGCTGAACGACAAGGATTCAGATGTCAGAATAGGTTGTGTTTTTACTGCGGCGATTCTGCTCATGTTATTTATGATTGCTCTAAGCATACCAAGAGAATCCCTGGTTCTGTTACCATCAGTACTGTACAGCCTAAATTTCTGTTATCGGTGACCCTGATCTGCTCATTATCGTCATTTTCTGTCATGGCATTTGTGGATTCAGGCGCCGCTCTAAATTTAATGGACTTAAAATTTGCCAGACGTTGTGGTTTCCTATTATGATCCTGGTGGTAGGATCTCAAACTGACCTGACAAATATACCCTGAGTATATAGGACAAGTTCTGGGGATGTGGAAGCTATACTGACCGCAATCCTGATCCTATCCAAACACACTAAAGGCAGCTGTGGAACGTTACCTGAAAACCTAGACATCTCGTCACAGCCTGAGAAACTGACTACCCCTAGAGAGAAAGCAAAGACCTCACTTGCCTAAGAGAAATGTACCCCAAAGTTTTAGATAGCCCCCCACAAATAATAACGGTGAGTCAAGGGGAAAACACAAACGTAGAGATGAAACAGATTTAGCAAATGAGGCCCGCTAATACTAGATAGGCAGAAAATAGATAGGTGTCTGTGCGGTCAGTCCAAAAACTATCAAAAGTAAACCACGCAGAGAATACAAGAACCCCCACACCGACTCACGATGTGAGGGGCGCACTCTGCACCCCAGAACTAACCAGCAAGCAAAAAATCACATAAAAGCAAGCTGGGCTGAACTCATAATATAATGAGAAACGTTTTCAAGGAAATAATGAGAAACTGAACAAGGAAACTTAGCTTCTCATAGCAGGAGACTGGTCACAAGGAATATTCAGGAGAACACAGGATCAGGACTGAATACACCGACAGCAGGCGACAAGTAAAGGTCCAGGTGAATTAAATAGGCCCAGCCTAGTAGGAGATGAAACAGCTGAGCCCAGCCAAGACCAGCCATATCGCTAAAGGCCACCAGAGGGAGCCCAAGAACAAACTCACACAGTACCACTCATGACCACAGGAGGGAGCCCGAGAACGGAATTCACAACAGTTTCCCCTTGCAGCCTTTGCAGAGTCCTATTCCTTTGAGGGGCATTGATGCTACACCGTTGGCTAAAAATAAACCTCAGTTTTGGACACAGCTGACCATGTGCATGGTGCCAGCCCATCAGGAAGATTGTCGTTTTCTGGTGTTGCATAATTTGCATGATGCTATTGTGCTGGGTTTCCCATGGTTACAGGTGCATAATCCGGTATTAGATTGGAAATCTATGTCTGTGACTAGTTGGGGTTGTCAGGGGGTTCATGGTGACGTTCCTGTGATGTCAATTGCCTCCTCCCCCTCTTCTGAAATTCCTGAGTTTTTGTCAGATTTCCAGGATGTATTCAATGAGCCCAAGTCCAGTTCCCTTCCACCGCATAGGGACTGTGATTGTGCTATTGACTTGATTCCAGGCTGTAAGTTCCCTAAAGGCCGACTTTTCAACCTGTCTGTGCCAGAACATACCGCCATGTGGAGCTATGTGAAGGAGTCCTTGGAGAAGGGGCAAATTCGGCCATCTTCTTCACCATTGGGAGCAGGTTTTTTCTTTGTTGCCAAAAAAGATGGCTCCTTGAGACCCTGTATTGATTATCGCCTCTTGAATAAGATCACGGTCAAATTCCAATACCCTTTGCCTTTGCTTTCTGATCTGTTTGCTAGGATTAAGGGGGCTAGTTGGTTTACTAAGATTGACCTTCGAGGGGCATATAATCTGGTTCGTATTAAGCAGGGGGACGAATGGAAAACTGCGTTTAATACGCCCGAAGGCCATTTTGAATACCCTGTGATGCCATTCGGACTCTCTAATGCTCCATCTGTGTTTCAGTCCTTCATGCATGATATATTTCGGAATTATCTTGATAAATTCATGATTGTATATTTGGATGATATTTTGATTTTTTCAGATGATTGGGAGTCTCATGTGAAACAAGTCAGGATGGTATTTCAGATCCTTCGTGATAATGCCTTGTTTGTGAAGGGGTCTAAGTGCCTCTTTGGAGTACAGAAGATTTCTTTTTTGGGCTTCATTTTTTCTCCCTCATCTATAGAAATGGATCCGGTTAAGGTTCAGGCCATTCATGATTGGATCCAGCCCACATCCGTGAAGAGCCTTCAGAAATTTTTGGGCTTTGCTAATTTTTATCGCCGTTTCATTGCCAACTTCTCTAGTGTGGTTAAACCTCTGACCGATTTGACGAAGAAAGGCGCTGATGTGACGAATTGGTCCTCTGCGGCTGTTTCTGCCTTTCAGAAGCTTAAACGCCGATTTACTTCTGCCCCTGTGTTGCATCAGCCGGATGTTTCTCTTCCTTTTCAGGTTGAGGTTGACGCTTCTGAGATTGGGGCAGGGGCCGTTTTGTCTCAGAGGAATTCTGATGGTTCCTTGATGAAACCGTGTGCTTTCTTTTCTCGAAAGTTTTCGCCTGCGGAACGCAATTATGATGTCGGCAATCGTGAGTTGTTGACTATGAAGTGGGCATTTGAGGAGTGGCGACATTGGCTTGAGGGGGCCAAGCACCGTATTGTGGTCTTGACCGATCATAAGAATCTGATTTATCTCGAGTCTGCCAAACGGCTGAATCCTAGACAGGCCCGATGGTCCCTGTTTTTCTCCCATTTTGATTTTGTGGTCTCGTATCTTCCGGGTTCTAAGAATGTTAAGGCTGATGCCCTCTCTAGGAGCTTTTTGCCTGATTCTTCTGGGGTCCTTGAGCCGGTCGGCATTCTGAAGGAAGGGGTGATTCTTTCTGCCATCTCCCCTGATTTACGACGGGTTCTTCAGAAATTTCAGGCTGATAAACCTGACCGCTGTCCAGTGGGGAAACTGTTTGTTCCTGACAGATGGATTAGTAAAGTGATTTCGGAGGTTCATTGTTCTCTGTTGGCCGGTCATCCTGGGATTTTTGGTACCAGAGATTTGGTGGGTAGGTCCTTTTGGTGGCCTTCTTTGTCACGGGATGTGCGTTCTTTTGTGCAGTCCTGTGGGACTTGTGCGCGGGCCAAGCCTTGCTGTTCCCGCGCTAGTGGGTTGCTTTTGCCTTTGCCGGTCCCTGAGAGGCCTTGGACGCATATTTCTATGGATTTTATTTCGGATCTTCTGGTTTCCCAGAGGATGTCAGTTATCTGGGTGGTTTGTGACCGGTTTTCTAAGATGGTTCATTTGGTACCTTTGCCTAAGTTGCCTTCCTCTTCTGATTTGGTTCCGTTGTTTTTTCAGCATGTGGTTCGTTTGCATGGCATTCCGGAGAACATTGTGTCCGATAGAGGTTCCCAGTTTGTTTCTAGGTTTTGGCGGGCCTTTTGTGCTAGGCTGGGCATTGATTTGTCTTTTTCTTCCGCATTTCATCCTCAGACAAATGGCCAAACCGAGCGAACTAATCAGACTTTGGAAACTTATTTGAGATGCTTTGTGTCTGCTGATCAGGATGATTGGGTGGCTTTCTTGCCATTGGCCGAGTTTGCCCTTAATAATCGGGCTAGTTCTGCTACCTTGGTTTCACCCTTCTTTTGTAACTCTGGTTTTCATCCTCGTTTTTCTTCAGGGCAGGTTGAGCCTTCTGATTGTCCTGGGGTGGACTCTGTGGTTGACAGGTTGCAGCAAATTTGGGCTCATGTTGTTGACAATTTGGTGTTGTCTCAGGAAGGGGCTCAGCGTTTTGCTAACCGTCATCGCTGTGTTGGTTCCCGGCTTCGGGTTGGGGATTTGGTCTGGTTGTCTTCTCGTCATGTCCCTATGAAGGTTTCTTCCCCTAAGTTTAAGCCTCGGTTTATTGGCCCTTATAGGATTTCTGAGATTATCAATCCAGTGTCTTTTCGTTTGGCCCTTCCAGCCTCTTTTTCCATCCATAATGTTTTTCATAGATCTTTGTTGCGGAAATATGTGGTGCCCGTTGTTCCCTCTGTTGATCCTCCTGCCCCGGTGTTGATTGATGGGGAGTTGGAGTATGTGGTTGAGAAGATTTTGGATTCTTGTTTTTCGAGGCGGAGGCTTCAGTATCTTGTCAAATGGAAGGGTTATGGCCTGGAGGATAATTCTTGGGTTGTTGCCTCCAATGTTCATGCTGATGATTTGGTTCGTGCCTTTCATTTGGCTCGTCCGGATCGGCCTGGGGGCTCTGGTGAGGGTTCGGTGACCCCTCCTCAAGGGGGGTAATGTTGTGAATTCTGCTCTTGGGCTCCCTCCGGTGGTTGTAAGTGGTAGCACTGCTGTCTCTGAATCACAGCATTTATCAGGTGTTTTCACTTTTTGCAATTTGGACAGGGCTATTTAGTCTTGCTTCACCCTTTAGTCAGTGCCAGTTGTCCATTGTTCCTGGAGGATTCACATCCCTGCCTGGTCTCTTCTGCTTTGCAGTTCTTTTCAACAAAGATAAGTTCTGGCCTTGATTTTGCTGTCCACATGCTGTGGTCTTATTGTTCAGTTATTTTCCATGTTTTGTCTTGTCCAGCTTGGTCTGTATAAGGATTTGTTTAGCCAAGCTGGTATCTCTGGAGATGCAGATATATCCTCCATGTCTTTAGTTAGCTTTGGAGTTTTTGTATTTTCTGTGGTGGATATTTTCTAGTGTTTTAATACTGACTGCATAGTACTCTGTCCTGTCCTTTCTATTTAGCTAGAAGTGGCCTCCTTTGCTAAATTCTCATTTCAGTCTGTGTATGTTTTTTCCCTCTCCTCTCACAGTCAATATTTGTGGGGGGCTGCCTGTTCTTTGGGGATTTTCTCTGAGGCAAGATAGTTTTCCCTTTTCTATCTCTAGGGGTAATTAGTCCTCCGGCTGTGTCGAGATGTCTAGGGAGCGCTAGGTACATTCCACGGCTACTTCTAGTTGCAGTGTTAGGTTCAGGGTCTGCGGTCAGTACAGGTACCACCTTCTCCAGAGTACGTCCCATGCTGCTCTTAGGCCATCAGATCATAACATAAACCCTTCATATAGAGCCATCTTGTCTATGGCCTTCGTGTAATTTAAATTAACCTCTAAGGAACATTTTTTGTATCTGTTCTCTATCTGTTCAAAGTCCTGAAAGCAACTCACGTCTACACAGTATGGTTATCTATAACTAAAATTAGAACACTTGATTATATAGTAATTGATTACAAAAGAGTTGTCAGAAACCCACCCTCTCCCAGCGTCAGGGATGGCTGTGGTGCCACTCGCTCTCCGGAGGTGCTGGCTGCCACCCTACTCTATAGCCACTAAAACAAAACAAGGATAAACACATTACTCTCTCTATTTTGGATTCTTCCTTGCAAAGTGGTTTCACTAGTTTTCCTCACGTAGCAAACATTAAAATGTCTTTGATCTCTTCCTGCCATGTACGTGGTCACAGTTATGGGCGCTACTTAATATCTTTTGTTCTCTAGTGCAATATATTTTCAGGGTAATAGATTATTATGTTTATAATCTACATAAATGTCTCTTTTGCTGCCAACAGTCAACCACTGCTTTTTCCTGTTAACATTCTCAGAGGGAATAAAATGTATTACATTACGTATGAGTGAAAAGGTCCTCTGTGCCTCCATGACATCTGCATGTAACATGGCATTGCTGGATGGCAATTATTTTGGCAACACTCTAGTATATGATATAGTCCTCGAGTTGAGCAAATTTTTTGAAATTCAAATTTGCCAGATTCAATTCATTTTTCCAAAAATTTGATTCACAGCAAATAAATTCGATGTGAATTTCAATACTGAAAAGTCTCTAATTGTCCATAAAAAATGTGTATAACACGCTCAGGTCTCCAAGGATTTTATTGAAACCCTGCTGAGCTTTTTAGCACAAACACAACCTCAATATGCTGTATCTGGCTGTGAAAAAACAGAAGACAGCTGGTTGGCACCAACTTCCCATTTAACAATACTGCAGTAACAAACTTTTTAGCTTACTTAAAAATGGTCCAAAAATTATTCCCTTTTGGGGGGGAAGATTCCAGTCTTGCTGGTGTTTATATACACATGTGGTCAAAATTGTTGGTACCCCTCATTTAATGACAGAAAAACCCACAATGGTCACAGAAATAACTTGAATCTGACAAAAGTAATAATAAATAAATGATCTATGAAAATGAACAAATGAAAGTCAGACATTGCTTTCCAACCATGCTTCTACAGAATAAAAAAAAACTCATGAAATAGGCCTGGACAGAAATGATGACACCCTTAACTTAATATTTTGTTGCACAACCTTTTGAGGCAATCACTGCAATCAAATGATTCCTCTAACTTTCAATGAGACTTCTGCACCTCTCGACAGGTATTTTGGCCCACTCCTCCAGAGCAAACTGCTCCAGTTGTCTCGTGTTTGAAGGTGGCCTTTTCCAGACGCCATGTTTTAGCTCTTTCCAAAGATGCTCAATAGGATTTAGGTCAGGGCTCATAGAAGGCCACTTCATAATAGTCCAATATTTTCCTCTTAGCCATTCTTGGGTGTTTTTACCTGTGTGTTTTAGTTCATTATCCTGTTGCAAGACCCATGACCTATGACTGAGACCAAGCTTTCTGACACTGGGCAGCACATTTCTCTCTAGAATCCCTTGATAGTCTTTAGATTTCATTGTACCCTGCACAGATTTTAGACACCCTGGGCCAGATGCAGCAAAGCAGCCGCAGAACATAACATAGTCTCCTCCATGTTTCACACTAGGGACAGTGTGCTTTTCTTGATATGCTTCATTTTTTTGTCTGTGAACATAGAGCTGATGTACCTTGCCAGAACATAACAGAGCCTCCTCCATGTTTCACACTAGGGACAGTGTTCTTTTCTTGATATGCTTCATTTTTTCATCTGTGAACATAGAGCTGATGTGCTTGCCAAAAAGTTCAATTTTTGTCTCATCTGTCCATAGGACATTCTCCCAGAAGCTTTGTGGCTTGTCAACATGTAGCTTGGCAAATTCCTGTCTGGCTTTTTTAATGATTTTTTTTCAACAGCGGTGTCCTCCTTGGTCGTTTCCTATGAAGTCCACTCTGGCTCATACAACGATGGATGGCGCGATCTGACACTGATGTTGCTTGAGCTTGAAGTTCACCTTTAATCTGTTTAGACGTTTTTCTGGGCTCTTTTGTTACCATTTGTATTATCCTTCTCTTTGATTTGTCATCAATTTTCCTCCTGTGGCCATATGCAGGGAGGTTGGCTACAGTCCCATGGATCTTAAATTTCTGAATAAAACATGCAACTGTAGTCACAGGAACATCAAGCTGCTTGGAGATGGTCTTATAACTTTTACCTTTAACATGTTTGTTTATAATTTTCTTTCTAATCTCCTGAGACAACTATTTCCTTTGCTTCCTCTGGTCCATGTTGAGTGTGAAGCACACCATGTCACCAAACAGCACAATGAGTATCTGTAGCCCTATATACAGGCCCACTCACTGATTCCAAGATTGTAGACACCTGTGATGTTAGTTAGTGGACACACCTTGATTTAACATGCCCCTTCTGATGCGTTATTTTCAGGGGTACAATAATTTCTGTCCAGGCCTATGTCATGAGTTTTTTTTTAAATTCTGTGTAAGCATGGTTGAAAAGCAATGCCTGACTTTCATTTGTTCATTTTCATCTATCTTTTATTTATGATTATTACTTTTGTTAGATTCAAGTTATTTCTGTGACCATTGTGGGTTTTTCTGTCATTAAACGAGGGGTACCAACAATTTTGACCACGTGTGTATAGACAATGCAAATGGAGGAAGCTGTGGCTTTTTCATAGTTTTGGTGAAAAAATTATTCCAGTTTGGGGAGTATCAAGAACATTATTCTTTGCTAAATAAAAAGGTGATAGCTTTCATAAATCAGTAAGTAAGGTAAGGGGGGGTTGGATATAGTCAACTCACCAGTCTTCATTAGTTTCCAAAGTCCATCCACACATGGAGCTGCCCTGATCAAAGGCGTAGTCAAATTGAAAGCAGAAACAATGACATGAGTAAAGGCCCCGTCTCACATAGCGAGATCGCTAGCGAGATCGCTGCTGAGTCACAAGTTTTGTGACGCAACAGCGACCTCCATAGCGATCTCGCTATGTGTGACACGTACCAGCGATCAGGCCCCTGCTGCGAGATCGCTGGTCGTGTCGGAATGGCCTGGACCTTTTTTTGGTCGTTGAGGCCCCGCTGACATTGCTGAATCGGTGTGTGTGACACCGATCCAGCGATGTCTTCACTGGTAACCAGGGTAAACATCGGGTTACTAAGCGCAGGGCCGCGCTTAGTAACCCGATGTTTACCCTGGTTACCAGCGTAAATGTAAAAAAAAAAAAACAATACATACTCACCATCTGATGTCCGTCAGGTCCCTTGGCGTCTGCTTCCTGCTCTCACTGACTGCCGGCCGTACAGTGAGAAGTGAGAGCACAGCAGTGACGTCACCGCTGCGCTCTGCTCTCACTGTACGGCGGCTCAGTCAGAGCAGGAAGCAGACGGCAAGGGACCTGGACACCGAAAGGCGAGTATGTACTGTTTGTTTTTTTTTGTAACCAGGGTAAACATCGGGTTACTAAGCGTGGCCCTGCGCTTAGTAACCCGATGTTTACCCTGGTTACCCGGGTGCTGCAGGGGGACTTCGGCATCGTTGAAGACAGTTTCAACGATGCCGAACTCGTTCCCCTGATCGTTGGTCGCTGGGGAGAGCTGTCTGTGTGACAGCTCCCCAGCGACCACACAGCGACTTACCAACGATCACGGCCAGGTCATATCGCTGGTCGTGATCGTTGGTAAATCGCTAAGTGAGACGGGGCCTTAAGACCTCATAGGTTGAAACGTGTCAGTAGATTACCAGGGACCCCACAAGATGTGCAAGCCTGAGACCATGTTTTTAAGAACATTCTAAATAAAAGTGAAGTTTTTATTTTTTAAAAATTTATGCACTGCACTTTTCAGCTTTTCATAAATTGTCCCAAAATCTATCCCTTTACTTAGGGAGCAGAAACAGCTTAGCTGTTTTAAAATGGAAAAAACAATGATTTCTCAGCTATTACAGAAAAAATATAATTTTTTTTGGAATTCACAACAGGTTTGCTGTAGTCAAAGTAATTCAACAGTTACTATGCTTTTTTTAACAAACTATCCAAAAATTATCATTTTTTTAGGGAGGAAGAAAAGTCTTACTATTTTCAAAGTAAAGAAGCAATAACTTGTCAACAACCCATAAAAAACGACCACTATTTTGCAAGCTGTTTTATATTTGTGTACCCTCAAGAGCGTTTGGTTCCTGGCAGCAGAACAGTATATTCATACAACACACTGAACATGTGAAGTAGATATATGGTGATATTTTACTTTTGTCTTTAAATAAAAATGTTTAAAAACCACCCTGCCTTTACAAACAAAACATGCAAAAGAAATGCAAAAAACTATGCTGCTTATGGCTTGTCTGTCTCAGCCAGGAAGCACAGTTTTTCTGACTGACGAGTCTTAATTTCAAAATTTTTCTTCACTATGAAAATTAACACTGAACAGACTTACAGGGAACCTGTCACCAGAAATAACGCTGTTAACCTGCAGATATGCAGTTAATCTGCAGGTTAACAGTGCGATTATGCTGTTCGGCACCTACACGCAGTCGAATGCAGCGGGGAGAAAACGATCTTTATTCTCCCAGCCAGCATTTGATATTCAGTCATAGAGGCTGCTCTGTATGCTGAGAGCAGTGACTGAACCTGCGCTCCTGGCCGTGACTGACACTGATTCTGCATTGCGGCTGGCTGTCAGTCAGGGCTGTGTACTCAGAGCGGTGACTGAACCAAAGTCGCCCCGCCCTATGACTGAGTACCGAATGCTGGAGGGGTGAATAAAAATCATTTTTTCCCTGCAACATTTGGCTGAGTGCAGGTGCCGGACATCATAATAACGCTGTTAACATGCTAATTAACCGCATATCTTTAGGTTAACAGTGTTATTTCTGGTGACAGGTTCCCTTTAAACTGCCCTCTTTTTTGTAATGATAATTTAAGAATGAAAAAAGGGTGTTATTAAGCTGCTATACTGCAGAATATCACAGATCAATCAGTTCACAGTCACACTGACTCTGCAGGTCCAGCACCTCCTTATATCACTTAAATCTTTGTTTTATTATGCACAGACTGCCACTCCCATTTTCTTTGCTCATCAGCATGGCACACTTTAATTAAGTCCTTTATATTTGTATCTGTAATAATGAGCTGTGCTTTTTAATCTCTATCCCTAGGCTGTAACACCTTAAGGCCCCGTCTCACATAGCGATTTACCAACGATCACGACCAGCGATACGACCTGGCCGTGATCGTTGGTAAGTCGCTGTGTGGTCGCTGGGGAGCTGTCACACAGACCGCTCTCCAGCGACCAACGATCAGGGGAACGACTTCGGCATCGTTGAAACTGTCTTCAACGATGCCGAAGTCCCCCTGCAGCACCCGGGTAACCAGGGTAAACATCGGGTTACTAAGCGCAGGGCCGCGCTTAGTAACCCGATGTTTACCCTGGTTACCAGCGTAAATGTAAAAAAAAACAAACAGTACATACTTGCCATCTGATGTCCGTCAGGTCCCTTGCGGTCTGCTTCCTGCTCTGACTGAGCCGCCGTACAGCGAGAGCGCAGCGGTGACGTCACTGCTGTGCTGCGCTCTCGCTGTACGGCCGGATCTCAGTCAGAGCAGGAAGCAGACGGCAAGGGACCTGACGGACATCAGATGGTGAGTATGTAGTGTTTGTTTTTTTTTACATTTACGCTGGTAACCAGGGTAAACATCGGGTTACTAAGCGCGGCCCTGCGCTTAGTAACCCGATGTTTACCCTGGTTACCAGTGAAGACATCGCTGGATCGGTGTCACACACACCGATTCAGCGATGTCAGCGGGACCTCAGCGACCAAAAAAAGGTCCAGGCCATTCCGACACGACCAGCGATCTCACAGCAGGGGCCTGATCGCTGGTACGTGTCACACATAGCGAGATCGCTACTGAGGTCGCTGTTGCGTCACAAAACTTGTGACTCAGCAGCGATATCGCTAGCGATATCGCTAGCGATATCGCTATGTGAGACGGGGGCTTTAAATGTCTGCTGCTTTCCCTGCCCCATCAGGGATAGTGCTCCAATATTGGCTGTGCTAGACCATGTGATGTATGGGGAAGTTTACATGCCTATGAGCTGATGCAATTTTCAGCATTATGTGAAATAGCTGATAGAAACAGTTGTGATGTGTCAGCATTTTTCTTGACTGAAATCCATCTGTCAAAGCAGTTACTTGACAGAAAGACAGTTGTGATGTCAGTTATTTACCTGTCTAAAATTAGTTGTGATGTCATAGCAATACCTTCTTTGAAGTCACTTGGATTGTCATAAAGGTTGCTGTTTAAAAGACTGAAAGCCACTGGTGTTGTCAATCTAATTTACCTATTAGACACCTATTAGAAAAGTTCACAAGTTATGAATACTTTTTTAAAGTACTCTAAACAAACATGTAATAGTAATAGTACTATAATAGTACTATAATAACCACTATTATTTCTTAGGATAGCAGTAGCTTACAAGAATAAAAAATACACTTAATAAAACACATTTTATTTCTGCCCCTGAGTGGTGGTGAGCATTAAAATTGAAAAAAAACAAAAAACTGTAAAAAGCAAAACAAAGTCCCAGAGATATTACCTTCGTTTTTACCTAATTTGATTCTAGGGCCAACTTTCAGTAAAACTATAACATGCCCAGGGGCACTAGTGTACAATAAAAGACCTGGCAGAAATGTTGTGCCTGAGAGCCATATAGGGCGCTCCAACGCCACTGGTTTGGTATCACTGATAAGCATATACAATATAATGTAATGAAAAGGTTAAAAGACGTAATGAAATAGATGATGTGAAGGTCACATCTTTGCAAGTATGAGTATTTAAGACAATAAGGTCTCATACAATAAGGTCTACTTGGTGCCCAACTGTCTAGGCTTAAGGAACACATCCAAGATCATTGCACTGCTAAAACCGGAGTGTGCTGAAATTGTAATACAGAGTTGAGTTAGGCATGTGATAAGAGTAAGAATGCCAACTACAATGGACAGTTCCATTCCCAGGCCTGTGACTTGAGATCTGAAGAAGCAGATTAATGATGAACCTGTCCTTTGGTGTATCACAGAAGCGGCGGACAACATTGCCAACATGAAAGACAGTTTCCCATAGAATAAAGAAGAGTGTGATGACTTTTAGATTAGCATCTATTGATCAGAAGCCAAATGCATTCCAAACACATTCATCGTGTGCGCCATCACTAATGTAAACAACATCTAACACACTCGGGCTGCTCCCGTGTGCAGGAGAATTCAGTCCATCTTAGGAGATCAATGGGAAAGGAAGAGCGGGGTCAAGTCTCCTGCTACTGATCTACAGGAATTTCCAGTAATATTGTGGGATAACATTTTCTAGTTCTCCCATCATGTTTGCCATTTTAGCAACATGGTATTAGGCGGATGTTTTCTTCTTATTTTTAAACCTACGTCATCTCAACATTAACATTTTACTATTTAACGAAAACATCACCACACCCCAATTCATTTCCATAGGTCTCTGAATAAAATTTTAAATTAGTAGTTGTAGAGCAGTAATTTGCTCCCAAGAGTAACTCTACCATCCTTCAAGTCCCATAAAAGTGCCATGGTTTCCCTTTATGGCAAATATTCTACTGAGAGCAATAGTTTTTTTTTATTTTACCTCTGTTCTAGTTGGGTACTTTACAAAAAGTATATATATTGCTAGACCTTCAAACTCTTAAACTTTGCAAAAAAATTATATTTGAGTTAAAACAACAAATATAGTAATCTTAAAATAGTTGATAAAGAAACAAGATAGAAGAAGCATTAACACCTTTGGTGCTGGAGAAGGAGGTTGTTCATACCATGGATGGCAAGAAGAACAAACAAATCAGTCTTGGGACAAATCAAGCCAGACATGCCACTTGAAGCAAGGATCACCAAGGATCACCAAGCTACGACTTGCCTACTTTGGACACATCATATGAAGAAAGCAATCACTTGAGAAGGACATCATGGTCTGAAGAATAGAAGGAACAAGGAACAAGGTAAAGAGGAAGGCAAGCAACCCGAAGTCATGATTCAATCAAAATAACATCAGAGAAGACAATGGTGGACCTATCTAGGCTTGCACAACAATGATCCTGTTACAGATCGTTCATCCATCAATTCACCACTAGTGTTGAGCATTCCGATACCGCAAGTATCGGGTATCGGCCGATATTTGCTGTATCGGAATTCCGATACCGAGATCCGATACTTTTGTGGTATCGGGTATCGGTATCGAAACAACATTAATGTAAAAATGTGTAAAAGAGAGAATTAAAATAAAAAATATTGCTATACTCACCTCTCCGACGCAGCCTCCACCTTACCGAGGGAAGCGGCAGCGTTCTTTGTTTAAAATTCGCGCTTTTCTTTCCTTACGTGAGTCCCGGCTTGTGATTGGTCGCGTGCCGCCCATGTGACCGCAACGCAACCAATCACAGCAAGCCGTGACGTAATTTCAGGTCATTCAGTATTTTAAAATTACGCTCCGGCTTTGTGATTGGTTGCGTCACAGTCACATGGGCGACGCAACCAATCACAGCAAGCCGTGACGTAATTTCAGGTCCTTAAGGATTTTAAAATTACGTCCCGGCTTTGTGATTGGTTGCGTCGCAGTCACATGGGCGACGCAACCAATCACAAGCCGTGACGTCACGGGAGGCTGGACACGCGCGCATTTTAAAATGCGCGCGTGTCCAGCCTCCCGTGACGTCCCGGCTTGTGATTGGTTGCGTCGCGGTCAACCAATCACAAGTCGGGAGGCTGGACACACGCGCATTTTAAAATGGCTTCCCGGCTTGTGATTGGTTGACAGCGACGCAACCAATCACAAGCCGGGACGTCACGGGAGGTTGGACACGCGCGCATTTTAAAATGCGCGCGTGTCCAGCCTCCCGTGACGTCACGGCTTGTGATTGGTTGCGTCGCCCATGTGACTGCGACGCAACCAATCACAAAGCCGGGACGTAATTTTAAAATCCTTAAGGACCTGAAATTACGTCACGGCTTGCTGTGATTGGTTGCGTCGCCCATGTGACTGCGACGCAACCAATCACAAAGCCGGAGCGTAATTTTAAAATACTGAATGACCTGAAATTACGTCACGGCTTGCTGTGATTGGTTGCGTTGCGGTCACATGGGCGGCACGCGACCAATCACAAGCCGGGACTTCACGTAAGGAAAGAAAAGCACGAATTTTAAGCAAACAACGCTGCCGGTTCCCTCGCTGAGGTTCAGGCTGCGTCGGAGAGGTGAGTATAGCAATATTTTTTATTTTAATTCTTTCTTTTACACATTAATATGGTTCCCAGGGCCTGAGGGAGAGTTTCCTCTCCTTCAGACCCTGAGAACCATCAGGAATACCGTCCGATACTTGAGTCCCATTGACTTGTATTGGTATCGGGTATCGGTATCGGATTAGATCCGATACTTTGCCGGTATCGGCCGATACTTTCCGATACCGATACTTTCAAGTATCGGACGGTATCGCTCAACACTATTCAGCACTGGTCGAGATCCAGCCGAAAGCCATTTAATAAATGGGCAATATATTTCAGTGCTGTTTTGAAGAAATCAGAAGTCTAGATTGAATATTAGCTAACATATTCCTGAATAGAGAAGTTCTGGAGCAAGACTTGTTAGACAGTACTGCAATGAGAATTAGGTGACAGTATTTTTTTTTCAATGACCATAGTAATTTTTTTTTGCTCATACCAAACATGATCATTGGATGAGATAAA
The DNA here is from genome assembly GCF_051348905.1 of Ranitomeya variabilis. Lineage (NCBI taxonomy): Eukaryota > Metazoa > Chordata > Amphibia > Anura > Dendrobatidae > Ranitomeya > Ranitomeya variabilis. The sequence continues at coordinate 453,940,900 of NC_135237.1, forward strand.
GGTTGGCAACACTTGGCCAACCAGTCATTCATGGAATTCTTCATAAAAATTAGGTCTGCCATACTGATTAGGTAATTATTGGCAAACCTGGTGATTTTGCAGAACTCGATGACAATCTGATGTGCATGGGAATGTTCCAACTTTCCCACAGAGGCAGATGTGTGTCGCTGATGATAACTCGCCTCTGGAGGTGTTCGGCAGTGCCTTATGTCTCTTTCACACATGTAATCACAACCTAGCCAATCATAGTAACATAGTTATTAAGGTGGAAGGAAGACTTTAAGTCCATCTAGTTCAACCCATAGCCTAACCTAACATGCCCTAACATGTTGATCCAGAGGAAAGCAAAAAAAAACCCATGTGGCAAAGAGTAAGCTCCACATTGGGGAAAAAAATTCCTTCCCAACTCCACATATGGCAATCTGATTAGTTCTCTGGATCAACACCCTAACAAGGAATCTAGTGTATATAACCTGTAACATTATACTTTTCCAGAAAGGCATCCAGTCCCCTCTTAAATTTAAGTAATTAATCACTCATTACAACATCATACGGCAGAGAGTTCCATGGTCTCACTGCTCTTACAGTAAAGAATCCGCGTCTGTTATTATGCTTAAACCTTCTTTCCTCCAGACGTAGAGGATGCCCCCTTGTCCCTGTCTCAGGTCTATGATTAAAAAGATCATCAGAAAGGTCTTTGTACTGTCCCCTCATATATTTATACATTAAAATAAGATCACCCCTTAGTCTTCGTTTTTCCAAACTAAATAGCCCCAAGTATAATAACCTATCTTGGTATTGCAGACCCCCCAGTCCTCTAATAACCTTGGTCTCTCTTCTCTGCACCCGCTCTAGTTCAGCTATGTCTTTCTTATACACCGGAGACCAGAACTGTGCACAGTATTCTAAGTGTGGTCGAACTAGTGACTTGTATAGAGGTAAAATTATGTTCTCCTCATGTGCATCTATGCCTCTTTTAATGCATCCCATTATTTTATTTGCCTTTGTAGCAGCTGCCTGACATTGGCCACTGAATATGAGTTTGTCATCCACCCATACACCCAGGTCTTTTTCATTGACGGTTTTGCCCAGAGTTTTAGAATTAAGCACATAGTTATACATCTTATTACTTCTACCCAAGTGCATGACCTTACATTTATCCCCATTAAAGCTCATTTGCCATTTATCAGTCCAAGCTTCTAGTTTACATAAATCATCCTTTCATATAAAATTGTCCTCCTCTGTATTGATTACCCTGCAGAGTTTAGTGTCATCTGCAAATATTGAAATTCTACTCTGAATGCCCCCTACAAGGTCATTAATAAAAGTTAAAAAGAAGAGGGCCTAATACTGACCCCTGTGGTACCCCACTGCTAACCGCGACCCAGTCCGAGTGTGCTCCATCATGTATGTGTGCGGGGTGTTGAAGGTCTGGGACTAATATCTGTAGGATGAACAAGTGTATGATTTACAGCTATCTAAAGTGTTGTTTGACTTGTGTTTTTTTACAGCTTGTATGTTTTGGGTATGGTAGACGTTTAATGTATAGTGTAGGTTTGCCTGTGCGGACGTTATATTCTTATATAATAAGGTAGTTATTATGTACCTCCCATTTTCTTGCACTTTGCACCTTTTGCATGGTTCATTATTTTTTTGAGCTCCTTTTCTTTGCACACTAATTGCGGTTTGCACATTGCACTATTGCACTCCATATTGCCACTTAGTAAATCTCCATCTTTGGGAATTCTGTTTTTGAGCATGTATTTATAATTTGCTGATAAGGCAGGTTGGAAATCAGACATTAAATATTGTGAGTGCTCATTATATTATATACTAGATGGAGGCCCGATGCTATCACATCGGGAGGGCTGTAATGTCACGATGGGGGCAGGCTTTGTAGCATTGAGAATCTCTCCCCCATGTGCTCACCTACCTATCCACTGTCTCTTTCCCATGTGCTGACTTCTCCCGTCTGTGCTCTCTTCTTTGAACTGTCTACCCCGTGTGCTATCCTCCTTGTCTGCTGTCTCTCTCCTTCCTGTGAGACCGCCGCCATCTTTGTGCAGACAGATAGCGGCGGTCACATTAAAACTTCGCATGCGCTCCTCCTGTACAAAGATGGCGGCGGTCAGTGAATCATTCGGCTGATCCCGGCGGCGGCATGTTCACGATGGTGTTCTGCTGGTGGTACCACGCAAGAGGCTGCATACAGCGCATACAGTGTGTGTGTGATGCGTATGGCTTATACAGTGTGTGTGTTTGGTGCGTATGGCATATACAGTGTGTGTTTGTGTGTGGTGCGATGGTGTTCCGCTGGTGGAACCGCGCAAGAGGCTGGTACCACCAGCAGTTTCCATATTGAGACACCCATCACTTGGGTGTCCCAATATGGAGGTCGGTGAACTTCCGCCGCTTGGAATTCTGGGATCCGGACACATCTGGATGGAACAGAATGTGAAGACATTACAAGGTAAGTATATATTAAGATGTGAATTCTCATAAGAATTGGCACAATCTTTTTCCTGTATCATATACGTAGACGTTTACTACTGCGTTCTTTTGTTATTTTTCTGCTGTATCTGATATGTTGAACACATTTAACAATTTCACTCTTCCCTGATAAATCTTGTCATCTAGTTCTTTTTTACTCTTTAGGAATCAGGTGACATTTGGAGATGGGCCATTATTAGCTAAGTCAAATCCATGTCAGATGGAACATAATGGATCACATTTAGTATTTAGCACTATTTCCTCTGAACTGTGCAGGGTCAATTTGAATTGCCACATACAATCTCATTTTCATTGTGAGCGCCCACGCTCAGAGAAACACTGTAAAAGTATAAGGAAATTGCACAAATCAACTCTCATTTTGATAAAATCGTTGTGCACACTGAGCGTAAAGCGTAAATGTAGAAGTTTGTTTAGTTTTATAACTCTAAGATCTTTTTCTTTTTTTGATGGAGAGTGAACACTCGGGACCTGACCGCTCTTACGACTCTGCCCCCATAGTACTTCCTTCCTGACCTCTCGCGGCTTCCTGCTCATAGTCTTATCACTGCAGAAAATGTGACACTGTACTGGCTGAAACATGCCAAAAGCATTAAAATCCCTTACATGGAAATTACCTCTTTTACTGGCGGAGAATCCAGGACTCCTTTACAAGTCTTCAATCTGAAATACACAAAACATTCAGGAAAATGATCATATTTACTATAAATATAACTGGCAGCTTGCACAATTTAAAGAAACTGGGCAATTTTATGTTAAATATGTAAAAAAAATGTACGTTTCATAATAATAACAGTAAAAAAATAATCCTAAAGAGGCTGTCTGGATTTAGCTCTGTTTCAGATTATACATTTCCCTTTGGTAATCTGATTTTTTTTTCTCAGTAATCGCTGGACAACCCCATATTTCTGCTGTATTTAGGTTTATTCGGGTGTCAGATAGATATCAGCTCCTAGTACTTTACAAGGAAAAAGAGTAAAGGAGAAACAAACAAGGGCTGACAAACAGGAAGATATGAAACAATTTTGCATAGTACTGGATTTACATCTCGAGGACCGGTAGCCACAGATTGTAGACAATCCTCTTATTGGAATAAGCTCGATTAGTTTCTCCTGTGGTAGCACTGATTTTCTCACAAATAAAGTTTAATACTTATGACCAGTTTACTTCCAATAAGTATGGATTATCCATGGTGAACAGCCCCTTAAAATAAATATAAATATGGTTGTTTATTTAAAAGGAGTGTTAAAAAAACACTATTAGCCTGCATTTATGGGGTTAACCTGCAGGTTAATAGCGTTCTGACACCGTGTGGTTGCCGTAAGGCTGGAAGGTGATTAACTTTATTCCGCCCGGCAGGCTCGCTATTTTAGTCATAGGGCTAATGCCGACACTGTTTCAGTCACCGCGCTATGCATAGACAGAGGTGGCTGTAGCTGCGCCCCCGGCACTGACTGATAGTCAGCTCATCATTAGGGCCGGCTGTCAGTCATTGCCAGGGGTGCAGTCACAGCCGCTTCTGTCTATACACAGAGCGGTGACTAAACCCTTGAAGGGTGACGTTCAGAACACTGCTTCCCAGCTCTTCTGGCTTCCCAGGGTGGAGCACTTCTGAATTGTTGACAGTTCAGACCAGCGCCATTGCTGTGTTGCAGACCTAAACTGTGTATTCTCCCACGATGCTGGCAGAGGTAACAATTCCTCTGCAGCATCAGTGGAGTGCAAAGGCATTGAAGCTGACTAGATCCAGTGACCGGACAGCTTGAGAGCAGCAAGGTTGTAACAGAGAGCTTGCAAGGGTGTGCTTCGTGCCTAGGAAACTGGCCACCTTTGATAGATTGCAGCAGTGGTTTGTAACCTAGGCAACCGGCAGTAAACTATAGAATTAAAAATCCCTCCTTTCTTGTGAACGGAGGCATTTTTAATAGGAGGTAAATTGCAGCTGCTTGTTGTTACAAGAACTTTGCAATTTTCCTTTATAAAGATGAGAAATCCACTTAAATTACTGTAAATCTCACTTCAACACACATGTAATTACCATTGTATGGCAAACAAATTTGGATAATTAATAACATATTTTGGATTGTTGTAAAAAAATGAAGAAAATCGTAAGTCATGTCTGCAATATCCTATGTCTAAAATGACACAGTTCTTACTGAAATTGTATGTCTCTGCCAGGGCCGGCTCCAGGTTTTCATGGGCCCCAGGCAAAAACTCTCAGTGGGCCCCTGTAGGTATAGTGCAATGCCAAAGATTTCACTTCTTACATTACATAAGTGATATCTATTGTAAATTCTACAATAGCTCAGACACCGGGGAATCATCACAGTGTACAGTGCATGTACCCGTGGACCCGTGGAAGCGCTTATTGCGTGAAACGACCGTCATCCTATTGCCTGCATAATCTGCACTTGTTTTACCCGCAATACCTTGTCCATGATCTTTATTATGTAATAAAGGACTAAGGTTGTTTTTTTCACCAACAATTGGAGTGCTGCTGCTTTTTTCTTGTTTTATTGGACTCTGTATGCACCTTCTTCATAGCAAGCACCTCCAGCAAGGTGAAGATTTCTGGAATGTGTCCGTGATCCAGAGCTCATTCATCCTTTAACAGTGAGTACTAAGAGCGGTTTTTCTCAGTGCCATTCATATTTCTTCTTACTGATTTACAGTGTACAGTGCATGTCCTGGGGGGGTTCAAAAGTCTATGGGCTCCACATAGTCCTCCATACAGTATTATGGGCACCACATAGTCCTCAATACAGTATTATGGACCCCATACATTGTTCCATACAGAATCATGGGTCCAATATATTGCTCCATACAAAATATTGGGCCCCATGTATTGCTCCATACAGAATCATGGACCCCATATAAAGCTCCATACAGTGTAATGGGCCCCATATATTTATCCATACAGTATAATGGGCCCCATATATTGCTCCATACAGAATAATGGGTCTCATACATTGCTCCATGCAATATAATGGGCCCCATATCATGCTCCATACAATATAATGAGCCTCATATAATGCTCCATACAGTATAATGGGTCCCATATAATGCTCCATACACAATAATGCTCCATTCAGAATAATGAACCCCATATATTGCTTCATACAGAATAATGAACCCCAAATATTGCTCCATACAGAATAACGGGCCCCATAAATTACTCCGTGCAATATAATGGCCCCATGGACTACTCAGTGTCTTCTGACTCTATGCAAAGCTTGGGACAAAGGGCGCGCTGTAGTGACGTTCCTTTGCTCTGAGATGTCACAAAGAGTTAGAAGACACTGTGGAGAACGGAGCAGCGGGGGAGCGGGGAGAGGCGAGTATTTGAAACAGTTCAAAGTATGATGCGCTGGCACCAGGCCCCCTGGACTCACAGGCCACATAGCGAGCAGGTGTCCCCGACAGCGAGTGGGCCCCCCAATTTGTGCAGCACCACAGCACTTGCCCAGGTGTGCCGGGTCGTGGCACCAACCCTGGTCTCTGCACTATATAGGTGAAGTTGGCACATGTCATAAAAAGCCTAAAATTATCTCATAGAAGAACAGTTACTGCCAAACATTATTCTTTTCTTAAATCTTGTAATCTAATACTTTTTTCCACATATGAATGACTTAATATTGATTACTGAATTTGCACAAATTGATAACACTTTGATAATGTACAGGAAAAATTGTCTGCTATCTGGACTGCTACCAATTGTGTCTTTTTCTGGTATTTCTTAGGCAATGTTCACGTGTTCAGTAGTTTAAGTGTTTTATTCTCTACAACTATGTTCTCAATCAATCCAAAAGACTCATAAATATCAAAGCTTAATATTTTTGGAAGTTGGAGTGGGTTTTTTTTAGATTTGGCTATCTTATCTGTGAAGAATTATTAGGCAACTTAATAAAAACCAAATATATTCTCATCTCACTTGTTTATTTTCACCAGGTAAACCAATATAACTGAACAAAATTTAGAAATAAACAGTTCTGATATGCAAAAACAAAATCCCAAAAAATAGTGCCCAATATAGCCACCTTTCTTTATTATGACACTCAACAGCCTTCCATCCATAGATTCTGTCAGTTGCTTGATCTGTTTACGATCAATATTGCGTGCAGCAGCCACCACAGCCTCTCAGACACTGTTCCGAGAGGTGTACTGTTTTCCCTCCCTGTAGATCTCACATTTCATGAGGGACCACAGGTTCTCTATGGGGTTCAGATCAGATGAACAAGGGGGCCATGCCATTATTTTTTCTTCTTTGAGACCTTCACTGGCCAGCCACGCTGTGGAGTAGTTGGGGGCATGTGATGGAGCATTGTCCTGCATGAAAATCATGTTTTTCTTGAACGATACCGACTTCTTCCTGTACCACTGCTTGAAGAAGTTGTCTTTCAGAAGCTGGCAGTAGGTCTGGGAGTTGAGCTTCACTCATCCTCCACCCGAAAAGGTCCCACAAGTTCATCTTTGATGATACCAGCCCATACCAGTACCCCACCTCCACCTTGCTGGCGTCTGAGTCGGAGTGGAGCTCTCTGCCCTTTACTGATCCAACCTCTGGCCCATCCATCTGGCCCATCAAGAGTCACTCTCATTTCATCAGTCCATAAAACCTTTGAAAAGTCAGTCTTAAGATATTTCTTGGCCCAGTCATGACGTTTTATCTTATGTTTCTTGTTCAAAGGTGGTCGTTTTTCAGTCTTCCTTACCTTGGCCATGTCCCTGAGTATTGCACACCTTGTGCTTTTTGATACTCCAGTAACGTTGCAGCTCTGAAATATGGGAAAACTGGTGGCAAATGGCATCTTGGCAGCTTCACGCTTGATTTTCCTCAATTCATGGGCAGTTATTTTGCACCTTTTTTGCCCAACACACTTCTTGCGACCCTGTTGGCTATTTGCCATGAAACTCTTGATTGTTCGGTGATCACACTTCAAAAGTTTGGCAATTTCAAGACTGCTGCATCCCTCTGCAAGACATCTCACAATTTTGGACTTTTCACAGCCCGTCAAATCTCTCTTCTGACCCATTTTGCCAAAGGAAAGGAAGTTGCCTAATAATAAAGCACACCTTATACACCCCTCCTCATTACAGAGATGCACAACACCTGATTTACTTAATTGGTAGTTGGCTCTCAAGCCTGAACAGTTTGGAGTAGGACAACATATATAAAAAGTATCATGTGATCAAAATACAGTACAACTTGCCTAATAATTCTGCATGCAGTGTATATAAGCACTAGAAATTAGCGGATATGTGTAGGATTGAGTTTGTGGTTTCACATAAATTTGAACACTTTGAGACTCGAGTCAATTTGCGGTTTGCAAGATATGACAAAAAACCTTACCTGGCATCAATTTTCCAGGCTGCTGGAGCATCAGAGATAGGGCTAATGTAATTTTACGTTGTCGCACGGACCTCCTCATAGTGCCCTGCAGCTATAACATCTGATGGATTACCATACCGTGCACAGTGTTGGTCAGTACCGAGACCATCACAGATCAGCGGTTCTCAGTGGTGCACAGTTCGTACGTCAGATGTGCCATCTCCAGAGTCAGCGGGTAAGTCTCTCTCTCATGTGTAAGCTTTTATGGTCATATGGTCTTGGCTAAGTTCACACTGGGCAAAAACGCAGGTTTTGCTGTGTCTTTTTGCTTCGTTTTTGGTGCGTTTTTTCATGCGTTTTTTCCATTCAATTCAATGGGTGAAAAAAACGCTGAAAGAAGGAACATGCTCCATGTCCAAAAACAAGCAAAGCACACATTTCTATACAAATACTGATGGCAAGAAAACAAGCTGTGTGCTGGTACTGTCAATGCAGCTGAAAATAAGCATAATAGTCCATGAGCCGGGCCAGATATCGGTACCACCCGGAGTGACTAATTTTCTTTGGTATTTTTAGGTAGATGCATGTCTGTAGTTTATTTTTTGATATGATAGCCCTTACATATACGTAGCTTATTAACCCCTTCAGCCCTAGGCCTATTTGTACCCAAGTGCCTAAGCCAATCTGACCTGTGCCACTTCATGGGCTAATAACTTTGGAACGCTTTCACCTATCCAAGCCATTCTGAGATTGTTTTCTCGTGACATATTGTACTTCACGTCAGTGCTAAATGGGAGTCAATATATTTTACCTTTCTATATAAAAAAATGCTAAATATTCGGAAATTTTGGAAAAATCGGCAATTTTTTAACTTTGAAATTCTCTGCTTTTTACAAAAATACTGATACCCCCCATAATAGTTATTAATTTACACTCCCCACATGTTTACTTCATATTGGCATCATTTTGAAAATGAAACCTTATTGTTTTACGACGTAATAGGGCTTATAGTTTTATGCGCAATTTTTCACATTTACAGCAAAACCCACTTTTCAAAGGACCAAGTCACTTCTGAAGTCACTTTAAGGGGCTTACATAACAGAAACCACCCATAAATTACCCCATTTTGCAAACTACACCCCTCAAGCTGTTCAAAACTCATTTTTAAAAACTGTTAACCCTTTAGGTGTTCCACAGGAATTTTAGCAGAATGAAGGCGAAATTTCAAAATTTCATTTTTTTTCCAGATATTACATTGTAATCCAATTTTACCTGCAACCTAGCAAGGGTTAACGGCAAACCCAAACTTGGTTACCCTAATTCTGCAGTTTATAGAAACACCCCACATGTACTCGTAAACTAAAGTATGGGCACACAGCACAGCTCAACACGGAAGGAGCGCTATGTGGTTTTTGGGTGGCGGATTCACTGGAAGAAATCTAGGGGGCCATGTCACATTTGAAGGCTGCCTGAGGTACCCCCACAGTGGAAACCCCAAAAAGTGACCCTATTTTGGAAACTACACCCCCAAGGAATCTTTTAGGGGGTATAGTGACCACTTTGACCCAACCAGTGTTTCACAGTAGTTGGAAACACTTGGTTGAGAAAATGGAAAAAGTGCATTTTTTACATGAAGGTGTCATTTTAGGCTCATTTTTTTATTTTTAAGAGGTGTACCAGCAAAAAATGCACCCCACTATTTGTTCACCAATCTCTCCCGAACACAACAACACCCGATATGTTGTCGTACACTGCAGTATTGGGGAACGGCAGGCCTCGGAAGGGAAGGAGCGCCAAATGACTTTTGGAGTGCAAATTTTACTGGAAGAAATCTAGGGGGCTATGTCACATTTGAAGACACCCTGAGGTGCCCCAACACACGCACACACACTGACACATACACGTTCTGTGCTGAACAGGACTCTCCGGTCTTCTCTGCAGAGCTCCTATCTCCCTCTGTAGAGGCTGACACCTATTTCAGGATGCAGGCCTTAGAGATCTGTGTGTTGAATCCGGTGTAATCGCTGAAGGATCAGTGTCTGGAGTGATGGACGGCCGGAGGTACAACAGAGCAGTGAGACTACACAAGCTGGTCTATGAAGCACTTATGAGGCTTGCATGGAAAAACTTCCTTCCATGGCTAGAAGAAAACCATGCAAGGGACCTTCACCATCTGGATGAAACACTGAAGAACATCACAAACTTTCGCATCAGTGTGTCGCAGGGATCCTTCGAAAAGCTCTTGGATAATGAATCTTGCACACTTACCCTGAAGCTCTTTCAAGTTTATCTTGAGACCCTCAGAAATGAACAACTCTCAGCATTCTGGATGTCATACTTGGACATGGTCGAGACCATGCTGGCCCTGGTTCGAGCTTCAAGAGAAGGCAACTGGATGCTTCACCTAGGAGCAATCCGACAGATGATACCATGGTGTTTTGCCTATGACAAGGTCAACTATGCCCGATACCTAACCTATTACTATGCCACAATGTCTCGGCTGCCCATAGAACACCCAGAGGTCCATGAATACTTCATGCAAGGTGGCTTTTCGGTCCAGATCGGTAGCAAGAATCCTTTTGGACGAATTCCTGTGGACCAGACCATTGAAGAGACAATCAACAAAGACACCCAGACACCAGGGGGCACAAAAGGCTTCAGCCTCAAAGTTGGAGCTGTTTCCAGGTTCTACCTGACATCAGAGTACCGCAGTATGTACTTGAGGCAGCTGAGGGCCCTGGTAGGCCAACAATATACTGACTTCAGCCATTCAGACCTACAGGTGTCTAGGATTAGAAGAGATGAAGCCGATGTCCAATCTTTCGTTCAACTGCTGGAGACAGGTTGGGTGAACCCCTTCAACAAAGAGCATAATGGTGAACTTATCAGTTTGTCAACAGCGACTGTAGCACCACCAGATGTAGCCAAAGACCTTCAAGGGGCATACAGTATAGGAGAGGATGCATATCAAACATTCAAGGATGAGCGTTTGGGTACCGATAAGCCAACTACATTGTTTCATGACAAGATGACGAAGAACAAACTTAAAACGTTCTCTAACATCCAAATGAAGACACGCAGACAAGGTCTTGGCAAGGAGGTAATTTTGAAGGCTGACAGAAACCTATTTGGCCAGATGATACTTGTAGCTGAGAACAGAAAGCTACAAATGAGTGATGTCTTGACTCATCCCCTGGGTCCATTGCCATGGGCACTTGCCAATGGTGATGGGTCTATCCGCAAGACCAACAAGGCTGCCCTCGCAAGGGAGTTGGAGAGGAATGCTCGTCCTGCAGAAGTGATCCCCGAGCCCTCTGCAACCATCATTGATGGGATGAGCCTGGTTCAGAAACTGAAGGGAAACAATGCAACATTTGGCCAGCTAGCAGGCACAGCAATGAGTCGCGCTATCCATGAGGGTGCTAAGAGCAAGCGCATTGATATTGTCTTTGACGTCTACAAGGAGACATCCATCAAAGATACAGAAAGAGTCAACAGATATGAAGGCACAGGGATCCATTTCAAGAACTTTCAACATGGGCACAACATCCAGCAGTGGAAAAAGCTTCTAAGTAGTTCCTCCAACAAGGCAAGTCTCATAAAGTTTCTGGTAGAAGAATGGAAGGCGAAACACCACAGGGAGAAGCTTGAGGAGAAGGAGCTGTATGTCACATGTGAGCAGCTCTGCTTTAAGATCACCAAAGAACAGTGGGAAGAGGCTGCTGACCTTAAGTCAAATCAAGAAGAAGCAGACACACGCCTCCTTCTCCATGCTCTTCATGCAGCAGAATCTGGTTACAAGTCGGTCATCATCACTTCGGAGGATACTGATGTCATGGTCCTGTGTCTGGGCATGTGCCACAAAATCCCATCCCACCTGTTCCAGAAATGCGGTACACAGAACCGGACAAGATTCCTGGATATCACCACTCTGAGCCGAACATTGGGAGGCAGCGTATGTGATTCATTGATTGGTATGCATGCATTTACAGGCTGTGACACCGTCAGTGCATTCGCTGGCCGTGGGAAGATGACGACACTCAAGCAGTTGAAGATGAACAAGACATACCAGGATGCCTTTCAGGAAGTTGGTCGTTCATGGGAAGTGTCTACCGAACTTTTTGAGAAGTTACAGGAAATCACCTGCCACATGTACCTGCCAACTACCCAAACAACTGAGGTAAACAGGCTCCGTTATCAGCTGTTCTGTGCCAGACGTGGAGTGGTAGAGTCAAGTCAACTCCCTCCTTGCCAGGACTGCCTTTTCATGCATGCACTGCGTGCAAACTACCAGGCTGCGATCTGGAGGAGAAGTCTGCAGAGCCAGCCATGGGTTGCAAACCCAACAGACTGCGGTTGGATGATAGATAACGACGGAAAGCTTGTTGTCAAGTGGATGCAAGGGGCACCAGCACCAGAAGCTATTATACAGCTACTGTCCTGCAAGTGTGTGCGGTCATGTGAACTTCCTCAGTGTACTTGCCTCAGCAATGGCCTGAAGTGCACAGACATGTGCAGATTACAGACATGCCAGAACAAGGGTACTGAAGACGAGCCAGTAGAACAACAGTCAGATTCAGAGTCCGATGTTGAAGATATTATGGAGTAACATATATATATATATATATATATATATATATATATATATATATATATATATATATATATATATGCACATGACATGTTCAGTGTGTATTTACATAACTTGGATTAAATTTTGTTACAAATACTACATCTAGTCACTCCGGGTGGTACCGATATCGTCATATTTGGTTCTTGGCTCATGCTAAAATTCCTGTGGAACACCTAAAGGGTTAACAGTTTTTAAAAATGAGTTTTGAACAGCTTGAGGGGTGTAGTTTCCAAAATGGGGTAATTTATGGGTGGTTTCTGTTATGTAAGCCCCTTAAAGTGACTTCAGAAGTGACTTGGTCCTTTGAAAAGTGGGTTTTGCTGTAAATGTGAAAAATTGCGCATAAAACTATAAGCCCTATTACGTCGTAAAACAATAAGGTTTCATTTTCAAAATGATGCCAATATGAAGTAAACATGTGGGGAGTGTAAATTAATAACTATTATGGGGGGTATCAGTATTTTTGTAAAAAGCAGAGAATTTCAAAGTTAAAAAATTGCCGATTTTTCCAAAATTTCCGAATATTTAGCATTTTTTTATATAGAAAGGTAAAATATATTGACTCCCATTTAGCATTGACGTGAAGTACAGTATGTCACGAGAAAACAATCTCAGAATGGCTTGGATAGGTGAAAGCGTTCCAAAGTTATTAGCCCATGAAGTGGCACAGGTCAGATTGGCTTAGGCACTTGGGTACAAATAGGCCTAGGGCTGAAGGGGTTAATAAGCTACGTATATGTAAGGGCTATCATATCAAAAAATAAACTACAGACATGCATCTACCTAAAAATACCAAAGAGAATTAGTCACTCCGCTTGGTACCGATATCGTCAAATTTGGTTCTTGGCTCATGGACTATAAAAAGAAGCAAAAATACGTAGTGTGAACTTAGCCTTAGAGTCCTCTATCTATTCTTTCTCTCTCCTGTAGCGTGTAAGCTCAAATCCTTAGGTAAGGTTCTCTGTTTCTTCTCTTTCTCTCTTTGTCCTATAGAGTGTAAACTCTTATGTTCAGTGGGGTCCTCTCTCTCATCTGTAGTGCCTAAGCTCTTAAGGCTGAGTCACACATAACGATATCGTTAACGATATTGTTGCAATGTCACGCTTTTGGTGACATAAGCAACAATCCCGCTAACGATCTCGTTATGTGTGACAGCGACCAACGATCAGGCCCCTGCTGGGAGATCGTTGGTCGATGGGAATGATCAGGACCTTTTTTTGGTCGCTGATCACCCGCTGTCATCGCTGGTTCGGCGTGTGTGACGCCGATCCAGCGATGTGTCTGCAGCGCCCCAGAGTCCTGGTCGTTGCAGTACTGTGGCTCCGCCACTAAGGGGAGCTACGGTGCGTCCGATGGCACTGAAGGAGTTCATCTGATCAGGTATCACAGACACCAATACATTTCACAGCTGGGCCTCCGGGGGGAGCTAAGGGTGCTATTCATTAGGCCACTCCCCACCATAGTGGGTAAACTGGGGGTCAGGCAGGAAGTTAGATCAGAAAGCTGACTGGATTGGACGAAGCAACACCTAGTGGCAGAGGGTGTTGTGGAGGAAGAGACAGTAGGGTCTCTGTCAGGGGTGGGATCCTGACAGAGGCTTGGCATTGAAAAGAACGTAACGGGTCCGCGCCAGCTCCGGGAAGCGGCGGGACCCAAGAAAGGACTAGAAGCGAGATAGATTGTGCTGAGTGAGAAATGAGATCAAGCAATAGGAGAATTCCAGTAGGGGTCGTGCTGTAAGACCGGAGCAACACCCTACTGAGGCGCACTACCGGTGGCCGGAACGCCGAGGGAGTATTATAACATTCAGCTTCAAGCAATACTCTAAACAGCGGCAGGACAGTCAGTTTAAGGCGGGCTGTCTAACACATATCACCTATGAAGTCTTGGGAGGCAATTGCGGGAGAGGGGCGTCTCTAGGGTCCCGGAAGAACTCCAGGCCTATCCGACAAACGGGTGCCGTTCTAACTGTAACATCAGGAAGGGACGGAAGATTAGAAGAACATCATTTAATCGAGTTGTGAGGGAACTTAAGAAACAGACACAACGGTTGTGGGGTACTTTCCGTAAGCACAGCAGGGAAGGACTACAACACATAGCGCTAAGAAGGAAGGCACCGATTTCCACCTGTGAAGTGAACTCTGGAGGTGCCATTGGACCGGCCGGACTTGCGCAGCCTGGTGAACCGTATTCTGGACTGAGGACTCAGAGATCTCCAGTAAAGAGGTAAAGAGACTGCAACCTGGTGTCCTCGTTATTTACCGCGACCTGCACCCCACAACTGCACCGTTACAACACCACTTATTGCACTGGACGTCCCCCACTGACAGACAGGGCCACGGACCGGGTCTAGCCACCGTGACAACCCCAGAGCAGAGACCCAGAGGCCCGGCTCCGGGTACCCCTCGGCCCTGCGGTGGTGTGGGGGCGCTCCAAGCTTGGCGTCACGAACAGGATCTACTTAAGCCTGAAGAATCAGGTCATGTGTGCCTTGGAATTGTGATTTATCGTGCTTTGACTGTGCTTTATTACAAAGACTGTGTGCTGTGCCATTTGCCGCCAAAAAAAATCCGCCGCCATTACAGCGCTGAGGAGAGCGCAGGAAGAGAAGAGGGGCGTGAGGTGGGCGTAGACAAGCTGGAGAGCGCGAACAACAATGGCCGCCCAGTCCAAATATTTCTGTGTCTTGAGGACGTGTCCGTCAACAGCTGAGGTCCGCCTCCTGATCCTGTTTGGAGGGTGGAGACCATGGAGACGGGGCCGCCCACGAAAGAGACCGCAGGAAGAAGGAGCGAGCGACATGGAGGACGCCATGGCGAGCCGCCCGGAGCCGGAGCGTGGGGTCGGAGCAGAGGACTCCCCCAGCCACCCGGAGGGGCACCGCAACCAGGCCTCCACCGCTGATGCTGAATTCCTGCAGGCCGGAGTGGACGAGCTCAGCGACCGACCCCAGCGGACGCAGCTGAGCACTGAGGCCGGGTGGAAGAAGGCCATCATTAGGAGCCTCACCGGACATCTGTCGGCAGCCTCATCTGGTCCGGAGCAGGGAAGAAGTCCCAGCGCTCCGAAACTGGAAAGCAAGGCCCTGCCGGAAAGGGGTATGCTGCAAGCAGAGATGACAATGTCGCAGCACAAGGCCCTGCAACCAGCGTTCCAGACCCCAGCGGAGGCAGAGCAGACCGGCACCGGAGGGACCGCATCTGAAGCAGGTATGAAAGACGACCCTGCCCTGACGACCGACACCCCTCCAGTGACTGCTAGTGCCACAGCTGCTGACTCCGTTCCAGTGACTGATCTTGCAGCGGCCGCTACCTCTGCTGCAGCAAATGCCCATACTCAAGCTGCGCAGACCTCCATCGCTGCGCATGATTTAACCATACATGAAGGACGGATTAACGGCGTTTGTCCAGCACTGGGTGTAACCCTGGACCTCACTTTGCCCAGGCCAAGAAGGGTTAAGTGCCAGGTGCAGCCCTGGAAGCCGTCCAACTAAACCTCGGAAACCTGAAACTGTAAATAGTTAACTGTTGATTTCCTTGCTGTTTTGCTGCTAAAACCCGTCCTGGGTTAACTCTTAAAGGGATCCCTTTGTTTACCCGGGATCCCTATTGCTTTTTATTTTTGCTTTCACTTTCAGTTTTGCTTTTTGGTTCACAATGTTATAAAAACTGCTGAATCATGAACAGTGCATGATACAAACTTCTTGTAAATAGTTCGCACCTTATTAAAGGCGCTTCCTACTGGTTTTACTTAGAAAGAGACTCTTTGCGAAGATACCACACCGGAGCCTTTGCTGAGTATGGACTGGTAGCTTGAGAAAATACGCTACCTCACAGAGACTTGGTCCTCTCTTAAAGGGGATGTTCATTTGCCGCATTTCGATAGAAATATTGCTTAAGACAAGTAGCAATAATGTTGATGAGAGAAAAGTGATGATAATGTTTGTACGAGACAGTTATATGTGTTTAATTAGTTAAATGTGAAGAAATACTGATGATGTACTCTGAGAAGTAAAAGGTGAAAGATAGAAGAAGGATGCAGTGGACCCGTAGGGATAGACGTGGTGTCCAGCATGCATGAAAGGAAGAAAGGTAATGAGAAGGCTTAATGTTTGATAGAAAATGTTTTGATAATGCTGATAGAAAGTTAGGATAGAAGGTAAACCCTGAGTCCTGATAGGAGTCAAGTAGAGATGACTCAGTGCTCTTAAACTGAAAGCAATGTTATGTTCTATACTGTGTATAGTAGTTGAAAAGGCAGTAGGCCCTGGCTGAACGGGGCGGTCCTGTAACAGAAAGGAGAGGCAGTAGGTCTGGTGCCGATAGGACAGGCGGTCCTGCAGATCTAAAGAAGGAGAATGAAAAAGTTAAATTACCTTATAATGTGATTATAGGAAGGTCTTTAGTGGATTAAGAGTGTATGTCCTTAAAGGCAATGTTAAATTATTGTTCAACAATTTTGCACTTAGTAGAATACCCGGTTGGGTAACAGAAGTTAATTATAGCATGTTGCTATGATATTTTACTATGTTTGTAACGTTCAAGTGTCCTTACCTCCCATAAAGGGAAGCCTGTTTAAATATGCTTATTGTTATTGCACTCAACAAAATTGTATGTCTTTTTGCTAACTTGTATTGTTGTTTTCTTCCCAGTCCCGGAGTACTGTGTTTAACCAGGGGGGAGTGCAGCGCCCCAGAGTCCTGGTCGTTGCAGTACTGTGGCTCCGCCACTAAGGGGAGCTACGGTGCGTCCGATGGCACTGAAGGAGTTCATCTGATCAGGTATCACAGACACCAATACATTTCACAGCTGGGCCTCCGGGGGGAGCTAAGGGTGCTATTCATTAGGCCACTCCCCACCATAGTGGGTAAACTGGGGGTCAGGCAGGAAGTTAGATCAGAAAGCTGACTGGATTGGACAAAGCAACACCTAGTGGCAGAGGGTGTTGTGGAGGAAGAGACAGTAGGGTCTCTGTCAGGGGTGGGATCCTGACAGAGACTTGGCATTGAAAAGAACGTAACGGGTCCGCGCCAGCTCCGGGAAGCGGCGGGACCCAAGAAAGGACTAGAAGCGAGATAGATTGTGCTGAGTGAGAAACGAGATCAAGCAATAGGAGAATTCCAGTAGGGGTCGTGCTGTAAGACCGGAGCAACACCCTACTGAGGCGCACTACCGGTGGCCGGAACGCCGAGGGAGTATTATAACATTCAGCTTCAAGCAATACTCTAAACAGCGGCAGGACAGTCAGTTTAAGGCGGGCTGTCTAACACATATCACCTATGAAGTCTTGGGAGGCAATTGCGGGAGAGGGGCGTCTCTAGGGTCCCGGAAGAACTCCAGGCCTATCCGACAAACGGGTGCCGTTCTAACTGTAACATCAGGAAGGGACGGAAGATTAGAAGAACATCATTTAATCGAGTTGTGAGGGAACTTAAGAAACAGACACAACGGTTGTGGGGTACTTTCCGTAAGCACAGCAGGGAAGGACTACAACACATAGCGCTAAGAAGGAAGGCACCGATTTCCACCTGTGAAGTGAACTCTGGAGGTGCCATTGGACCGGCCGGACTTGCGCAGCCTGGTGAACCGTATTCTGGACTGAGGACTCAGAGATCTCCAGTAAAGAGGTAAAGAGACTGCAACCTGGTGTCCTCGTTATTTACCGCGACCTGCACCCCACAACTGCACCGTTACAACACCACTTATTGCACTGGACGTCCCCCACTGACAGACAGGGCCACGGACCGGGTCTAGCCACCGTGACAACCCCAGAGCAGAGACCCAGAGGCCCGGCTCCGGGTACCCCTCGGCCCTGCGGTGGTGTGGGGGCGCTCCAAGCTCACTTGTAACCAGGGTAAATATCGGGTTACTAATTGCAGGGCCACGCTTAGTAACCCGATATTTACCCTTGTTGCCATTGTAAAAGTTAAAAAAAAAAACACTACATACTCCCATTCTGATGTCCGTCACGTCCCCCGGCGTCCACAGGGTTGACTGTGTCAGCGCCGGCCGTAAAGCAGAGCACAGCGGTGACGTCACCGCTGTGCTCTGCTTTACGGCCGGCGATGACACATTCAGTGCAGGGAAGCTCTCGGCAGCAGCGCGTGCATTACCAGCGCTCCTGCCGAAAGCAGTTTTAACCCTGTGGATGCCGGGGGACGTGACAGACATCAGAATGTGAGTATGTACTGTTTTTTTTTTTAACTTTTACAATGGTAACCAGGGTAAATATCGGGTTACTAAGCGCGGCCCTGCACTTAGTAACCCGATGTTTACCCTGGTTACCCGGGTGCTGCAGGGGGACTTCAGCATCGTTGAAGACAGTTTCAACGATGCCGACGTCGTTCCCCTGATCGTTGGTCGCTGGAGAGAGCTGTCTGTGTGACAGCTCCCCAGCGACCACACAACGACTTACCAACGATCACGGCCAGGTCGTATCGCTGGTAGTGATCGTTGGTAAGTCGTTTAGTGCAACGGTCAACGGTACCTTTATGGTTAGCAGGGTCATTTCTCTCTCTCTCCTATAGCTCTTATAGTCAACAGGGTTGTCTCTCTCCCACCTGTACATTCTGAGCAATTGGAAGCTTTCCAGTATTGAGATTTACACAAAATGAATTCACCTAGAATCAATCTCTTTGGAAAAATTTGGCAAGCCGATGAATGTCAGAAGATCTGATCATTTCTGATAAGCACATTATGTGTTTTTGTTCCCAGAATCTATATGATCCCAACTATGCAGAGTCAAAGGACAAATAAAGTGCGGCACCAGCACAGGAATGCCACAACTGTAAACAAGGAAAGACTAATCCAAACACAATGACGGCTTGATAGGACCTAGAGGCAACTAATACAATTCTGATTTGCTGTACAAACTCATACTGTATGTATAGAAAAAGGATCAAATGAAAAACGACATCAGGAGATAAACTCGTCTTATGATGCATGCAGTATAAGGGAGGTTGGTTGTATGAATTGGGAAAAAAAAGAGATTGTTTTGGCCCTATTAGGGCAAAGGTGTGTTTCAATGTGCCTCTATAGTTTGATATAATACTTTATCTTCTATCGAGTGTTCAGAATTGATCATACTCTGCTATTGAAAAATTCTGGTATGTGGGATAATATGTCTTTTTATTTACATACTTTTATCCATATAACGTGTCTTTATTGGAGAACTGTCCATTTTGGCCAAATGTTAGTGTTACCACCCCATTCACATGCTTGCTTCTCCAAAGATGCGTTGTTTTTTTATACGCAGAGGGGAATAAACCGCTTCTGGATAAATGTAATTGGTGAGTTATTTTCTTTGAGAACAAAGGATTGGGCATGTTAAAATTCAATATGCCTATTCCTCCTTTCCCCAGCATCTGACATTGATTAAGGTAGAACAACCCTATTACAAATGGATGACCAGACCCTCTGAGAAAATTAGAATGTTCAGCCACTATTTTCTTGTTAATTTTATATGCCTCATTTTTTCCTCAACTAGGATGTAAGAGCTTCTAGAAAGATCTGCCAGCACCTGACTCTTAGTCGACTCATCATCCTTCTTTCCCTATGGCAATAACAATCTATGTTTGGCCAAAATATTTCTTCTAGTTAGTAGAAAAGTCAAATGAACAGACTCTTAAGGTGCCCATAGGACCAGATGTTTTTAAAGGGGCAAGAAGGGAAGAGGACTTCTACCATAGACCCCTGAGATCAAATGGATTTTGAATTCAAAGTTCCCCGACAGTATTTGTTTTGGAGAGAGTTGTGAGACTCCCCATACACATACGATAGTTGACATCACCAGATTTTTCCAAGGATAATCTAATGTACTTTTAGTTAGAAATATTCTAAATAATCATCTTTTAACATTTGTTAAATATTTTATATTGTTGAAGATAAACTTTTCAGTTTTTAAAACTTTCAGAATACCTGGGAACTGATAGTGTAGTTCAAGGATCCTGGGCAATTGCCCCTTTTACAATTTTTGTAAACTCTCTATGCCCAGATTTATTTTTGACTTACCTATAAAAATAATTCTCATATAGCTAAATATATGTTTACATAAAGCTGTTATTGTGGATTAGGTAATATATGCAATGACTAAAAATACCATTGACTTTCCAAAGTATAGTGGTCTTTGACTGCCGGGGGATCCTCAGGAATTACTAGAATGTCATCTGTATACTTGTGAAAGGGAAGACAAGATATGTTAGGAGAAAGGCATTTAGTGAATATCCTGACACTGTGTCCCCTCTAGACAAGACATAAATAAGTCTAAGAGGCAGTCTGCAGTCCCCCAGCAAAGTGCGTTACATTGTAACAAAGCAGGGAAGTAGAGAACTACTTTATTTACTGTGACTACGTGACAGCCCTGACAGAGATAAAACACTATTGCCTCTTGTTGTTGACAATTATGAACATCACTTTTTGTTCTGAGAGTTCACATTTAAGACGCTTATTAAATAAAAAAAACTTCAATTTACGGCACAATAACAATTATCTAAAAATCTAAATTGTAATTATTCTTTGACGCAGTGAGTGTTGTAGAATTGACCTGAACCAAGTAGATAGGTCTGGTTTAGTCTATTTTAAGGGTACCGTCTCACAGTGGCACTTTGGTCGCTACGACGGCACGATCTGTGACGTTGCAGCGTCGTTTGATTATCGCTCCAGCGTCGTAGACTGCGGTCACACTTTGCAATGCACGACGCTGGAGCGATAATTTCATGACGTATTTGCGATGTAGAAGCCGTTGGTTACTGTGCGCACATCGTATACGATATCGTGCACACCTTTGTCACACGATGCAATCATGCCGCCACAGCGGGACACTAGACGACGAAAGAAAGTTTCAAACGATCTGCTACGACGTACGATTCTCAGCGGGGTCCCTGATCGCAGTAGCGTGTCAGACACTGCGAGATCGTAACTATATCGCTAGAACGTCACGAATCGTGCCGTCGTAGCGATGAAAATGCCACTGTGTGACGGTACCCTAACTTAATTGACTGCATATAGAATTTTTTTGAGGTGGTCAAAAATGATGAGTTTTCTACTGGAAGTCTTCAATGGAAGTCAACAGAGGCTGGACAGACATCTGTCTGGGATGATTTAGTGAATCCTGCACTGAGCAGGGGGTGGGACACGATGACCCAGTAGGTCCCATCCAACTCTAACATTCTATGATTCTATGATCTGCTTCTGGAAACTCCTTCATTAGGGAGATTTTGGGGAGCTTTGCATTTTCTAAAAGGGGTTTGAAGAGTTTTTGAAGATTATTTGAAGATTTTTTTGTTTCCCCTAATGTGTGTTTTGAAGTCTTTCAAGTGGACAGTGCTTAGTTTGAAGTGTTTTCCTTCAGGAAAGACTTTGATATGAACTCATACACTTTTCTTCCATGTGTCATATTTAAAAATGTGATTGACAAGATACACGACACTGCACATATGTGCATTAGGGTGTACAATAGTGCACAAACTAAAAAAGACAACAGCACTCCAAACTTATACAATATTCATGTTCAAATGCGTTTTCATATGTGTTTTCAAACAGATTTTTTTTAATGTTTGCACAAACTAGCTTTATATAAATGTGATGCTTCAGTCCTTCAAACCCAGATCAGATATACCGATTGCACTAGAGATGGGCCGATTGATTTGTGTAACTCGAATCCATCAGTCAGGTCAGTAGTCTTTGGCAGTTTTACGAGAGGCTCACTAATGTCATATCTTTTGGGATTCCGTGCTCGGCTTTTCGTGATGTCTTCATTGCTGTGTCGCGCATGTTGTTGTGCCAGTCCTTCTAATCAAAAGCCGTGCCTGTGACCCCAGTAGGTAAGAAGTTTGTGGGCCTCTCATTCAGTGGTAGAGACCAGTGATGGGCCAGAGTCATGCACATCAATCTGCCCATTCCTAGATTTCACCAGAATAGTGTTGTTGAAGGAGGAGCAACAATGGGACAGCACTGCACTGTGAACTTGGTGACAGAAACGGCTAATGCCAACTTCATAGTGCAGTGCTGTTCTGTTGTTGCTTCTCTTCTTAGGGCACTATTCCTTTTGGTGTAATCTGTATATATGATCTGGGTCTTAAGGGTCAAAACATCACATGTATATAAATTTTGTTTGTGCACACATTAAAGAGTAACTGTCATTTCTCACCTGTATTAGGTATGAGGAAAAAAATTGTAGCATGCTGCGTATATACGCGTAAATTGGACGAGATTCACCAATGCAAATCTATGGGTACGAGAAAAAAAATGGACAGCACAGGGACCATCCGCATGCATCCCATTTTTATGCACACATCTCAAAGGAACAAAGAAATTGCATCAGCCAAGCACAGGAAGTTCACAGCCAGAAGCATCCAAGCAAAGACAAAAAAAAACCCCGTATATAAAGATATAGATAGAGAGGTGATAGAAAGCTATTAGATATATAATAAATACAGTTGAAACCAGAAGTTTACATACACTATATAAAAAGACACATATGCATGTTTTTCTTAATATCTGAAATCAGAATAACCCTTTACCGTTTTAGGTCAATATTGAATTACCATAATCTACTATATAATTGTCTAAGGGTCACTTCCGTCTTTCTGTCTGTCTGTCTGTCACGGATATTCATTGGTCGCGGCCTCTGTCTGTCATGGAAATCCAAGTCGCTGATTGGTCGTGGCAAAATGCTCATGACCATTGCCACGACCAATCAGCGATGGCCATAGTTTGGCAGCGAAATGGCCTCTGCTTTACTGCCCTGCAGTCAGCGCTGAGCGCTCGCACAGGGTTAATGCCAGCGTTAACGGACCGCGGTGTAACTCACTCCATTAACGCAGCTATTAACCCTGTGTGACCAACTTTTTACTATTGATGCTGCGTATGCAGCATCAATAGTAAAAAGATCTAATGTTACAAATAATAATAATAAAAAAAAGGTTATTCTCACCATCCGACGTCGAGCGCTGTCCTCAGCAGTGCAAGCGGCAGGTTCCGATACCAAGGATGCTATGCAAGAAGGACCTGCCATGACGTCACGGTCATGTGACCGCGACATCATCACAGGTCCTGCGCTCATACCAACCCTGGGACCGGAAGCTGACGCGTGCACCGCACACAGGCGCCAGGACTTCAAGGGGCCTTCGGAAGATGAGTATATGTTTATTTTTTATTTTAAGTCTTTTTTAACCACGCATATAGTGCCCACATTGCTATATACTACGTGGGCTGTGTTACATACTGCGTGGGCTCTGTTATATACTACATCTCTGTGCTATATACTATGTAGCTGGGCAATATACAACGTGACTTTGCAATATACAACATCACTGTCCAGTGACTGTGCAATATACTACGTGCTCTGTGTTATATACTACGTAGCTGTTCAATATACTATGTGGCTGTGTCGGTTCTGTTATACACTACATCGACTGTGCAATATACCATGTGGCTCTCATATACTACGTGGCTGTGCAATATACTACGTAGCTATGCAATATACTACGTGCCTCTACAATATACTACGTGGCTATGTTATATACTATGTGGCTCTGCTATATACTACATGGCTGACCAATATACTACATACCTGTGCAATACACTACGTGGCTCTACAATATACTAAGTCGCTGACCAATATACTGCACAGTTATGCAATATACTACGTGCCTCTACAATATACTACGTGGCTATGTTATATACTACGTGGCTCTGCTATATACTACATGGCTGACCAATATACTACATACCTGTGCAATACACTACGTGGCTCTGCTATATACTAAGTCGCTGACCAATATACTGCATAGCTGTGCAATACACTACGTGACTGTGTTATATACTACGTGGCTGTGCAATATACTACGTGCCTGTGGAATATACTACATGCCTGTGCAATATACTACGTGGCTCTACAATATACTACGTGGCTATGTTATATACTACGTGGCTCTACAATATACTACTTGGCTATGTTATATACTACGTGGCTCTGCTATATACTATGTGGCTGACCAATATACTACGTGCCTGTGCAATACACTACGTGGCTATGTTATATACTACGTTGGTTGTGTTATATACTATGTCACTGTGCAATATAGTACGTAGCCTGTGCTATATACTGCCTACATATTCTAGAATACCCGATACGTTAGAATCGGGCCACCATCTAGTTATTAATATTTGCCAAGTGCCAGAATAATGAGAGAGAATTTTTAAGGCATTTTTATTACTTATTGCAAAGTCATAAGTTTACATGCATTTCATTAGTATTTGGAACCATTGAATTTAAACTGAATGACTTGGGTCAAACATTTGGGATATCCTTCCACAAGCTTCTCACAATAGTTAGTTGGAATTTGGGCCCATTCCTCCTGACAAAACTGGTGTAACTGATCCAGGTTTGTAGGTCACCTTGTTCGCACCTGCCTTTTCAGCTTTGTCCGTAAATTTTGTATGTAAACTTCTAGTTTCAACTGTTTATAATAAATAAACAGATAGATAGATATCCTGCAGATATATAATTTCACAAACTCCCTACATATTTTAAAATTGCAATCTTTAGTGCCTTTCACGTGGACCTTATTCTACAGCTTTTTATGGTTGTTTAATGTAATAAATAAATAAAAAAACGATGTGGGTTTCTCCCATATTTTACAAAACCAGCAAAGGTAAAGCAGGCAGCTGCGACCTTCCATTATTAGGTTTTGCGTCCTTTCCAGTCTAACAATACCATCCCTCTGCCAGTTCAGAAGTGGAGCATCACATGAGATGCCCCAAGTCTGGCCCTTTACTTTTGCTCTTCCCGATTGCACTGGTGCATTGGCAATCAGGATAATGGGGCTTGTGGTTGATGTCAGCTGTGAATTGTCCAAAAACACAGCTGACATTAAGCCGTGGTGTTAGTAGTGGAGGTGTCTATCAGACACCCCCACTACTAAATCAGTACTAATAAGTAAAAACACACACACACAAAAATAGTTTATTTATTTTTTTAAATCCCAACCTTTTCTCTGGCTCACCAGTTTATTTTAAAACAAAAAAAAAACCCATGCAAGTCCAACATACTACAAATGGTATCCTGCAAAACATTAAAAAAATAAATAAAAACAAGACCTTGTTAGGCTGGTTTCACACTTGCGTTTTGATCTGCAGCGTTTTTTAAAAAAACGCATGTGGTGAAAAAACGCATGTAAACGCAGCAAAACGCTGCGTTTTTTAGACGCATGCGTTTTTGCATGCAGAAAAAAAACCGCGGCGTTTTGCCGTGTTTACATGCGTTTTTTTTCTGCGTTTGCGTTTTTTAAACGCATGCTGAGAAGTGTGTGACAGCTGACAATCATCAAAATCAACTAGAAAACCCACTATAAACAGAAATAGCTAGGGTTAGGGTTAGGGTTAGGATCCCTAGTAACCCTAGGGATCCTAACCCTAACCCTAGGGATCCTAACCCTAACCCTAACCCTAAGGGTTAGGATCCTAACCTTAACCCTAAGGGTTAGGGTTAGGATCCCTAGGGTTAGGGTTAGGGTTATGGTTAGGATCCCTAGTAACCCTAGGGACCCTAACCCTAACCCTAACCCTAGGGATCCTAAACCTAACCCTAACCCTAGGGATCCTAACCCTAACCCTAAGGGTTAGGATCCTAACTCTAACCCTAAGGGTTAGGGTTAGGATCCCTACGGTTAGGGTTATGGTTAGGATCCCTAGTAACCCTAGGGATCCTAACCCTAACCCTAATCCTAACCCTAGGGATCCTAACCCTAACCCTAACCCTAACTCTAACCCTAACCCTAACCCTAGGGATCCTAACCCTAACCCTAAGGGTTAGGATCCTAACCCTAAGGGTTAGGGTTAGGATCCCTAGGGTTAGGATTAGGGTTAGGGTTAGGATCCCTAGGGTTACTAGGGATCCTAACCTTAGGGTTAGGGTTAGGGTTAGCATCCCTAGTAACCCTAGGGTTAGGGTTAGGGTTAGGGTTTTCTTGTTTTTTCTTGTGTTTAGGGTTAGGGTTAGGGTTTTCTTGTTTTTTCTTGTGTTTTCTTGTGTTTTTCTATAAAAAAGCATGCGTTTTTAACGCAAGCAAACGCATGTGCTTAAAAACGCATGCGTTTACATAGACAGCAATACTTTTTTTGCCGCGAATAAACGCATGCGTTTTTTTGCGGCAAAAAAAGCCGCTAGAAATTACTACAGGTTGCATTTCTGCAACTAAACGCACGCGTCAAAAAACGCATGCGTTGCCGAAAACGCGTCAAAACCCATGCTAAAAAACGCATGCGTTTTTTAATGTTAAGTATAGAAAAAAAAACGCATGCGTTTTTTAGCGCTAAAACGCTGCAGTTCAAAACGCAAGTGTGAAACCAGCCTTAACCAATTTATTATAAAAAAGTCCCACGCAGGTCCAACGTAGTCCAGCGCTTCCCACGGTGTTCCCCGATTCTGTCGTCCAAGACCTATAAAGCCTTGTTCTGAGTTTCCATAGGTTTTTAACAGCAGCCAAAATAAAATAAACATTTAAAACCAAAAAGTTCAAATCACCCACCTTTTGCCACATTAAAAATAAAATAATAATAAAAAAATAAAACCTACACATATGTGGCATCACTGCATTTCTAAAAGTCTAATTTATCAAATGATAACTTAATCTGTTTCGTGAATGGCGTAACAAGAAAAAAAAAATCAAAACTAAAGAATTAAATTTTTTGGGCTTCCAGAGCATTGCAATCAAATGCAATAACAGGCACATTTCAGATTTGTTTTCATTACTTAAATAAAAAAAACTATATATGTTTATTATTTGCGTAATCATACTGACCTGGAGAATCACATTTCCAGATCAGTTTTACCATATAGTGAATATGGTAAAAAAAAATCTTGGAATTGCCCTTTTTTTGGAAATTTCAACACACCTGGTATTTTTTTCCCACAATCCAGTGCCTTACATGATAACATGAGTGGTGCAATTGAAAAGTACAACTCGTCCTGCAAAAAACAAGCTCTCATATGGTTATATGGACAGAAAATAAAAAACATATGGCTGTTGGAAGAAGGGGAGGATGAAATGGAAAATTGTCCAGTCATGAAGGGGTTAAAATTTATTTTTAAGTTTACAAAAATGGGAGTCAAACTTGCTCACCATCCAATGAAATAAAAAGGCTGAATAAATCAAATTTTGTTAATGAGTTACATAGATATATTCAATATCTCTATGCTGATGACACGCAGATCTACATCTCCAATCTATTCTAAACTCTGCTGCCCGACTAATCCACCTGTCCCCCCCGCTATTCCCCGGCCTCTCCCCTCTGTCAATCTCTTCACTGGCTCCCCACTGCCCAGAGACTCCACTACAAAACCCTAACCATGACGTACAAAGCCATCCACAACCTGTCTCCTCCATACATCTGTGACCTCGTCTCCCGGTACTTTCCTGCACGCAACCTCCGATCCTCACAAGATCCCCTTCTCTACTCCCCTCTTATCTCCTCTTCCCACAATCGTATACAAGATTTCTCTCACGTATCACCCCTACTCTGGAACCCTCTACCACAACACATCAGACTCTCGCCTACCATCGAAACCTTCAAAAAGAGCCTGAAGACCCACCTCTTCTAACAAGCCTACAACCTGCAGTAACCACCGATCAACCAAACCGCTGCATGACCAGCTCTATCCTCACCTACTGTATCCTCACCTACTGTATTCTCACCCATCCCTTGTAGATTGTGAGCCCTCGCGGGCAGGGTCCTCTCTCCTCCTGTACCAGTTATGACTTGTATTGTTTAAGATTATTGTACTTGTTTTTATTATGTATACCCCTCCTCACATGTAAAGCGCCATTGAATAAATGGCGCTATAACAATAAATAATAATATCTGCTTAAATTAAATGTAGGGTTTGGTATAATAAAATGGTAAGACTCATCACATTTAAGTTTTTCATTTTGTGTACATACCACTCAATGCTCCTAGTATACAGACTGAATATGCCCATAGAGTCCTAAAGCCTGAAACAAAAACCTAAAGAGATGAACTGGAATATAAATTGGTATGCATGCAACCTGTAGGCGCATGGTCACGCTGGCCACCAAACAGACAAAACCTAAGATAAATACAAAGTGAGCAAGTATCCAACAGTAAATAAACAGAAATAGTGCATGAAAATAATTTAAGGTACTTACTTAGCTAACATATTTTTGTTAAAAAAATGTAAAAGCCATCCCAAAACTGACCCTATTTGACATGGTCCTAAATCCTTTTCTTTGAGCTGGACATTATGTTTATATTGCTCCCCGTGGCTGGATGTCCATTAGCTGGGGTCTCGGTCCTGCTCAGCCCTTATTCACATTTACGTAATTTGACATATAGTAAGGTTTTAATACTAGAGGTTAGGACCGTCCTGAAAAGGGACGACGGCGAGTCTCTGCTACTGCGCAGTGACTCACCACACCTGCACAGAAGATCAATGCAGGTACTGCCCATAGGAGGGCGGACATGATTCGCATAACCGTGCACATGCATGGCACAAGTGCGGTGTTACAGTTCCGAAAAGGTCAGTGTGATGCTTATGGGAGGGGAGTATCATTTCAATAAAGTCAGGAGGCAATGATTTCTTCCAGGCACCGCACGCCCCAGAGCCTGGAAGAAATCATTAATATATAACATTATAAATTAATTTCTCAAGCTCTACATCACAGCTATGAGGCATACAGGTAAGACTGATTTAACCATTATATTACCTGTATGCCCATAGTAATAGATCAAAATCGTCCAGGGGGTGACAGATTCCCTTTAAGTGTAGCTAGGGACCAAGGCAGTTTAGAGTGTGTGGGCTCTCTAGCACCTGATGAATTACAGTTGTGGCCAAAAGTATTGACACCCCTGCAATTCTGTCAGATAATACTCAGTTTCTTCCTGAAAATGATTGCAATCACAAATTTTTTGGTATTATTATCTTCATTTAATTTGTCTTGAATGAAAAAACACAAAAGAGAATGAAGCAAAAAGCAAAACATTGATCATTTCACACAAAACTCCAAAAATGGGCCAGACAAAAGTATTGGCACCCTCAGCCTAATACTTGGTCGCACAACCTTTAGCCAAAATAACTGCGACCAGCCTCTTCCGGTAACCATCAATGAGTTTCTTACAATGCTCTGCTGGAATTTCAGACCATTCTTCTTTGGCAAACTGCTCCAGGTCCCTGATATTTGAAGGGTGCCTTCTCCAAACTGACATTTTTAGATCTCTCCACAGGTGTTCTATGGGATTCAGGTCTGGACTCATTGCTGGCCACCTTAGAAGTCTCCAGTACTTTCTCTCAAACCATTTTCTAGTGCTTTTTGAAGTGTGTTTTGGGTGATTGTCCTGCTGGAAGACCCATGACCTCTGAGGGAGACCCAGCGCTCTCACACTGTACATTATGCTGCAAAATTTGTTGGTAGTCTTCAGACTTCATAATGCCATGCACACGGTCAAGCAGTCCAGTGCCAGAGGCAGCAAAGCAACCCCAAAACATCAGAGAACGTCCGCCATGTTTGACTGTAGGGACGTGTTATTTTCTTTGAATGCCTCTTTTTTTCTCCTGTAAACTTTATGTTGATGCCTTTGCCCAAAAATCTCTACTTTTGTCTCATTTGACCAGAGAACATTCTTCCAAAACGTTTTAGGCTTTTTCAGGTAAGTTTTGGCAAACTCAAGCCTGGCTTTTTTATGTCTCGGGGTAAGAAGTGGGGTCTTCCTGGGTCCCCTACCATACAGTCCCTTTTCATTCAGACGCCGACGGATAGTACGGGTTGACACTGTTGTACCCTTGGACTGCAGGGCAACTTGAACTTGTTTGGATGTTAGTCGAGGTTCTTTATCCAACATCCGCACAATCTTGCGTTGAAATCTCTTGTCAATTTTTCTTTTCCGTCCACATCTAGGGAGGTTAGCCACAGTGCCATGGGCTTTAAACTTCTTGATAACACTGCGCACGGTAGACATAGGAACATTCAGGTCTTTGGAGATGGACTTGTAGCCTTGAGATTGCTCATGCTTCCTCGCAATTTGGTTTCTCAAGTCCTCAGACAGTTCTTTGGTCTTCTTTCTTTTCTCCATGCTCAATGTGGTACACACAAGGACACAGGACAGAGGATGAGTCAACTTTAATCCATGTCAACTGGCTGCAAGTCTGATTTAGTTATTGCCAACACCTGTTAGGTGCCACAGGTAAGTTACAGGTGCTGTTAGTTACACAAATTAGAGAAGGATCACATGATTTTTCGAACAGTGCCAATACTTTTGTCCACCCCCTTTTTTATGTTTGGTGTGGAATTATATCCAATTTGCCTTTAGGACAATTATTTTTGTGTTTTTTCATTTAAGACAAATTAAATGAAGATAATAATAACAAAGAATTTGTGTTTGTAATCATTTTCAGGAAGAAACTGAGTATTATCTGACAGAATTGCAGGGGTGCCAATACTTTTGGCCACAACTGTATGTGACTAGTGTTGAGCATTCCGATACCGCAAGTATCGGGTATCGGCCGATACTTGCGGTATCGGAATTCCGATACCGGGATTCCGATACTTGCCGCGTATCGGATACCGGAATCGGAAGTTCCCAGATTCAAAATTCCGAAATTCAGCCAATGAGAATGATTCCAAGTGTGGGCACATCCTGTTTAGCATGGAGGGCATGAAACTACTGGCAAGGCTGTGATTGGCTGCTGAAATGATGTCATGATGCAGTTTAAAAGTCGCTGGCGCCATTTTGCGATCACTCTGCTGTGAATTCAGTTAGTGACAGGACGCTGTTTGCTGACTGAGGGACAGTTTAGAGATAGCGATTTGCTTCTTTGTGCTTTCCAAAGGCTAATTTAGCAACCGCTGTGTTCACCTACTATTCACCTTGCTTTTGCCTTGTAGCGCTGTTTTCACAGCGATCTGCAAGGTCTGTGTGTGTGTGTGTGTGAGTGCAGCCCACTCTCTAGTCTGAGTGCAGCCACATAGGCCATCCATAGCTGGTTGTATTCAGTTCAGGGAGGGTGGTTCATTGCCTCATACTGTTCTTTTTTTTTTTTTTTTTTTTCCAAGTAGTGTAGTCTGCTGCTAATTAATTTAAAAAAATCCTATTAGTGTCTTTCCACCCGTCTCCAGCTAATTTGTGGAAAAACACTACATAGGATAAAGTAGAGGAGGGTTTTTGGGCCTTGCAGCGCCGTTTACGGCTGTCTGCACGGTCTCCGTGTGACTGCAGCTCGCCCTGTAGTCTGTGAGCAGCCGTAGCCTGGTTGTCTCCAGCTCAGGGTTGTTCACTGCGTCATACCGCCAAATCAATTTTAATTTTTTTTCAAGTAGTGTAGTCTGCTGCTAATTAATTTAAAAAAATCCTATTAGTGTCTTTCCACCCGTCTCCAGCTAATTTGTGGAAAAACACTACATAGGATAAAGTAGAGGAGGGTTTTTGGGCCTTGCAGCGCCGTTTACGTCTGTCTGCACGGTCTCCGTGTGACTGCAGCTCTATCTGTTGTCAGTTCAGCCCCCAAAAAAGAAATAAATAATAAAGTTCACCAAACACACCAGTTACACCACTTTACATTTCTGTAGGCCACATTAGCTCATATTAAAGTCTAGTCCACACTTTAGAAAATTAGTGTTTCTTATACCTGTTAGGAGGAGTTGCTCAGGAATAAGCACACAAATCCGTTAGTACTTTTCTGCTTATCTTTATCAGTCAACCAAGATGAAGAAGGCAGTGAGTAAGGCACGTGGGCGTGGGCGTGGGCGCGGAGCAGGGAGGGGACGTGGGGATTCTGTGCCTGCTGCGGGCACCGGTGACTCATCAGCACCCACTTTCACCAGGCAACAGTCGTTCATGCGCAGCTTTGTGTCAGAGCGCCGTACACCGCTGCTGCGTGAAGAACAAATTGAAGCCGTTGTTGGATGGATGGCAGCTAATGCATCAACTTCAATTAGTGCCACATCCTCTCAGACACAGAGCACTGGAGAGCAGCCATCTGTCTCTTCACCACCTGCCAAATTGCCCAGGCAGACAGAGAGCCCAGGACAGGAGCCGTCTCTACTTCTGTTCTCTGAATCTCTTGGCTTGGAAACAGGGGGCCAGCCAAGCAGCATTGGAGAAATGGAAGAAGAGGCAGGGTGCAGTGATGCCCAACAGCTTTTTCTGTCTTCCTCTGAAGAGGCGGGTGGGCCAGTGGCTCCGGTCACCACATCGCAGGCCGCATCAGCTGATGATGACACTCAGGTGCCACTTACTGGTGCGTGCTCTGCTGCTGAGACTACCCAGGAGGAGCAGTTGGGGGCAGAGGGTAGTGTAGATGATGAGGTCCTCGACCCATCTTGGCGTGAGGGACAGGAAGGTGGTGGGAGCAGCTCTGAGGAAGAGATTCCCCGTACGGCCCAAAGAGGGAGAGGGAGGGGGAAGACTGCGGATCCTGCAGCCTCCGCTTTGGCACCCGTTAGGAGCATGTCTCTTCCAAAAGCCAAAAAGGGCGCTCCCAAGACTTGCAGTGCCTGGTCCTTTTTTGACACAGTTGCAGATGACATTTGCTATGTCAGATGCAACGTGTGTCATCAAAAAGTCAAAAGAGGGAAAAATGTCAGCAACCTCAATACCTCCAACATGTGGAAACATGTGCGCAACAGGCACCCGGCGGAGTTAGAAAAACACACTGAAGAGGTAGGCCAACCAACAGCGGCAGCTACCACCTCTTCAGCTCGTGTTGCCTCTTCCTCTAGCTCACCCGCAGCTGGTTCGGCTTCCTCCCAGGATCGCCGTGGAAGAACCTCTGGCCCTGTTGTCCAGAGACCCGCTGTAATTCCACCCGCAGCGCCACATTCCCAGTCATCCACACACTCCCAGCCCAGTCTACAGCCATCGGTAGTACAGGCATGGGAGAAAAGGCGGCCTTTCTCGTCAAACCACCCACGAGCACAGGCTCTGACTGCAGGCATTGCCAAACTTCTGTCACTGGAAATGCTGTCATTCAGGCTGGTGGAGACTGACAGCTTCCGTGACTTGATGTCATTGGCAGTCCCACAGTACAATGTGCCCAGCCGCTTTTACTTCAGCAGGCAAGCCGTCCCTGCCCTGCACAAGCATGTGGAGGGACACATAAAACACGCGCTACTGAACGCCGTCAGTAGCAAGGTCCACCTCACCACCGATGCGTGGACCAGTCAACATGGACAGGGGCGATACCTTTCCCTCACTGCCCATTGGGTTAATGTTGTTGAGCCAGGTACAGACCGTGCGAGTGGCGCAGGACGTGTCCTGCCCACTCCAAGGATTGCAGGAATCCATTCTGTACGCATTGACTCCTCCTCTTACACCAGTTCCTCAGAATCATCGCTGCAGGAGCCGTCACAGTCCACCTCCACATGGACCCGTGATGAACGTGTACCTGTTACGACCGACATGAGCACAGCCGTGGCCAAACGTCAACAGGCCGTGTTGAAATTAATTTTTTTGGGGAATCGTAGCCACACAGCGCAGGAGCTCTGGAATGCCATCAAGCAGGAGAGCGATGTGTGGTTTGTGCCAGCGAATCTCCAGCCAGGCATGGTAGTGTGTGATAATGGCCGAAATCTGGTGGCAGCTCTGGGCCTCGGCAACCTCACTCACATCCCATGTCTGGCACATGTGCTCAATTTGGTCGTGCAGAGCTTTTTGAGGGACTATCCGGATCTTGATGCACTGCTGCACAAGGTCCGCCTAGAGTGTGCTCACTTGCGGCGTTCCAGCACGGCAAAAGCGCGCATTGCGGCTCTGCAGCGCCGACACCGCCTGCCGGAACATCGCATCATATGTGACCTACCTACCAGGTGGAATTCCACGTTACATATGTTGGAGCGGTTGTGTGAGCAGCAGCAAGCTGTAATGGAGTACCAGCTGCTTCAGGCGCAAAGAAGTCGCAGTCAGCGCCATACAGACTTCACAACCACAGAGTGGGCCACTATGAATGACGTCTGCCAGGTTTTGCGTCCCTTTGATTATTCCACGCGGATGGCGAGTGCAGATGATGCACTAGTCAGCATGACTGTCCCCCTTATCTACCTGCTTGAAAAATCACTGCAAGCGCTAAGGGATGATGTTGTGGAAGAGGTGGAGGATGAGGATTCACCATTTCCATCATCTTCTGGACAGTCAGCGCCACGTGGTTCCTCACAAACGCGTAGGCAGGGGACAGTTTGTGAGGAGGATGAGGAGGAGTCAATGGAGGAGGAAGACGTCCGTCCAGAGGAGGGAGTTACCGAATTGTCCAGTACTCAGTGTGTACAGCGAGGGTGGGGTGATGACGAGCGGGCAGAGATCACGCCTCCAGCAGGGGACAGCGTTTCTTGGGCAGTTGGCAGTCTGCAGCACATGGTGGATTACATGCTGCAGTGCCTGAGAAACGACCGCCGCATCGCCCACATTCTCAACATGTCTGATTATTGGGTGTTCACCCTCCTCGATCCTCGCTACCGGGACAACGTAGAAAGCCTCATCACACCGTTGAACCGGGAGCGAAAAATGCGGGAGTACCAAGACACACTGGTCAATTCCATCATCTTCTCCATTCCAACTGAGAGAAGTGCTGCTAGTGCATTACAAAGCAGCTCAGTGCGTACAGGCAGTGGAGGAGGCTCTGCACAAAGAGGGAGCAGAAGCAGTGCCTCTGCCCAAGGCAAGACCAGTATGGCCCAACTGTGGCACAGTTTTCTGTGCCCCCCACAAAAGTCTACACCATCACAGACGGCTCCAGTCAGCAGGAGGCAACGGTTCCGTCAGATGGTGACAGACTACATGTCTTGTCCTCTTGCTGTACTCCCAGACGGCTCTTCCCCTTTCAAGTTTTGGGTCTCAAAGCTGGATACATGGCCAGAGCTAAGCCAGTATGCATTGGAGGTGCTGTCTTGCCCTGCGGCCAGTGTATTATCGGAACGTGTCTTTAGTGCTGCAGGTGGTGTACTAACTGACCGTCGCATGCGACTATCCTCCGATAACGTTGACCGGCTTACTTTCCTGAAAATGAACAAGGCCTGGATCTCGCAGGAATTTGCCACTCCTCCTCCTGATTAAATAATTAGGTCACTGTATACGTTATCCACGTCTCCTGTTGTGTTCATCTTTCTACCACCTGAACTTAAATTCCTGTGCTCCAACACCGCCAGTTGAGGCTCAGAAGTGCCGTCTGCACAGTCAAAACATACGACCCAGTGTTATTGGGTTTCAGTAACGTCAGCTGATCCCCAGCTGTGTAGCCGGCAATGTGTCATGCGACCGCCACGCTGACACAACAACTGAAATGTAAGGAAATCTGTCCCCCCCCCCCAAGGCGTTTGTTACTGAAAGAGCCACCTTGTGCAGCAGTAATGCTGCACAAGGAAAAGGTAGCTATTTTTGTTTAGCTCCTTGCACACGCAGAACTTAACACTTATAAAATGTGTCCACTGATACCGTAAAACCGTCCCGGAGGTGGGACTTTCCTTCGTAATGTGACGCAGCACAGCCGTCATTCCTACCCCCCCGGCGCCGCGCACCGGCTCCTCAGCGTTGTTTTATTCCGTCCCGGAGCCTGCGCTGTTATGTTATCCCGTGGCCAGGCACACTTAGCGCTGCCCGTCTTCTGGCATCATTTGGTGTCAGGATGGCTGCGCCTGTGCGGCCGTGCTGGCAGAGAGCCCGCCTCGCAGTGTCTTCTGATTTAATCCCACTGGGGGCCTGGGATCCATGGACATGCGCAGTGCATATCTGAACCTCCACCTCTCACTCATTTCCCTATGGCTTCTTCAGACTGTTCGGTGTCAGCTGGTCCCTAATAGCATGCCACGGCCGTGACACCGCACAGTCTTAAGAAGCCGTAGGGAGGGGAGTGAGAGGCGAGGATATGCACTGCGCATGTCCATGGATCCCAGGCCCCCAGTGGGATTAAATCAGAAGACTCTGCGAGGCGGGCTCTCTGCCAGCGCGGCCGCACAGGCGCAGCCATCCTGACACCAAATGATGCCAGAAGACGGGCAGCGCTAAGTGTGCCTGGCCACGGGATAACATAACAGCGCAGGCTCCTGGACGGAATAAAACAACGCTGAGGAGCCGGTGCGCGGCGCCGGGGGGGTAGGAATGACGGCTGTGCTGCGTCACATTACGAAGGAAAGTCCCACCTCCGGGACGGTTTTACGGTTGCAGGGGACACATTTTATAAGTGTTTAGTTCTGTGTTTGCAAGGAGCATGATGAAAAGAGCCACCTTTTCCTTTTGCATCTTTTGTGCTGCACAAGCTGGCTCTTTCAGCTACAAACGCCTTGGGGGGGGGGTTAAAGGTTCCCTTTCGACTTTCTCAGGCTTCGGCCTACATTGTGTTCCTCTGCTTTTCCACCTGTCCCTGGGCTCCAACACCGCCAGTTGCCGTCCAGATGTGCTGTACGCACAGTCAACAGTCCCTCCTCTGTTATTGGGGTTCAGTAACGTCAGCTGTTCCCCTGCTGTGTGTGTGGCAATCCCTCCTACCTCCTCCAACCTCCTCCTCCTCCACCTGCCCCTGGGCTCCAACTCCGCCAGTTGCCGTCCAGAAGTGCTGTACGCACAGTCAACAGTCCCTCCTCTGTTATTGGGGTTCAGTAACGTCAGCTGTTCCCCTGCTGTGTGTGTGGCAATCCCTCCTACCTCCTCCAACCTCCTCCTCCTCCACCTGTCCCTGGGCTCCAACACCGCCAGTTGCCGTCCAGAAGTGCTGTACGCACAGTCAACAGTCCCTCCTCTGTTATTGGGGTTCAGTAACGTCAGCTGTTCCCCTGCTGTGTGTGTGGCAATCCCTCCTACCTCCTCCAACCTCCTCCAACCTCCTCCTCCTCCACCTGTCCCTGGGCTCCAACACCGCCAGTTGCCGTCCAGAAGTGCTGTACGCACAGTCAACAGTCCCTCCTCTGTTATTGGGGTTCAGTAACGTCAGCTGTTCCCCTGCTGTGTGTGTGGCAATCCCTCCTACCTCCTCCAACCTCCTCCTCCTCCACCTGTCCCTGGGCTCCAACACCGCCAGTTGCCGTCCAGAAGTGCTGTACGCACAGTCAACAGTCCCTCCTCTGTTATTGGGGTTCAGTAACGTCAGCTGTTCCCCTGCTGTGTGTGTGGCAATCCCTCCTACCTCCTCCAACCTCCTCCAACCTCCTCCTCCTCCACCTGTCCCTGGGCTCCAACACCGCCAGTTGCCGTCCAGAAGTGCTGTACGCACAGTCAACAGTCCCTCCTCTGTTATTGGGGTTCAGTAACGTCAGCTGTTCCCCTGCTGTGTGTGTGGCAATCCCTCCTACCTCCTCCAACCTCCTCCAACCTCCTCCTCCTCCACCTGTCCCTGGGCTCCAACACCGCCAGTTGCCGTCCAGAAGTGCTGTACGCACAGTCAACAGTCCCTCCTCTGTTATTGGGGTTCAGTAACGTCAGCTGTTCCCCTGCTGTGTGTGTGGCAATCCCTCCTACCTCCTCCAACCTCCTCCAACCTCCTCCTCCTCCACCTGTCCCTGGGCTCCAACACCGCCAGTTGCCGTCCAGAAGTGCTGTACGCACAGTCAACAGTCCCTCCTCTGTTATTGGGGTTCAGTAACGTCAGCTGTTCCCCTGCTGTGTGTGTGGCAATCCCTCCTACCTCCTCCAACCTCCTCCAACCTCCTCCTCCTCCACCTGTCCCTGGGCTCCAACACCGCCAGTTGCCGTTCAGAAGTGCTGTACGCACAGTCAACAGTCCCTCCTCTGTTATTGGGGTTCAGTAACGTCAGCTGTTCCCCTGCTGTGTGTGTGGCAATCCCTCCTACCTCCTCCAACCTCCTCCTCCTCCACCTGCCCCTGGGCTCCAACACCACCAGTTGCCGTCCAGAAGTGCTGTACGCACAGTCAACAGTCCCTCCTCTGTTATTGGGGTTCAGTAACGTCAGCTTTTCCCCTGCTGTGTGTGTGGCAATCCCTCCTACCTCCTCCAACCTCCTCCAACCTCCTCCTCCTCCACCTGTCCCTGGGCTCCAACACCGCCAGTTGCCGTCCAGAAGTGCTGTACGCACAGTCAACAGTCCCTCCTCTGTTATTGGGGTTCAGTAACGTCAGCTGTTCCCCTGCTGTGTGTGTGGCAATCCCTCCTACCTCCTCCAACCTCCTCCAACCTCCTCCTCCTCCACCTGTCCCTGGGCTCCAACACCGCCAGTTGCCGTCCAGAAGTGCTGTACGCACAGTCAACAGTCCCTCCTCTGTTATTGGGGTTCAGTAACGTCAGCTGTTCCCCTGCTGTGTGTGTGGCAATCCCTCCTACCTCCTCCAACCTCCTCCTCCTCCACCTGTCCCTGGGCTCCAACACCGCCAGTTGCCGTCCAGAAGTGCTGTACGCACAGTCAACAGTCCCTCCTCTGTTATTGGGGTTCAGTAACGTCAGCTGTTCCCCTGCTGTGTGTGTGGCAATCCCTCCTACCTCCTCCAACCTCCTCCAACCTCCTCCTCCTCCACCTGTCCCTGGGCTCCAACACCGCCAGTTGCCGTCCAGAAGTGCTGTACGCACAGTCAACAGTCCCTCCTCTGTTATTGGGGTTCAGTAACGTCAGCTGTTCCCCTGCTGTGTGTGGCAATCCCTCCTACCTCCTCCAACCTCCTCCAACCTCCTCCTCCTCCACCTGTCCCTGGGCTCCAACACCGCCAGTTGCCGTCCAGAAGTGCTGTACGCACAGTCAACAGTCCCTCCTCTGTTATTGGGGTTCAGTAATGTCAGCTGTTCCCCTGCTGTGTGTGTGGAAATCCCTCCTACCTCCTCCAACCTCCTCCAACCTCCTCCTCCTCCACCCGTCCCTGGGCTCCAACACCGCCAGTTGCCGTCCAGAAGTGCTGTACGCACAGTCAACAGTCCCTCCTCTGTTATTGGGGTTCAGTAACGTCAGCTGTTCCCCTGCTGTGTGTGTGGCAATCCCTCCTACCTCCTCCAACCTCCTCCTCCTCCACCTGCCCCTGGGCTCCAACACCGCCAGTTGCCGTCCAGAAGTGCTGTACGCACAGTCAACAGTCCCTCCTCTGTTATTGGGGTTCAGTAACGTCAGCTGTTCCCCTGCTGTGTGTGTGGCAATCCCTCCTACCTCCTCCAACCTCCTCCAACCTCCTCCTCCTCCACCTGTCCCTGGGCTCCAACACCGCCAGTTGCCGTCCAGAAGTGCTGTACGCACAGTCAACAGTCCCTCCTCTGTTATTGGGGTTCAGTAACGTCAGCTGTTCCCCTGCTGTGTGTGTGGCAATCCCTCCTACCTCCTCCAACCTCCTCCTCCTCCACCTGTCCCTGGGCTCCAACACCGCCAGTTGCTGTCCAGAAGTGCTGTACGCACAGTCAACAGTCCCTCCTCTGTTATTGGGGTTCAGTAACGTCAGCTGTTCCCCTGCTGTGTGTGTGGCAATCCCTCCTACCTCCTCCAACCTCCTCCAACCTCCTCCTCCTCCACCTGTCCCTGGGCTCCAACACCGCCAGTTGCCGTCCAGAAGTGCTGTACGCACAGTCAACAGTCCCTCCTCTGTTATTGGGGTTCAGTAACGTCAGCTGTTCCCCTGCTGTGTGTGTGGCAATCCCTCCTACCTCCTCCAACCTCCTCCTCCTCCACCTGCCCCTGGGCTCCAACACCGCCAGTTGCCGTCCAGAAGTGCTGTACGCACAGTCAACAGTCCCTCCTCTGTTATTGGGGTTCAGTAACGTCAGCTGTTCCCCTGCTGTGTGTGTGGCAATCCCTCCTACCTCCTCCAACCTCCTCCAACCTCCTCCTCCTCCACCTGTCCCTGGGCTCCAACACCGCCAGTTGCCGTCCAGAAGTGCTGTACGCACAGTCAACAGTCCCTCCTCTGTAATTGGGGTTCAGTAACGTCAGCTGTTCCCCTGCTGTGTGTGTGGCAATCCCTCCTACCTCCTCCAACCTCCTCCTCCTCCACCTGTCCCTGGGCTCCAACACCGCCAGTTGCCGTCCAGAAGTGCTGTACGCACAGTCAACAGTCCCTCCTCTGTTATTGGGGTTCAGTAACGTCAGCTGTTCCCCTGCTGTGTGTGTGGCAATCCCTCCTACCTCCTCCAACCTCCTCCAACCTCCTCCTCCACCTGTCCCTGGGCTCCAACACCGCCAGTTGCCGTCCAGAAGTGCTGTACGCACAGTCAACAGTCCCTCCTCTGTTATTGGGGTTCAGTAACGTCAGCTGTTCCCCTGCTGTGTGTGTGGCAATCCCTCCTACCTCCTCCAACCTCCTCCAACCTCCTCCTCCTCCACCTGTCCCTGGGCTCCAACACCGCCAGTTGCCGTCCAGAAGTGCTGTACGCACAGTCAACAGTCCCTCCTCTGTTATTGGGGTTCAGTAACGTCAGCTGTTCCCCTGCTGTGTGTGTGGCAATCCCTCCTACCTCCTCCAACCTCCTCCTCCTCCACCTGCCCCTGGGCTCCAACACCGCCAGTTGCCG
Organism: Ranitomeya variabilis; assembly: GCF_051348905.1. Taxonomy (NCBI): domain Eukaryota; kingdom Metazoa; phylum Chordata; class Amphibia; order Anura; family Dendrobatidae; genus Ranitomeya; species Ranitomeya variabilis. Next base: position 453,981,804 of record NC_135237.1, read on the forward strand.
TCCAGAAGTGCTGTACGCACAGTCAACAGTCCCTCCTCTGTTATTGGGGTTCAGTAACGTCAGCTGTTCCCCTGCTGTGTGTGTGGCAATCCCTCCTACCTCCTCCAACCTCCTCCAACCTCCTCCTCCTCCACCTGTCCCTGGGCTCCAACACCGCCAGTTGCCGTCCAGAAGTGCTGTACGCACAGTCAACAGTCCCTCCTCTGTTATTGGGGTTCAGTAACGTCAGCTGTTCCCCTGCTGTGTGTGTGGCAATCCCTCCTACCTCCTCCAACCTCCTCCTCCTCCACCTGTCCCTGGGCTCCAACACCGCCAGTTGCCGTCCAGAAGTGCTGTACGCACAGTCAACAGTCCCTCCTCTGTTATTGGGGTTCAGTAACGTCAGCTGTTCCCCTGCTGTGTGTGTGGCAATCCCTCCTACCTCCTCCAACCTCCTCCAACCTCCTCCTCCTCCACCTGTCCCTGGGCTCCAACACCGCCAGTTGCCGTCCAGAAGTGCTGTACGCACAGTCAACAGTCCCTCCTCTGTTATTGGGGTTCAGTAACGTCAGCTGTTCCCCTGCTGTGTGTGTGGCAATCCCTCCTACCTCCTCCAACCTCCTCCTCCTCCACCTGCCCCTGGGCTCCAACACCGCCAGTTGCCGTCCAGAAGTGCTGTACGCACAGTCAACAGTCCCTCCTCTGTTATTGGGGTTCAGTAACGTCAGCTGTTCCCCTGCTGTGTGTGTGGCAATCCCTCCTACCTCCTCCAACCTCCTCCAACCTCCTCCTCCTCCACCTGTCCCTGGGCTCCAACACCGCCAGTTGCCGTCCAGAAGTGCTGTACGCACAGTCAACAGTCCCTCCTCTGTTATTGGGGTTCAGTAACGTCAGCTGTTCCCCTGCTGTGTGTGTGGCAATCCCTCCTACCTCCTCCAACCTCCTCCTCCTCCACCTGTCCCTGGGCTCCAACACCGCCAGTTGCCGTCCAGAAGTGCTGTACGCACAGTCAACAGTCCCTCCTCTGTTATTGGGGTTCAGTAACGTCAGCTGTTCCCCTGCTGTGTGTGTGGCAATCCCTCCTACCTCCTCCAACCTCCTCCAACCTCCTCCTCCTCCACCTGTCCCTGGGCTCCAACACCGCCAGTTGCCGTCCAGAAGTGCTGTACGCACAGTCAACAGTCCCTCCTCTGTTATTGGGGTTCAGTAACGTCAGCTGTTCCCCTGCTGTGTGTGTGGCAATCCCTCCTACCTCCTCCAACCTCCTCCTCCTCCACCTGCCCCTGGGCTCCAACACCGCCAGTTGCCGTCCAGAAGTGCTGTACGCACAGTCAACAGTCCCTCCTCTGTTATTGGGGTTCAGTAACGTCAGCTGTTCCCCTGCTGTGTGTGTGGCAATCCCTCCTACCTCCTCCAACCTCCTCCAACCTCCTCCTCCTCCACCTGTCCCTGGGCTCCAACACCGCCAGTTGCCGTCCAGAAGTGCTGTACGCACAGAGCCAAACACCTCGCCAATGTGTTAGTGGGGTTCAGCACCGCCAGCTGTTCCCCTGCTGTGTATACGGCAACGTGTACTGCGACCGCCACGCAGGCACAACAAGTTAAATTTAAGGGAACCTGTCCCCCCCCCCCAGGCGTTTGTTACTGAAGGAGCCACCTTGTGCAGCAGTAATGATGCAAAGGGAAAAAGTGCCTCTTTTCGTGGTGCTCCTTGCAGATGCTGAACCTAACACTTATGAAATGTGTCCCCTCACAGCGTTCAACCGTCCGGTAGGTGGAACTTTCCTTTGTCATGTGACGCAGCACAGCCGTCATTTTTACCCCCTTGTCGCCGTGCGCCGCCTCCTCAGCGTTGTTTGAATCTGTCCCGGAGCCTGCGCTGTTAGGTTACCCCTTGGCCATGCACGCATTTTGCGCTGCCCGTCTTCTGACATCATTTGCTGTCAGGCTGGCTGCGCCTGTGCGGGTGCGCTGTCCGAGATTCAGCCTCGCGGTGTTGTCTAATGTAATCCCACCGCGGGCCTGGGATCCGTGTCCATGCGCAGTGCATATCCTCGCCTCTCACTCCCCTCCCTACGGCTTCTAAAGACTGTTCGGTGTCAGCTGATCCCTAATAGCATGCCACGGCCGTGACACCGCACAGTCTTAAGAAGCCGTAGGGAGGGGAGTGAGAGGCGAGGATATGCACTGCGCATGGACACGGATCCCAGGCCCGCGGTGGGATTACATTAGACGACACCGCGAGGCTGAATCTCGGACAGCGCACCCGCACAGGCGCAGCCAGCCTGACAGCAAATGATGTCAGAAGACGGGCAGCGCAAAATGTGTGCATGGCCAAGGGGTAACCTAACAGCGCAGGCTCCGGGACAGATTCAAACAACGCTGAGGAGGCGGCGCACGGCGACAAGGGGGTAAAAATGACGGCTGTGCTGCGTCACATGACAAAGGAAAGTTCCACCTACCGGACGGTTGAACGCTGTGAGGGGACACATTTCATAAGTGTTAGGTTCAGCATCTGCAAGGACCATAATTAAAAGAGCTAAGTTTACCTTTTCCAGCATTAGTGCTGTACACGATGGCTCTTCCAGCTACAAACGCCTGGGGGGGGGTTAAAGGTTTCCTTTCAACTTGCTCCAGTGCAGGCTTCGGCCTACACTCCGCTCCCCCTGCTCCTCCTGCTGACCCTGGGCTCTAACACCGCCAGTTGGGGCCCGGTACTGCTAGCTGCACAGAGAAAAACACCTCGCCAATGTGTCAGTGGGGTTCAGCACCGCCAGCTGTTCCCCTGCTGTGCAGCCGGCAACGTGTCCTGCAACAGCCACGCAGGCACAACAGACCCAAAGCTGCCGCCAGTGCAGGCTTCGGCCTACACTCTGCTCCCTCTCCTCCTCCTGCTGACCCCGGGCTCCAACACCGCCAGTTGGGGCCCGGTACTGCTAGCTGCACAGAGAAAAACTCCTCGCCAATGTGTCAGTGGGGTTCAGCACCGCCAGCTGTTCCCCTGCTGTGCAGCCGGCAACGTGTCCTGCAACAGCCACGCAGGCACCAGAACTGAAATTGAAGGGAACCTGTCCCCCCTCCCCCAGGCGTTTGTACGTTTTTAAGGCCACCTTGTACAGCGGTAATGCTGCATGTATGCAAGGTGGCTCATAAACGTATTCTCCTCGCACATGTGGAACGGAAAACACGTCTAAAATGTGTCCTCTGTGTGACCATTTAACCGTCCCGGTGGTGTGACTTTCCTTTGTAATGACACGCTGCAACCCCCTTGGTAGCGCTGCCCGTCTTCTGGCATCATTGTTTGGCTGCCTGCGCCTCTGCGGCCGCCCTGACCCACACAACGCCCCTCGGTGTCTTATTTCTTGGGACTGCGAGGGTGTGTTTGATGGGCATGAGCAGTGCATCAGTTCGCCTGTCCCTCATCTCCTTCCGCCTTCTTCAGACTGTGCGGCTTCATGGCCGTGGCATGCGATAAGGGATCAGCTGACGCCACATAGTCTGAAGCAGGTGTAAGAACCCAAGCGAGAGGCGAACATATGTACTGCGCCAGGCCATGAATCCCAGCCCCGCAGTGTTTTAACTATGTCAATACACTGCGGGGCTGTGATTCATGGGCATCGCGAACCGCACCAGCCAACATTAAATGAGGTCAGAAGATGGGCAGCGCTAACAGCGCTAGGCCAGGGGATAACACGACAGCGCAGACTCCTGTACAGCAAATAACAACGCTCAGGAGGCTGCACCCAGCACCAAGGTGGGATTCTTGACATCTGTGCTGCGTCTCATTACAAAGGGAACTCGCGCCTCCAACACAGTTTGACTGTATAAAGGGCTAAATGTTACACGTGTTCCATTCAGCGTGTGCAAGGAGCCAAATTAAAAGAGCAACCTTTGACTTGTGCACCACTACTGCTGCATAAGCTGTGGCTCTTCTACTTTGTAACCCCTGAGGGGGGGTTAAAGGTTACCTTTGAAATTGGTTCGATTAGGCTTCGGCCTACACTCTGCTCCCCCTGCAGAGCCCGGGCTCCAACACCGCCAGTTGGGGCCCGGTACTGCTAGCTGCACAGAGAAAAACACCTCGCCAATGTGTCAGTGGGGTTCAGCACCGCCAGCTGTTCCCCTGCTGTGCAGCCGGCAACGTGTCCTGCAACAGCCACGCAGGCACAACAGACCCAAAGCTGCCGCCAGTGCAGGCTTCGGCCTACACTCTGCTCCCTCTCCTCCTCCTGCTGACCCCGGGCTCCAACACCGCCAGTTGGGGCCCGGTACTGCTAGCTGCACAGAGAAAAACACCTCGCCAATGTGTCAGTGGGGTTCAGCACCGCCAGCTGTTCCCCTGCTGTGCAGCCGGCAACGTGTCCTGCAACAGCCACGCAGGCACCAGAACTGAAATTGAAGGGAACCTGTCCCCCCTCCCCCAGGCGTTTGTACGTTTTTAAGGCCACCTTGTACAGCGGTAATGCTGCATGTGTGCAAGGTGGCTCATAAACGTATTCTCCTCGCACATGTGGAACGGAAAACACGTCTAAAATGTGTCCTCTGTGTGACCATTTAACCGTCCCGGTGGTGTGACTTTCCTTTGTAATGACACGCTGCAACCCCCTTGGTAGCGCTGCCCGTCTTCTGGCATCATTGTTTGGCTGCCTGCGCCTCTGCGGCCGCCCTGACCCACACAACGCCCCTCGGTGTCTTATTTCTTGGGACTGCGAGGGTGTGTTTGATGGGCATGAGCAGTGCATCAGTTCGCCTGTCCCTCATCTCCTTCCGCCTTCTTCAGACTGTGCGGCTTCATGGCCGTGGCATGCGATAAGGGATCAGCTGACGCCACATAGTCTGAAGCAGGTGTAAGAACCCAAGCGAGAGGCGAACATATGTACTGCGCCAGGCCATGAATCCCAGCCCCGCAGTGTTTTAACTATGTCAATACACTGCGGGGCTGTGATTCATGGGCATCGCGAACCGCACCAGCCAACATTAAATGAGGTCAGAAGATGGGCAGCGCTAACAGCGCTAGGCCAGGGGATAACACGACAGCGCAGACTCCTGTACAGCAAATAACAACGCTCAGGAGGCTGCACCCAGCACCAAGGTGGGATTCTTGACATCTGTGCTGCGTCTCATTACAAAGGGAACTCGCGCCTCCAACACAGTTTGACTGTATAAAGGGCTAAATGTTACACGTGTTCCATTCAGCGTGTGCAAGGAGCCAAATTAAAAGAGCAACCTTTGACTTGTGCACCACTACTGCTGCATAAGCTGTGGCTCTTCTACTTTGTAACCCCTGAGGGGGGGTTAAAGGTTACCTTTGAAATTGGTTCGATTAGGCTTCGGCCTACACTCTGCTCCCCCTGCGGAGCCCGGGCTCCAACACCGCCAGTTGGGGCCCGGTACTGCTAGCTGCACAGAGAAAAACACCTCGCCAATGTGTCAGTGGGGTTCAGCACCGCCAGCTGTTCCCCTGCTGTGCAGCCGGCAACGTGTCCTGCAACAGCCACGCAGGCACAACAGACCCAAAGCTGCCGCCAGTGCAGGCTTCGGCCTACACTCTGCTCCCTCTCCTCCTCCTGCTGACCCCGGGCTCCAACACCGCCAGTTGGGGCCCGGTACTGCTAGCTGCACAGAGAAAAACACCTCGCCAATGTGTCAGTGGGGTTCAGCACCGCCAGCTGTTCCCCTGCTGTGCAGCCGGCAACGTGTCCTGCAACAGCCACGCAGGCACCAGAACTGAAATTGAAGGGAACCTGTCCCCCCTCCCCCAGGCGTTTGTACGTTTTTAAGGCCACCTTGTACAGCGGTAATGCTGCATGTGTGCAAGGTGGCTCATAAACGTATTCTCCTCGCACATGTGGAACGGAAAACACGTCTAAAATGTGTCCTCTGTGTGACCATTTAACCGTCCCGGTGGTGTGACTTTCCTTTGTAATGACACGCTGCAACCCCCTTGGTAGCGCTGCCCGTCTTCTGGCATCATTGTTTGGCTGCCTGCGCCTCTGCGGCCGCCCTGACCCACACAACGCCCCTCGGTGTCTTATTTCTTGGGACTGCGAGGGTGTGTTTGATGGGCATGAGCAGTGCATCAGTTCGCCTGTCCCTCATCTCCTTCCGCCTTCTTCAGACTGTGCGGCTTCATGGCCGTGGCATGCGATAAGGGATCAGCTGACGCCACATAGTCTGAAGCAGGTGTAAGAACCCAAGCGAGAGGCGAACATATGTACTGCGCCAGGCCATGAATCCCAGCCCCGCAGTGTTTTAACTATGTCAATACACTGCGGGGCTGTGATTCATGGGCATCGCGAACCGCACCAGCCAACATTAAATGAGGTCAGAAGATGGGCAGCGCTAACAGCGCTAGGCCAGGGGATAACACGACAGCGCAGACTCCTGTACAGCAAATAACAACGCTCAGGAGGCTGCACCCAGCACCAAGGTGGGATTCTTGACATCTGTGCTGCGTCTCATTACAAAGGGAACTCGCGCCTCCAACACAGTTTGACTGTATAAAGGGCTAAATGTTACACGTGTTCCATTCAGCGTGTGCAAGGAGCCAAATTAAAAGAGCAACCTTTGACTTGTGCACCACTACTGCTGCATAAGCTGTGGCTCTTCTACTTTGTAACCCCTGAGGGGGGGTTAAAGGTTACCTTTGAAATTGGTTCGATTAGGCTTCGGCCTACACTCTGCTCCCCCTGCGGAGCCCGGGCTCCAACACCGCCAGTTGGGGCCCGGTACTGCTAGCTGCACAGAGAAAAACACCTCGCCAATGTGTCAGTGGGGTTCAGCACCGCCAGCTGTTCCCCTGCTGTGCAGCCGGCAACGTGTCCTGCAACAGCCACGCAGGCACAACAGACCCAAAGCTGCCGCCAGTGCAGGCTTCGGCCTACACTCTGCTCCCTCTCCTCCTCCTGCTGACCCCGGGCTCCAACACCGCCAGTTGGGGCCCGGTACTGCTAGCTGCACAGAGAAAAACACCTCGCCAATGTGTCAGTGGGGTTCAGCACCGCCAGCTGTTCCCCTGCTGTGCAGCCGGCAACGTGTCCTGCAACAGCCACGCAGGCACCAGAACTGAAATTGAAGGGAACCTGTCCCCCCTCCCCCAGGCGTTTGTACGTTTTTAAGGCCACCTTGTACAGCGGTAATGCTGCATGTGTGCAAGGTGGCTCATAAACGTATTCTCCTCGCACATGTGGAACGGAAAACACGTCTAAAATGTGTCCTCTGTGTGACCATTTAACCGTCCCGGTGGTGTGACTTTCCTTTGTAATGACACGCTGCAACCCCCTTGGTAGCGCTGCCCGTCTTCTGGCATCATTGTTTGGCTGCCTGCGCCTCTGCGGCCGCCCTGACCCACACAACGCCCCTCGGTGTCTTATTTCTTGGGACTGCGAGGGTGTGTTTGATGGGCATGAGCAGTGCATCAGTTCGCCTGTCCCTCATCTCCTTCCGCCTTCTTCAGACTGTGCGGCTTCATGGCCGTGGCATGCGATAAGGGATCAGCTGACGCCACATAGTCTGAAGCAGGTGTAAGAACCCAAGCGAGAGGCGAATATATGTACTGCGCCAGGCCATGAATCCCAGCCCCGCAGTGTTTTAACTATGTCAATACACTGCGGGGCTGTGATTCATGGGCATCGCGAACCGCACCAGCCAACATTAAATGAGGTCAGAAGATGGGCAGCGCTAACAGCGCTAGGCCAGGGGATAACACGACAGCGCAGACTCCTGTACAGCAAATAACAACGCTCAGGAGGCTGCACCCAGCACCAAGGTGGGATTCTTGACATCTGTGCTGCGTCTCATTACAAAGGGAACTCGCGCCTCCAACACAGTTTGACTGTATAAAGGGCTAAATGTTACACGTGTTCCATTCAGCGTGTGCAAGGAGCCAAATTAAAAGAGCAACCTTTGACTTGTGCACCACTACTGCTGCATAAGCTGTGGCTCTTCTACTTTGTAACCCCTGAGGGGGGGTTAAAGGTTACCTTTGAAATTGGTTCGATTAGGCTTCGGCCTACACTCTGCTCCCCCTGCGGAGCCCGGGCTCCAACACCGCCAGTTGGGGCCCGGTACTGCTAGCTGCACAGAGAAAAACACCTCGCCAATGTGTCAGTGGGGTTCAGCACCGCCAGCTGTTCCCCTGCTGTGCAGCCGGCAACGTGTCCTGCAACAGCCACGCAGGCACAACAGACCCAAAGCTGCCGCCAGTGCAGGCTTCGGCCTACACTCTGCTCCCTCTCCTCCTCCTGCTGACCCCGGGCTCCAACACCGCCAGTTGGGGCCCGGTACTGCTAGCTGCACAGAGAAAAACACCTCGCCAATGTGTCAGTGGGGTTCAGCACCGCCAGCTGTTCCCCTGCTGTGCAGCCGGCAACGTGTCCTGCAACAGCCACGCAGGCACCAGAACTGAAATTGAAGGGAACCTGTCCCCCCTCCCCCAGGCGTTTGTACGTTTTTAAGGCCACCTTGTACAGCGGTAATGCTGCATGTGTGCAAGGTGGCTCATAAACGTATTCTCCTCGCACATGTGGAACGGAAAACACGTCTAAAATGTGTCCTCTGTGTGACCATTTAACCGTCCCGGTGGTGTGACTTTCCTTTGTAATGACACGCTGCAACCCCCTTGGTAGCGCTGCCCGTCTTCTGGCATCATTGTTTGGCTGCCTGCGCCTCTGCGGCCGCCCTGACCCACACAACGCCCCTCGGTGTCTTATTTCTTGGGACTGCGAGGGTGTGTTTGATGGGCATGAGCAGTGCATCAGTTCGCCTGTCCCTCATCTCCTTCCGCCTTCTTCAGACTGTGCGGCTTCATGGCCGTGGCATGCGATAAGGGATCAGCTGACGCCACATAGTCTGAAGCAGGTGTAAGAACCCAAGCGAGAGGCGAACATATGTACTGCGCCAGGCCATGAATCCCAGCCCCGCAGTGTTTTAACTATGTCAATACACTGCGGGGCTGTGATTCATGGGCATCGCGAACCGCACCAGCCAACATTAAATGAGGTCAGAAGATGGGCAGCGCTAACAGCGCTAGGCCAGGGGATAACACGACAGCGCAGACTCCTGTACAGCAAATAACAACGCTCAGGAGGCTGCACCCAGCACCAAGGTGGGATTCTTGACATCTGTGCTGCGTCTCATTACAAAGGGAACTCGCGCCTCCAACACAGTTTGACTGTATAAAGGGCTAAATGTTACACGTGTTCCATTCAGCGTGTGCAAGGAGCCAAATTAAAAGAGCAACCTTTGACTTGTGCACCACTACTGCTGCATAAGCTGTGGCTCTTCTACTTTGTAACCCCTGAGGGGGGGTTAAAGGTTACCTTTGAAATTGGTTCGATTAGGCTTCGGCCTACACTCTGCTCCCCCTGCGGAGCCCGGGCTCCAACACCGCCAGTTGGGGCCCGGTACTGCTAGCTGCACAGAGAAAAACACCTCGCCAATGTGTCAGTGGGGTTCAGCACCGCCAGCTGTTCCCCTGCTGTGCAGCCGGCAACGTGTCCTGCAACAGCCACGCAGGCACAACAGACCCAAAGCTGCCGCCAGTGCAGGCTTCGGCCTACACTCTGCTCCCTCTCCTCCTCCTGCTGACCCCGGGCTCCAACACCGCCAGTTGGGGCCCGGTACTGCTAGCTGCACAGAGAAAAACACCTCGCCAATGTGTCAGTGGGGTTCAGCACCGCCAGCTGTTCCCCTGCTGTGCAGCCGGCAACGTGTCCTGCAACAGCCACGCAGGCACCAGAACTGAAATTGAAGGGAACCTGTCCCCCCTCCCCCAGGCGTTTGTACGTTTTTAAGGCCACCTTGTACAGCGGTAATGCTGCATGTGTGCAAGGTGGCTCATAAACGTATTCTCCTCGCACATGTGGAACGGAAAACACGTCTAAAATGTGTCCTCTGTGTGACCATTTAACCGTCCCGGTGGTGTGACTTTCCTTTGTAATGACACGCTGCAACCCCCTTGGTAGCGCTGCCCGTCTTCTGGCATCATTGTTTGGCTGCCTGCGCCTCTGCGGCCGCCCTGACCCACACAACGCCCCTCGGTGTCTTATTTCTTGGGACTGCGAGGGTGTGTTTGATGGGCATGAGCAGTGCATCAGTTCGCCTGTCCCTCATCTCCTTCCGCCTTCTTCAGACTGTGCGGCTTCATGGCCGTGGCATGCGATAAGGGATCAGCTGACGCCACATAGTCTGAAGCAGGTGTAAGAACCCAAGCGAGAGGCGAACATATGTACTGCGCCAGGCCATGAATCCCAGCCCCGCAGTGTTTTAACTATGTCAATACACTGCGGGGCTGTGATTCATGGGCATCGCGAACCGCACCAGCCAACATTAAATGAGGTCAGAAGATGGGCAGCGCTAACAGCGCTAGGCCAGGGGATAACACGACAGCGCAGACTCCTGTACAGCAAATAACAACGCTCAGGAGGCTGCACCCAGCACCAAGGTGGGATTCTTGACATCTGTGCTGCGTCTCATTACAAAGGGAACTCGCGCCTCCAACACAGTTTGACTGTATAAAGGGCTAAATGTTACACGTGTTCCATTCAGCGTGTGCAAGGAGCCAAATTAAAAGAGCAACCTTTGACTTGTGCACCACTACTGCTGCATAAGCTGTGGCTCTTCTACTTTGTAACCCCTGAGGGGGGGTTAAAGGTTACCTTTGAAATTGGTTCGATTAGGCTTCGGCCTACACTCTGCTCCCCCTGCGGAGCCCGGGCTCCAACACCGCCAGTTGGGGCCCGGTACTGCTAGCTGCACAGAGAAAAACACCTCGCCAATGTGTCAGTGGGGTTCAGCACCGCCAGCTGTTCCCCTGCTGTGCAGCCGGCAACGTGTCCTGCAACAGCCACGCAGGCACAACAGACCCAAAGCTGCCGCCAGTGCAGGCTTCGGCCTACACTCTGCTCCCTCTCCTCCTCCTGCTGACCCCGGGCTCCAACACCGCCAGTTGGGGCCCGGTACTGCTAGCTGCACAGAGAAAAACACCTCGCCAATGTGTCAGTGGGGTTCAGCACCGCCAGCTGTTCCCCTGCTGTGCAGCCGGCAACGTGTCCTGCAACAGCCACGCAGGCACCAGAACTGAAATTGAAGGGAACCTGTCCCCCCTCCCCCAGGCGTTTGTACGTTTTTAAGGCCACCTTGTACAGCGGTAATGCTGCATGTGTGCAAGGTGGCTCATAAACGTATTCTCCTCGCACATGTGGAACGGAAAACACGTCTAAAATGTGTCCTCTGTGTGACCATTTAACCGTCCCGGTGGTGTGACTTTCCTTTGTAATGACACGCTGCAACCCCCTTGGTAGCGCTGCCCGTCTTCTGGCATCATTGTTTGGCTGCCTGCGCCTCTGCGGCCGCCCTGACCCACACAACGCCCCTCGGTGTCTTATTTCTTGGGACTGCGAGGGTGTGTTTGATGGGCATGAGCAGTGCATCAGTTCGCCTGTCCCTCATCTCCTTCCGCCTTCTTCAGACTGTGCGGCTTCATGGCCGTGGCATGCGATAAGGGATCAGCTGACGCCACATAGTCTGAAGCAGGTGTAAGAACCCAAGCGAGAGGCGAACATATGTACTGCGCCAGGCCATGAATCCCAGCCCCGCAGTGTTTTAACTATGTCAATACACTGCGGGGCTGTGATTCATGGGCATCGCGAACCGCACCAGCCAACATTAAATGAGGTCAGAAGATGGGCAGCGCTAACAGCGCTAGGCCAGGGGATAACACGACAGCGCAGACTCCTGTACAGCAAATAACAACGCTCAGGAGGCTGCACCCAGCACCAAGGTGGGATTCTTGACATCTGTGCTGCGTCTCATTACAAAGGGAACTCGCGCCTCCAACACAGTTTGACTGTATAAAGGGCTAAATGTTACACGTGTTCCATTCAGCGTGTGCAAGGAGCCAAATTAAAAGAGCAACCTTTGACTTGTGCACCACTACTGCTGCATAAGCTGTGGCTCTTCTACTTTGTAACCCCTGAGGGGGGGTTAAAGGTTACCTTTGAAATTGGTTCGATTAGGCTTCGGCCTACACTCTGCTCCCCCTGCAGAGCCCGGGCTCCAACACCGCCAGTTGGGGCCCGGTACTGCTAGCTGCACAGAGAAAAACACCTCGCCAATGTGTCAGTGGGGTTCAGCACCGCCAGCTGTTCCCCTGCTGTGCAGCCGGCAACGTGTCCTGCAACAGCCACGCAGGCACAACAGACCCAAAGCTGCCGCCAGTGCAGGCTTCGGCCTACACTCTGCTCCCTCTCCTCCTCCTGCTGACCCCGGGCTCCAACACCGCCAGTTGGGGCCCGGTACTGCTAGCTGCACAGAGAAAAACACCTCGCCAATGTGTCAGTGGGGTTCAGCACCGCCAGCTGTTCCCCTGCTGTGCAGCCGGCAACGTGTCCTGCAACAGCCACGCAGGCACAACAGACCCAAAGCTGCCGCCAGTGCAGGCTTCGGCCTACACTCTGCTCCCTCTCCTCCTCCTGCTGACCCCGGGCTCCAACACCGCCAGTTGGGGCCCGGTACTGCTAGCTGCACAGAGAAAAACACCTCGCCAATGTGTCAGTGGGGTTCAGCACCGCCAGCTGTTCCCCTGCTGTGCAGCCGGCATCGTGTCCTGCAAAAGCCACGCAGACACTTGCTCTTGTACCTTCTGCTCCCCATCCTGGTTCCAGTACCGTCAGCTGGTTCCGGGCAGAGCCTTTGGCTTAGGTGCCTCCCTCTGGGTATCCGAGTTCCACCAACGTCAGGTGGTCCTTGGTAGTGCTTTCAGGCACGGGTACCTCCTGCTTAGTAACCGGGTTCCAGTAACGTCAGCTGGTCCTCGGTAGTTCCATTGGCTCTTGGACCTTCGGCTACCCATCCGGGTTCCAGCACCGTCAGCTGGTTCTCGGCACTGTCTTTTGCTCTTGTACCTTCTGCTCCCCATCCTGGTTCCAGTACCGTCAGCTGGTTCCGGGCAGAGCCTTTGGCTTAGGTGCCTCCCTCTGGGTATCCGAGTTCCACCAACGTCAGGTGGTCCTTGGTAGTGCTTTCAGGCACGGGTACCTCCTGCTTAGTAACCGGGTTCCAGTAACGTCAGCTGGTCCTCGGTAGTTCCATTGGCTCTTGGACCTTCGGCTACCCATCCGGGTTCCAGCACCGTCAGCTGGTTCTCGGCACTGTCTTTTGCTCTTGTACCTTCTGCTCCCCATCCTGGTTCCAGTACCGTCAGCTGGTTCCGGGCAGAGCCTTTGGCTTAGGTGCCTCCCTCTGGGTATCCGAGTTCCACCAACGTCAGGTGGTCCTTGGTAGTGCTTTCAGGCACGGGTACCTCCTGCTTAGTAACCGGGTTCCAGTAACGTCAGCTGGTCCTCGGTAGTTCCATTGGCTCTTGGACCTTTGGGTAGCCATCCGAGTTCCAGTTCCATCAGCTGGTTCTCGGCATTTTCTCAGCCTTCTTGTACCTTCTGCTACATTTCCAAGTTCAAGAGACTAAACACGATGACCCGGAAGAACACCCCTAAGATGACGACGACACCAGAGACGACAACCACCGTGATGACGACGACCCTGGAGACGATGACCCTGAAGACCACCGTGATGACGACGACCCCGGAGACGACGACCCTGAAGACCACCCCGATGACGATGACCCTGGAGACGACGACCCTGGAGACGACGACCCTGGAGACGACGACGACCTGGAAGACCGAGAAGCAGAAGAACAAGAGGCTGCAGAACAAAGAGCAGAAGAACATTAAGCATAACACTAAATATCAGAGCAAAAAATATTATCTAAATTATAAGCAGAAGAAGACTAAGCAGTGTATGGGGGTGAGTCCGTTCCTCCTCGTGGTGCCCCTGGATAAAGCCTGATGCTGCAGGCCAAACTGAACGCGGACAAATGTAACTGTTTTGTGACAGGCAGAACGGAAGGTGTAATCTTCAAACTTTTATAGATAACAACTACAGGAATGCCTGTCACAAATAAGAATATGATGAAGAAGTAGAATATGATGAAGATAATAGTAAAATAAAAAGAATATGAACAATGTAAGAAAAAAAATAATAGGTAGAAGATGAAGAAGAAGATGAATAAGGTGAAGAAGTTGATGTCAAAGAAGCTGATGATGAGGATAATGAAGAAGAAAGTGTGGGAGAAGTAAAAAAGAAGGTGAAGGGCGTGGAAGTAGTGAAATATCAATATCTGACAAAATAAAAAAAAATTAACATAGTCAAAATCTTTCTACCGCCGAACGTCATAAAAAAAAAAAAACTGCTATTCTATTACATTGGGCTAAACCTCTGTGCCTTTAATGTCTCCGCCACGTCCCCCAATACATCCTACATTATTCTTAGTTGTTTTCCTTCATGTAGAATGAACCTACAAGTGTATAAAGGGTTTATTTTAATTCCGATATTTTCGTCCCATTGACTTGCATTGGGATCGGGTATCGGTATCGGATTGGATCCGATATTTTGACGGTATCGGCCGATACTTTCCGATACCGATACTTTCCGATATCGGAAAGTATCGCTCAACACTATATGTGACATGTTACATGATACTTTTGGGAGGTCAGGCGCTCTGGTGCAGATCTTCAGATTTAAAACGACATAAGTGACATTTTTTTTGTCTTGTGTGCAACATTTACAGTGAACAATAACTTTATAGTTTAAACAGGCTGCCGATCACCCGTAGATTGATAAAATTACCTTTTGGGCAGTGTAAAAGATCATTGCTCTTGGAAGTGCATTGTCCTGAGAAACATGCACACCGTGCAATCTAGTATACATCACTCAGTGTGCATACTTTACTTTGCCTGTTTAAACAAAGTGTAGCACCAGCGTCCCTGCACCCTTCTCTCCTCCCCCAGAAGGGATGGCAAATCACTCACTGCCGCAGCCCCGTCCCGCACTTCTTCCTCCTTCTGCTGCCCAGGCTTTGTGTATGGCTCACAGATCCCCAGGCACTGTGCTTAGGGTGCATGCATTCTCCTTCTTTCTTAAAGGGACAGCACGTGCAGTCCTAACGTGTCCACAGCCAATGGCTGGGAGACACCTATTATTTAAAGTACCTTCACCTGATGGGAGGTGCCTGAGCAATGTGTATACTTTGCTTGTTTTCATGCTTGCTAGTTCTCAGGTCCCCTGTTCTAGTTTATTTTCCAGTACCTGCCTGTACCTGCCTATACCTGCTCGTGCCTGCCTGTATACCAGTCTTACTTGTCGTACATGCCTGCACCTACCAGTGTCTGTCTGTATATCAGCCGTGCCTGCCTGCACCTTCCAGTACTCACCTGTATACCAGCCGTACCTGCTTGCACCTGCCAGTGCCCACCTGTATACCAGGCATGCTTGCCGTACCTCCTGCACCTGCCAGTGCCTGTCTGTATAACAGCTGTTCCTGTGTTCCTGCCATGACTGCCTGTACAAGCTGAACTTTTCATCTAGGCTGTTCCAGCTTTCTGTCCCTTGGGGGCCAGCTGCCATGTGTCCAAGATCCATCTTGGTGCTGCACCTGCTGTCAATCTGGAGCCAAGTTTAACCCCACCATCAGGGGCTCTAGCGAAGAGTCAGGTGTTAACCTAGTTATGCCCCTCCAGGCTTGGCCCATGGCACAGTGTTTACACCACCACTCCCATTACAGTTTGCTCAGACCATGGAACCCGCTGACTGCCAAACCTCTCTAGTCTCTGAACTTTACCAGGAGGTCTCCAGCCAGAGGGACCAGCAGGACAAGATCAAAACCAGGGGAGGAGTCCTGTGAACATCATTTGCATATTTGTAGTGCATTCTGGGATAAGTAAAGAGTCTCTGTGACCTGAAGAAACACCGGATTTTGGCCTTTTCAGTGGAAAGGAGGACATTGAAAAAACGCTTCAATTTTAGCACTATCTTCACCTCTTTGACATCATATAAACATAAAGAACATGAAAAAGGTCAGTAGCCATTTGGTGAGCTGAATTGCATGCTACACGTTCACAGACTTCCCAGTGAAAAAGCCAAATTTCACCTGTCTGAAATGCAAGCTTGTGTCCATGTTGGAAGAAATATTGCAAGTGTAGAAGAGGAAATAGCTACACTATACTCTGGAACTCTCTACTCCAACACATCAGACTCTCGCCTACCACGGAAACCTTCAAAAGGAACCTGAACACTCACCTCTTCCGACAAGCCTACAACCTGCAGTGATCCCCAGTCTGCTGAACCGTCGCATGACCAGCTCTACCCTCTCCTAGTGTATCCTCACCCATGCCCTGTAGACTGTGAGCCCTCGCGGGCAGGGTCCTGTCTCCTCCTGTACTTGTGTGTGCCTTGTTTTACTCATGTTTATTGTACTTGTCTATAGTTGCCCCGTTCACATGTAAAGCGCCATGGAATAAATGGCGCTATAAAAATGTATAATAATAATAATATTAGAAATTAAGGAATATGAGTTTTTAGACAGAGAAGAAGTAGAATGTAAAAAGAGAAGAAATTTGATGTGCTCCTAAAGAAATGGGAATGGAAGAATGTGACTCAAGGGATCACGAGGATCGGGAGGCATTCATCATACAAACTGCTCAGGAACAAGTATCGGGCTTTCACGCCATAGAACGATGATCAAATACTTCAAGGTAAGACTTTGTCTACAAAAAACAACCTTGTAAGCACTCAGCGCCCTCTTGGATGGAGAAAGAAAAATGTTGTGGTGAAGAAGAAACAGAGAGTGGTGGTCATGGAGGATTTCCTGTTGAGAGGTACAGAGGCCAGTATCTGCAGACTGGATATAACCTCAAGAAAAATGTGCTGTCTTCAAGGTACAAAAATCAAAGATGTGTCTGACAGGATATTAGGACTCTTCAGACATACAGATGACTACCCATTCCTGCTAATAAATATGAGGACACCACAAGAGAGTACCTGGAAACCATCTACAGTGACTTTGAAGACTTATGCAACCTATCTACCAGTGGATAGCCAAGGAACAAGGAGATGGAACAAGATTCTACAGGTAAGTAACTGGATACGTCGATGGTGCCGTCAGTAAGGATTTGGGATTTTGAATAACAGAGTGAGTTACCTATACAGTGGACTACTTGCTAGAGCTGGACTGTACCTTACAAGACTGGAAAACACATATTTGGAAGTTGCTTTGCTACATTCATCAGTAAAGCTTTAAACTAGAACTAGAACATTGTGGGAAGGGAAGCAAAAGACCAGGGAAAGTCATACAGTGAATAGTGTTGGGCGATACCTTCCGATACTTGAAAGTATCGGTATCGGATAGTATCGGCCGATACACGAAAAATATCGGATATCGCCGATACCGATACCCGATACCAATACAAGTCAATGGGACTCAAGTATCGGAAGGTATCCTGGATGGATCCCAGGGTCTGAAGGAGAGGAAACTCTCCTTCAGGCCCTGGGATCCATATTAATGTAAAAAATAAAGAATTAAAATAATAAATATGCATATACTCACCCGTCCGGCGGCCCCTGGACCTTACCGCTGTTAACCGGCAGCCTCCGTTCCTAAGAATGAGCGCGTGAAGGGCCTGCGATGACGTCGCGGCTTGTGATTGGTCCCGTGAGCGGTCACGTGACCGCTCACCGACCAATCACAAGCTGCGACGTCAGCCGCGACGTCATCGCAGGTCCTTCACGCGCTCATTCTTAGGAACGGAGGCTGCCGGTTACAGCGGTAGGTCCAGGGGCCGCCGGAGAGGTGAGTATATCCATATTTTTTATTTTAATTCTTTATTTTTTACATTAATATGGATCCGATTCCGATATCACAAAAGTATCGGAACTCGGTATCGGAATTCCGATACCGCAAGTATCGGCCGATACCCGATACTTGTGGTATCGGAATGCTCAACACTAACAGTGAACAAATAGTATGAATGTCTTTGATAAGAAGGAAGCAGAGACGCCACCACCACATGGGCTGTATTACTGTCCTATAGATCTTCTTCTTGGTTCCTGGTTCCTCTCCTTCTCTAGACCATATCTATCCTCTGCCTCTGGCAGAGACCTGAGCCATGTCTTAATACATCAGAGAGGACTTTTTCAGGAGATTTATCTGGAAGTCATCTGGATCGCCCCATCAGGGCAAGGGGTACCAGGTCCTGCAGTTCACAGGGGGATGTCACGGTGGCTGACCCAGTCTGTGGCCCTGGGACATCCATGTAAAATGAAAGGTCTTTAAAGGGATAGAGTTTATGTTTGTGATGCCACCTGTGGTATTCGGTCAGGGTGATAGATGCTGCTTTAAGGGGTCCTCTGTGGTGATGTTATGGCAGCTAGATGGTATACCTTCCCACAGGTGAAGTATGTCCCGAGGGCTTCCCGGTGTATGGATAGTAGTATGATGAGAGGCGCGATGAAGAACAAGGACACAAGGTTGCAGTCTCATTACCTTTACAGAAGACTTCAGCATCCACAGTCCAGGGCACCAGATCACAGGGCAGGCAGAGTCCGGCCAGTTTGGAGGCAAGTCCAGAGTTCCCTTGTCCAGGTGGAAATCAGTAGCCTTCCCTTGCCCTGCGGTGGTGTAGTCCCGTACTGCCTATGGCTTCACATAAGGGTCTCACAGATGTGGGGTTTGTTCTCTCTGTCCCCCATATAGAATAGGACAATACCAGTATGACTGGTGACTTAAGCCTGTTTATAGGGTCTCTTAGATAACTCGGCTCTGTAGTTGTCACCGTGCCTCCTGGGTGTAGGTGCGGACAGGTAACCTGCAATTAGCTGTCCTGCCGGTCTCTGGAATAGGGCATAGGGTTCCTTACTCCCTCGGTGTTCCGGCTACCGGGATTTGCACCTCAGAAGGAGACAACTTGAGCGGGGCTCGTCCCCTTCTGGTATCCTCTCCTTTGCTTTGACTTCCTTCACGCTCGCTGCAATACAGTTCTGCCTTTCAATGTCTCTTTCTGGGAGCTGCAGCTCTAAGGGCATGCACAGCTCCTTTAACCTTCCATCCTCCTCAGACTCTGGTCTGGAACTAACAGAACTCCTGTCTGGAACTCTGCCAGGAACTGACTCTTGTCTGGAACTCACTAACTTTCCCTACAGACTACCAGTTATATATATATATGGGGAGTGACCTAATAAATAGGAGCAGAAGCTCCCCCTGGTGGTCTGGAGTGTGAAATGTGTTGCATGTTTGTGATACATGGATGCAGTTATCCTTCTTTGCCTCCAAACGTAGCATCACTCTCCCCGAGAGGAAAGAAATACCACTGCGACGACCAGGACCCTGGGGTGCCGCACATCCTCCCCAGCTGGAGCAGGATTCTTCTTTGTTAAAAAGGACGGCTCACACAGTTCCTGTATTGACTATAGGGGTCTCAACCAAATAATGATTAAGAATAAATATCATCTGCTCTCATCTCAGAGTTGTTTGATCGTCTCAGTGGTTCGAGAGTCTTTACTAAGCATTAGGGTTGAGCGACTTTTACTTTTTCAGGATCGAGTCGGGTTTCGCGAAACCCGACTTTGTCAAAAGTCGGGTCGGGTGAAATCGGCCGATTATTTCGAAAAGTCGGTGATCCAACCGAAACACGAAACCCAATGCAAGTCAATGGAGAATCAAAGTCGGCAGGGAGTGGAGGACAGGAAAACACCCACAGAGCCTATTTTAATGCCAAAAACATCAATTCTTGTTACTTAAGCTTGTCAATCTTAATTTACCTTATAATAATAGTTAGCCATTGAAAATTTGGGGGTCATTTGGCATCAGTTGTGGGGGGAGTAGGGCTGGCTCAATTTTTTCGTGGGCCCAGGAAACGCGGACTACGTCACGGCCGTGGAGCAGGGAGAGGTAAGTATTTCAACTTTGCAAGTGCTGTGATCCTGAGCAAGCAGGGGGGGCACACTCGTTCGCATTGCCACTGGCACAGGGCCCCTCAAAGTACGGCGTTGTGATTGACGGCGGGGGCGCCTCCCACCGGCAGAGACACTTTTGCGTACTATAAGGGGCCCTGTGCCAGTGACGTCGCCAACGAGTATGCCCCCCCCACCTGTTGAAGGAACCTGCACTTTCATCTGCACCTTCCTCTTTGTCCCCGTGTAAGGTGGTATAGTATGCGGGAAGGGGAACCAGACTTTCTGCAGGGTCAGATACTGGCTATGTAGAGTGCAAGGGGAATGTAGTGGTCTGGGTCAATGTACCGGCAGACTCATCTAGCAGTGCCTGGGCAATGGGCAGGATGAGGAGGAAACACAGATATAGGCCCAAAGAATAAAGTAGGCTAAATGCAGTTCAAAATTGGTAACAGGAGTAAACAGGCAGCACTGCTTTGTTCAGTGGAGGAGAACAGCAAGGAGCGGCAGACACCGTTAGTAGGCCCAACCAAACCAGTAGGCCAAATGCAGTTTTAAAATTCCTATAGGCCGAAAGCCTGAAGATTGAAGCTCAGGAGAAAAACACAGGAGAATACCAAGGAGCGGCAGACACCGTTAGTAGGCCCAACCAAATAGTAGGCCAAATGCACTTTAATATGTGATATCGGCTGCAAATTGAGGCTCTGCTTTGTGCAGTGAAGGACAGCTGTATTGAGTGGCGCAGACAGACACAGGTAGTAGGCCTAAATTATAAAAGTTGGCTCAATGCAGTTTAAAATTGGTTACAGGGGTACACAGGCGGCAGAGCGTTGTTAAGCGGAGGACGATTGTCAGGACTGGAGTAGCCCAGACAGACTTAGTAGGCCTAAAATAAAAAAGTAGGTGCAATGCAGTTAAAAATGGGTAACAGGGGTACACAGGCAGCATTGTTTTGTTAGGCGGAGGACGATTGCTAGGAGTGGCGCAGACAGACTTACTAGGCCTAAAATAAAAAAGTTGGCTCAATGCAGTTTAAAATGGGTAACAGGGGTACACAGGCAGCACTGGTTTGGTCAGCGGAGGACGATTGCTAGGAGTGGCGCAGACAGACTTACTAGGCCTAAAATAAAAAAGTTGTCTCAATGCAGTTCAAAATGGGTAACGGGTACACAGGCAGCATTGTTTTAGTCAGCGGAGGACGATTAGTAGGAGTGGCGCAGACAGACTTACTAGGCCTAAAATAAAAAAGTAGGCTCAATGCAGTTCAAAAAGGGTAACGGGTACACAGGCAGCATTGTTTTGGTCAGCGGAGGACGATTAGTAGGAGTGGTGCAGACAGACTTACTAGGCCTAAAATAAAAAAGTAGGCTCAATGCAGTTCAAAATGGGTAACGGGTACACAGGCAGCATTGTTTTGGTCAGCGGAGGACGATTAGTAGGAGTGGCGCAGACAGACTTACTAGGCCTAAAATAAAAAAGTAGGCTCAATGAAGTTTAAAATGGGTAACAGGGGTACACAGGCAGCACTGGTTTGGTCAGCGGAGGACGATTTCTAGGAGTGGCGCAGACAGACTTATTAGGCCTAAAATAAAAAAGTTGGCTCAATGCAGTTCTAAACTGGTAACAGGAGTAAACTGGTGGCACTGCTTTGTTCGGTGGAGGACAACTGGAATAAGTGGCTGACACAGTACGTTGGCCTAAATAGTAAAGCGGGCTAAATGTCTGCAAAAAAAATGTTCGTAAATAAACAGGTGGCAAAGCAACGTACAGGGATGGGTTCCTCTGCTGAGTACCAGATAGTGGTAGTTCGCGCACAGTATTCACAGGTCAAAATGGAGGGCATGGTCCCTGTATATATTTACTATCATCTCTCAATTTGTGTTGGCAGTGCCATTGAAGGATTTAACAGCACCGACTAAACAGCGGTGGAGCACTGTTTGAGCTGGGGGGGGAACACTCTCTCGTGGGCGGCGGTACTGGCCCAGGGCCCCTCATATTATGACGGTGTGTCTGACGTTGGGTGTGCACCCCCACCGCCAGAGACACTTAATTGTACTATGAGGGACCCTGTGGCAGTGCCGTCGGCCAAAAGTGGGCACACCCACCTGTCCAGGTTTTAATGAAGGTTAGATCATCAACATTTTGGGTAGCCAGACGTGTCCTTTTTTTGGTCAGTATTGAACCAGCAGCACTGAAGAGTAGTGTTGAGCAAAACTCTCCTTCAGGCCCTGGGATCCATATTAATGTGTAAAAGAAAGAATTAAAATAAAAAATATTGCTATACTCACCTCTCCGACGCAGCCTGGACCTCAGCGAGGGAACTGGCAGCGTTGTTTGCTTAAAATTCGCGCTTTTCCTTCCTTACGTGAAGTCCCGGCTTGTGATTGGTCGTGTGCCGCCCATGTGGCCGCGACGCGACCAATCACAGCAAGCCGTGACGTAATTTTAGGTCCTTCAGGATTTTAAAATTACGTTCTGGCTTGTGATTGGTCGCGTCGCGGTCACATGGGCGACGCGACCAATCACAAGCCGTGACGTCACGGGAGGCTGGACACGCGCGCATTAAAATGCGCGCGTGTCCAGCCTCCCGTGACGTCACGGCTTGTGATTGGTCACGTCGCCCATGTGACCGCGACGCGACCAATCACAAGCCAGAACGTAATTTTAAAATCCTGAAGGACCTAAAATTACGTCACGGCTTGCTGTGATTGGTCGCGTCGCGGCCACATGGGCGACGCGACCAATCACAAGCTGGGATGTCACGGGAGGCAGGACACGTGCGCATTTTAAAATGTGCGCGTGTCCAGCCTCCCGTGACGTCACGGCTTGTGATTGGTCGCGTCGCGGCCACATGGGCGGCACGCGACCAATCACAAGCCGGGACTTCACGTAAGGAAGGAAAAGCGCGAATTTTAAGCAAACAACGCTGCCGGTTCCCTCGCTGAGGTCCAGGCTGCGTCGGAGAGGTGAGTATAGCAATATTTTTTTATTTTAATTCTCTCTTTTACACATTTTTACATTAATGTTGTTTCGATACCGATACCCGATACCACAAAAGTATCGGATCTCGGTATCGGAATTCCGATACCCGCAAGTATCGGCTGATACCCGATACTTGCGGTATCGGAATGCTCAACACTACTGAAGAGTCTTTCTGATAGCACACTGGCAGCAGGGCAAGCGAGCTCCTGTAATGCATATTCTGCCAATTCAGGCCAGGTGTCTAGTTTAGATGCCCAGTAATCAAAGGGGAATGAACTGTGAGGGAGAACATCGATAAGGGAGGAAAAGTAGTTTGTAACCATACTGGACAAATGCTGTCTCCTGTCACTTTGAATCGATGCAGCTGTCCCTGTTGTGTCAGCGGTCATTGAAAAATCACTCCACAACCTTGTCATAAAACCCCTATGTCCAACGCCACTTTGGATTTTTGCACCCCAAGCACCTCTGCCATGTTGCCCCCTACGGCTCGTGTGAGAACCATCACCGCCGCTGTGTGCTGGGAATGCCAGAACCAAACGGTCTACAAGAGTTGCTTGTTTGGTAGCCAACATTTGCTCTAGGTTCTCATGTGGCATGATATTTAGCAATTTCCCTTTGTAGCGTGGATCCAGTAGGCAGGCCAACCAGTAATCGTCATCGGTCATCATTTTGACAATGCGAGGGTCCCTTTTTAGGATACGCAAGGCATACTAAGCCATGTGGGCCAATGTTCCAGGTGTCAATTCACTGCTTCTGCTGGGTTGAGGAGCACTTTCTTGCAAATCTACATCACAAGTGTCCCGCAAGAAACCTGTACCAGACCTTGCAATGGCACCAGTTTCTATTGCCCCCTGAGAAGCTCCCTCCTCCCATAAATATTCATCCCCATCATCCTCCTCCTCATCCTCTTCATCCGCTACCTCGTCCTGGACAGTTCCCTGACCAGACAATGGCTGACTGTCATCAAGGCTTCCCTCCTCATCGGCTGCAGACGCCTGCTCCTTAATGTGCGTCAAACTTTGCATCAGCAGACGCATAAGTGGGATGCTCATGCTTATGATGGCGTCGTCTGCACTTACGAGCCGTGTGCATTCCTCAAAACACTGAAGGACTTGACAGAGGTCTTGTAGCTTCGACCACTGCACACCAGACAACTCCTTGTCTGCCATCCAAGTGCCTGCCCGTGTATGCGTATCCTCCCACAAATAAATGACAGCACGCCTCTGTTCACACAGCCTCTGAACCATGTGCAGTGTGGAGTTCCACCTTGTTGCAACATCTATAATTAGGCATTGCTGTGGAAGATTTAGCGATCGCTGATGGTTCAGCATACGGCTGGAGTGTACGGGCGACCGGCGGATGTGCGAACAAAGTTTTCGCACCTTCAGGAGCAGGGCTGGTAACTCCGGATAATTTTTCAGGAAGCACTGCACCACCAGGTTCAAAGTGTGAGCCAAGCAAGGTATGTGTTTAAGTTGTGAAAGGGCTATGGCAGCCATAAAATTCCTTCCGTTATCACTGACTACCTTGCCTGCCTCAAGATGTACACTGCCCAGCCATGACTCACTTTCTTGCTGCAAGAACTCGGCCAGTACTTCCGCGGTGTGTCTGTTGTCGCCCAAACACTTCATTTCCAACACAGCCTGCTGACGCTTACCACTAGCTGTTCCATAATGAGACACCTCGTGTGCAACACTGGCAGCTGCGGATGGAGTTGCCAGGCGACTGCGCTCTGTGGATGAGCTGTCGCTTCTGGAGGAGGAGGAGGAGGGGTGTCGAACGCCTACTGCCAACTGTTTCCTAGACCGTGGGCTAGGCAGAACTGTCCCACTATGGCTGTCCCCTGTGGACCTTGCATCCACCACATTAACCCAGTGCGCCGTGATGGACACGTAACGTCCCTGGCCATGCCTATTGGTCCATGCATCTGTGGTGAGGTGCACCTTTCCACTGACAGACTGCCTCAGTGCATGGACAATGCGGTCTTTGACATGCTGGTGGAGGGCTGGGATGGCTTATCTCGCAAAGAAGTGGCGACTGGGTAGGTCATAGCGTGGTACTGCGTAGGCCATCAGGTCTTTGAAAGCTTTGCTTTCGACCAACCGGTAGGGCATCATCTCTAACGAGATTAATCTGGCAATGTGGGCGTTCAAACCCTGTGTACGCGGATGAGAGGATGAGTACTTTCTTTTCCTCACAAGAGTCTCTTCTAGGGTGAGCTGGACAGGAGACCTGCAGATGGTGGAACTAGCGGTGGTGGTGGTGGTGGACATGGCGGATTGAGAGACAGTTGGTGATACTGGCCTACATACAGTGCTTCCTACCAATAACCTTCTGATTCCCTGCCTGCTTTGGCCTTGCGACGATCCCTCCACATTTGCTGCTGGTGGTGTCTGAACCGGTGGGCTTACAGTGAGGGAAGCAATGTAGCGTTGCTGACTACCTTCATTCTGACCAGGTGCACCAACGGTACAGGACGTTTGGTAATTAGTCCAGGCTTGCAAGTGCATGCTATTTAAATGTCTACGCATGCACGTTGTATTTAAATTTAGAAGTTTCTTCCCTCTGCTAAAGGTCTTTGAGCATTTCTTACAGATCACTTTTGACTGATCATTGGGATCTTGGTCAAAAAAATGCCACACTGCACTCTTCCTACTATGGAATTCCTTTTCAGGCATTGCACGCTGTGCAACTTTCAGTGTTTGGCCACGCTGTCCTAAAACTGTTTTTGTCACACGTTTTGGGCCTGATAC
This sequence comes from Ranitomeya variabilis, assembly GCF_051348905.1. NCBI lineage: Eukaryota > Metazoa > Chordata > Amphibia > Anura > Dendrobatidae > Ranitomeya > Ranitomeya variabilis. The sequence continues at coordinate 454,007,303 of NC_135237.1, forward strand.
GGGCCTGGCTGATGACAGCTGTTGCGATGTAGATTGGTGTTGCTGCGGATAACCCTCCTCCGCTTGTGAGCTAGTGCCAGCGGCACCCTCTTCCCCCAATGGCTGCCAATCTGGGTCAAGAACTGGGTCATCTATCACCTCCTCCTCCACAATGTCATATGCACCTTCCTCAGTGTCACCGTGTAAGCCGGTGCTATAGCGTTCGGGACAGGGCACCATAGTCTCATCAGGGTCAGATTCTGGCTCAGGAAACTGCAAGGTCAATGTATTGATCTGAGTCAATGGAACAGCATCATAATCTAGCTGTGGCTGTGCATCAGTGCACTCCATGTCCGATTCTTCTTGTAATGGGCAGTGTACAATTTCCCTTTCTAACCCTGGCACGGTATGGGTAAAGAGCTCCATGGAGTAACCTGTAGTGTCGCCTGACGCATCCTTCACTTTTGGTTTGGGAGAAGGACACAAGGAAACGTCTTTTTCCGGACCGGAAGCATCCACTGATGACTGGCTGCTCTTAGATTTTGAACTTTGGGAAGAGGAGGCGAAAGAGCTAGAGGCTGAGTCAGCAAGGAAAGACAAAACTTTTTCCTGCTGCTCCGGCTTTAGAAGCGGTTTTCCTACTCCCAGGTAAGGGAGCCTTTGAGGCCTTGTGTAGCCAGACGATGACGCAGGCTCAACACCTCCATCCTTAGGTGCTACTGTGCTTTTGCCACTACCACCAGATGCAGCACCACCACCACCATCAGTACTAGCTGGCAACCCCCGCCCACGGCCTCTTCCACCAGACTTCCTCATTTTTTGGGGGAGACACTGAACCACAACTCTGTCCCAGTGGTATAAGACAACACTATGAACGTGGCAGAAAGTGGCTGCCTGATATACGACACACTAGCAGTACAGCAGAATATAAACTGTGTGAGAAATACTATCTCACTTTTGGGGGGTGACACTGAACCACAACTCTGGCCCAGTGGTATAACACAACACTATGAACATGGCAGAAAGTGGCTGCCTGATATACGACGCACTAGCAGTACAGCAGAATATAAACTGTGTGAGAAATGCTATCTCACTTTTGGGGGGTGACACTGAACCACAACTCTTGCTCAGTGGTATAACACAACACTATGAACGTGGCAGAAAGTGGCTGCCTGATATACGACGCACTAGCTGTACAGCAGAATATAAACTGTGTGAGAAATACTATCTCACTTTTGGGGGGTGACACTGAACCACAACTCTGGCCCAGTGGTATAACACAACACTATGAATGTGGCAGAAAGTGGCTGCCTGATATACGACGCACTAGCAGTACAGCAGTATATAAACTGTGTGAGAAATACTATCTCACTTTTGGGGGGAGACACTGAACCACAACTCTGTCCCAGTGGTATAACACAACACTATGAACGTGGCAGAAAGTGGCTGCCTGATATATGACACACTAGCAGTACTGCAGAATATAAACTGTGTGAGAATTACTATCTCACTTTTGGGGGGAGACACTGAACCACAACTCTGGCCCAGTGGTATAACACAACACTATGAACGTGGCAGAAAGTGGCTGTAATTATTATAAAAAAAAAAAATTACTGCAATAACAAGCTTCCTACAATGATCTCAGGACAAGTATGGCAGCAATAAAAAGGACTGCTGAACAAAAAAATTGGTAGACAAATAAACAAGACAGGTAACTGTGCAGAAAGGAGCAACAGGATTTTTGCTTTGAAAAAAGCAGTTGGTTTGCACAGCACTGTGCACACAGCTATGCAGCTGCTGCACTAAAATACGACCTCCACTGTCCCTGCACAAAAAGGTGGTGTGAGACAGTGAAAATCGCTCCAGCACAAGCGGTTTGGGGGTTTATATTTCCTCCCTAACTCTGTCCCTGCTTCTGACTAACTGCAGCAACCTCTCCCTATGCTCAGATCGGCAGAAGTAAGATGGCGGTCGGCGTGCACGCCCCTTTATAGCCCCTGTGACGCCGCAGACAGCAAGCCAATCACTGCCATGCCCTTGTCTAAGATGGTGGGGACAGAGACCTATGTCATCACGCTGCCCACACTCTGCGTCCTCCTTCATTGGATGAAAAACGGCAGTAACAGCGTCATACGAAACGCGACTTTGGCGCTCTGATCGTGTACCGCATGGCTGATCCCACACTAGGATCGGTTTGGGTTTCATGAAACCCGACTTTGCCTAAAAGTCGGCGATTTATGAAAATGACCGATCCGTTTCGCTCAACCCTACTAAGCATGATCTACATGGAGTGTATAATCTAGTCCAAATACTCCAGGGGGTCGAATGGAAGCTGGCTTTTAACACCCGGGATGGCCATTATGAATATTGCGTAATGCCATTTGGGCTCTTCAGTGCCCCAGCAGTCTTCGAAGAGCTAGTAAAAAATATCTTCCGGGATCGTTGTTTGTGTGGTGGTTTACCTGGATGACATACTTGTGCTTTCCGCAGATCTGCCCACACACAGGAGGGATGTCCATGAGGTCTTGTTGACATTGAGGAAGAACCGTTTGTATGGTTACGTTGAGAAGTGTGCCGCTGAGCAAACCTCTCTTCCTTTCTTAGGATACATCATCTCTGAGACCGGACTGAGGGTGGATCCTGAGAAAGTGTTTGCCATCCTGATGAGGCCTCATAATGATGGCTTGATAGCTATCCAGTGGTTTCTGTGATTTGCAATTTAGTGTCGCCAGTTCAAACCAGGTGGCCTTTGTTCTTCACTCACTTTGATTTTGTTCTCCAATTCCGGCAAGCAGACAAGAACATCAAAGCGGATGCTCTTTCCAGGCCCTTTCTGTCTTGTGACAAGGAGGTGGAGTCTCAGCGCATGATTGAGCTTTCCTAGATGTTTACTGCCGCTCCGCTGGAGTTGTCTTGAGTCCCATCCTTAAAGACTTGAAGCGGACAGGAAGCGAGATCTTCACTGTTGTCATTCGTCTAAATTGGCTGGTCACGCCGGTCAGAAGAAAACTGCTCTTCTGATTTTACGGCATTATTGGTGGCCATCTCTACGCAAGCACATTGTGGATTTCGTCTCGGACTGTCCTTCCTGTGCCCAGAATAAGGGCTCATACTCACTTGCTAGAAAAAAAACGGTCCGTAATCTGGACCGAAAAAATTAGATGCAAACTATGCGATTGTCTTGTGATTTCAATGCAATTTTTAATCGCACCATCCATTTTACATCCGTTTGACATCCGTATACAATGCATTTTATTTCTCAGCAACTATTTTTTTACAATCATTTACAGTACCATTTACAGTGTTCTATGACACAGAATGGTAAGGTGTCTGTAAAAAACGGATGGAAAACGGATGGTCCTTATTCCGTTCCTTTTTTTCCTCGTACCCATTGACTTGCATTGGCAAGACTCGCAGCAAATTGCAGCATGCTGCGATTTTTTTCTCAGTCCGATTTCGGCTGAGAAAAAATTGCAAATGAGATGTCACCTATTGAATAACATTGGTCCGAGTGCAATCCGATTTTTTATCGGATTGCACTCGTCCGTTTTGCTCGCAAGTGAGTATGAGCCCTAAAGGTACCGTCACACTAGGCGATATCGCCAGCAATCCGTGACGTTGCAGCGACCTGGATGGCGATATCGCTGTATTTGACACGCAGCAGCGATCTGGATCCCGCTGTGAAATTGCTGGTTGCTGCTAGAAGGTCTGCACATTATTTGGTCGCTAGGTCGCCGTGTATCGCCGTGTTTGACAGCAAAAGCGACGATACCAGCGATATTTTACACTGGTAACCAGGGTAAACATCGGGTTACTAAGCGCAGGGCCGCGCTTAGTAACCCGATGTTTACCCTGGTTACCAGCGTAAAAGTTAAAAAAACAAACAGTACATACTCACCTGCGCGTCCCCCAGCCTCTGCTTCCTGACACTAAAGCGCCGGCCCTAAACTGAAAGTGAAAGCAACAGCGGTGACGTCACCGCTCTGCTGTTAGGGCCGGAGCTCAGTCAGCGTCAGGATGCAGAGGCTGGGGGACGCGCAGGTGAGTATGTACTGTTTGTTTTTTTAACTTTTACGCTGGTAACCAGGGTAAACATCGGGTTACTAAGCGCGGCCCTGCGCTTAGCAACCCGATGTTTACCCTGGTTACCCGGGGACCTCGGCATCGCTGGTCGCTGGAGAGCGGTCTGTGTGACAGCTCTCCAGCGACCACACAGCGACGCTGCAGCGATCGGCATTGCTGTCGCTATCGCTGCAGCGTCGCTTAGTGTGACGGTACCTTTAGACTCCAAAACAGCTTCCGACTGGCCAGTTACTTCCCTATATAGTCTAATAATAATAATAATAATCATAATGATAATAATAAGTAGTAGTAATTATCAAATTTATTGTATAATAGGCTAAAAGCTAGGAGAACACATAACATCACTGTGCTAATGGTATTTATATAAAATGATGCTGTCTACAGATTTAACAATACAAGCTGTATACATTATTTAATAGATCTCTTTGGAACCTGTTGTGGTTTGTGTACTTTGAAAATCCACGTTAAAATAGCTGTATAATCCTTTCAGCTTTAACAGAAAAAATATACTGTAGTTTATAGCTTAGGGTATTTTATACTAGGCTAGATTTACATAGAGCATTTTTCTGGAAAAAAAATAATTTTAGTGACATTTTTTGGGGTGAAAAATGCTGAGGTAAGATGTTACTTTAAAAACTACATTGAATTATGAAATGCAAGACATTAATTGTGTTTCAATTTTACCCATTTTGGTTCAGTGTGTTTTCTTTTATAAAATGCAACTCGGACAGAGTATTTTTTGCTTTCTATTTTTATAAGTCTCGTGATGCTTTGCAATTTTTGTGGTATGACATGAAGACAGAATCCAATGGGTGATGGTGTATAATGTATCCCGGCACAAATGTTTTCTTCTGTTCCTCGGCTAAATCCAACACAGCAGAAATATCTTGCGTCTCCAACTGTAAACAGCACAAAACCCAACCCTTAACTATCCATGCAAATTGTGCATGTGATGAATGAAGGTCTTGATGACCTGGCAAAGTAACAAGTCTGTAGCCTGGTGATTGATTCATCCTTTGTTGAAAAGCCTGTAATTCAATTAATTTCACTGACGGTAATTACAGCAAGCAGTATTTATGGAGGCCACAAAGTGAATTCAGTGAACCGCATGTGAATGTCAGCATGCCCACCATAGAATAAACTGTCCTAGCCTTTTTATACTTACCTACTTTGGCAGCCCTTCTGTAAAAAAAAGAAGCCCTGCCATTCCAAAACTGAACAGGTGAAAATATGTCACTGCAAATTATGGAACTGGATGCAGGTGCTTTGCCATCTCCATCATATCAGGTGAAGTGATACAAACATAGGTATGAGCCAGAACTTGCTGTGCGAAGTTCTATAGCCAAGACAGCTATAGACAATGAGACTGTTTTATGAAAGCTAGAACACAGAAGTGTTAGGCCATGTGCACACGTTAAGTATTTTTCGCGTTTTTTTCACGTTTTTTCGCTATAAAAACGTGATAAAAACGCGAAAAAAACGCTAACATATGCCTCCTATTATTTTAAGTGTATTCCGCATTTTTTGTGCAAATGTAGCCTTTTTTTCCGCGAAAAAATCGCTTTGCGGAAAAAAAAGCAACATGTTCATTAAAATGCGGAATTGCAGGGGATTCCGCACACCTAGGGGTCCATTGATCTGCTTACTTCCCGCACGGGGCTGTGCCCACGATGCGGGAAGTAAGCAGATTATGTGCGGTTGGTACCCAGGGTGGAGGAGAGGAGACTCTCCTCCACGGACTGGGCACCATATAAGTGGTCAAAAAATAAGAATTAAAATAAAAAATAGTCCTATACTCACCCTCGATGTCTTCCCGCCTCCACTGCATGCTGTCGCTTCGGTTCCTGTAGCTGATGTGCGGTGAAGGACCTTGCCGATGACGTCACTGTCCTGTGATTGGTCGTGAGCGGTCATGTGACCGCTCACGTGACCGTGACGTCACGGAAGGTCCTGTGCGCACAGACCAGCTATAGGAAGAGGAACGGACGCCGCTGAGGAGATGTCTGGGTGAGTATAAGCATTTTTTTATTTTTTTATTATTTTTAAACATTCTATCTTTTACTATAGATGCTGCACAGGCTGCATCTATAGTAAAAAGTTGGTCACACTTGTCAAACAGTATGTTTGACAAGTGTGACCAACCTGTCAGTCAGTTTTCCAAGCGATGCTACAGATCGCTTGGAAAACTTTAGCATTCTGCAAGCTAATTACGCTTGCAGAATACTAAAAAAACGCGAAAAAAACGCAAAAAAAAAAAATGCGGATTTCTTGCAGAAAATTTCCGGTTTTCTTCAGGAAATTTCTGCAAGAAATCCGCAACGTGTGCACATAGCCTTAGTGTTACCCTTAGCAGCCAGTGAATTCATGATGGGTTGAGCGACCTTTACATTTATAGGATCGGGTCGGGTTTCACGAAACGCGACTTTTTCAAAAGTCGGGTCGAGTGAAATCGGCCGATCCTATAAAAAAGTCGGGGTCGGGGTCGGCCGAAACTCGAAACCCAATGCAGTGCATTGGGTTTCCAATGGTTCCCAGGGTCTGAAGGAGCGGAAACTCTCCTTCAGGCCCTGGGATCCATATTTAAGTGTAAAATAAAGAATTAAAATAAAAAATATCGCTATACTTACCATCTGATGTGCCCTGGTACTAAGCGGGAACCTTCCTTCCTTAGAATCAGCCTTCCAGGACCTTGCGGTGACGTCGCGGTTTGTGATTGGTTGCGCGGCCGCACATGTGACCGCTCGCGCGACCAATCACAAGCCGCGACGTCACCGTGACGTCACCGAAGGTCCTGGAAGGGCTGATTCTTAGGAAGGAAGGCTGCCGGAAAGAAGCCGAGGGTGAGTATATTCCTATTAGGTATATACTCACCCTCGGACGCGCCCTGCTTCTTTCCGGCAGCCTTCCTTCCTAAGAATCAGCCCTTCCAGGACCTTCGGTGACGTCACGGTGACGTCGCGGCTTTTGATTGGTCGCGCGAGCGGTCACATGGGCGGCCGCGCGACCAATCACAAGCCGCGACGTCACCGCGACGTCACCGCAAGGTCCTGGAAGGCTGATTCTAAGGAAGGAAGGTTCCCGCTTAGTACCAGGGCGCATCAGATGGTAAGTATAGCGATATTTTTTATTTTAATTCTTTATTTTACACTTAAATCTGAATTCCGATACCAATTCCCGATATCTTAAACATATCGGGAATCGGTATCGGAATTCCAATTCCAGATTCAGAAGATCGCCGACTTCATGGCCGACCCCACACAGGGGTCGGGTCGGGTTTCATGAAACCCGACTTTGCCAAAAGTCGGCGACTTCTGAAAATTGCCGACCCGTTTCGCTCAACCCTATGAATATTATTTTTTCCCATATATCCAGTCATCCATTATTTCCCCTTCCATCATGCTACTGAAGCGCGGGAAGGATTCTAGAAGGAAATTCCTTACTGGATCATTTCTATTATTCATGCAACAGTTTCGGATTAGTCATACAGCTGGATCAAAAATGGTGGCAAGCAGTGTTTTTTGCTAGGGATAGGACTCCATAGTGACGCACAATCCTGTCGTCAGTTGTGTCTGGCTTAGACAAAACAAAACCATCTGTACCCAAGTATATATGGGAACACAGCCTAAACTATGAAATTCGAGCCGAAGCTGTAACCTTACTGATTACGACAAATCCCAATTTTACTGTGGTTTTTTTTTTTTTTTAGCTGAGACCCAATAACTGAACCCTTACCTCGAAAATCAAGTGCCATGTAATAACTTTAGGAGGTCTGCATAGTAAGTAATTAGATCTAACCAACACAAAGAATATTGGAAAGTTTGGTTGGGTACTATCTATAGTGCCAAATTTCAGATATGAATAAGTCTAAATGAATAGTTTAACCCCTTAGTGACAGAGCCAATTTGGTACTTAATGACCGATCCAATTTTTACAATTCTGACCACTGTCACTTTATGAGGTTATAACTCTGGAACGCTTTAACAGATCCTGCTTATTCTGAGATTGTTTTTTCATGACATATTGTACTTCATGACAGTGGTAAAATTTCTTCGATATTACTTGCGATTATTTATGAAAAAAATGGAAATATGCCGAAAATTTTTAAAATTTTGCAATTTTCAAACTTTGTATTTTTATGTCCTTAAATCAGAGAGATATGTCACAAAAATAGTTAATAAATAACATTTCCCACATGTGTACTTTACATCAGCACAATTTTGGAAACAATTTTTTTTTTGTTAGGAAGTTATAAGGGTTAAAAGTTGACCAGCAATTTCTCATTTTTACAACACCATTTTGTTTTAGGGACCACATCACATTTGAAGTCATTTTGAGGGGTCTATATGATAGAAAATAACCAAGTGTGACTCCATTCTAAAAACTGCACCCCTCAAGGTGCTCAAAACCACATTCAAGAAGTTTATTAACCCTTTACGTGCTTCACAGGAACTGAAACAATGTGGAAGGAAAAAATGAACATTTAACTTTTTTTGCAAACATTTTACTTCAGAACCATTTTTTTTTATTTTCACAAGTGTAAAAACAGAAATTTAACCTTAAATTTTATTGTGCAATTTCTCCTGAATACGCTGATACCCCATATGTGGGGGTAGACCACTGTTTGGGCACACCGCAGAGCTTGGAAGAGAAGGAACACCATTTGACTTTTTCAATGCAGAATTGGCTGGAATTAAGCCCCCAAGTGCTTCACAGAAGTTTATAACGTAGAGCCGTGAAAATAAAAAATCGCATTTGTTTACACAAAAATGATTATTTCGCCCACATATTCTTATTTTCACAAGGGTAACAGGAGAAATTAGACCACAAAAGTTGTTGTGCAATTTCTCCTGAGTACGTCGATACCCCATATGTGGGGGTAAACCACTGTTTGGGCGCACCTCAGAGCTTGGAAGAGAAGGAGTGCCGTTTTACTTTTTCAATGTAGAATTGGCTGGAATTGAGATCGGATGCCATGTCGCGTTTGGAGAGCCCCTGATGTGCCTAAACAGTAGAAACCCCCCACAAGTGACCTCATTTTGGAAACTAGACCCCTTAAGGAACTTAACTAGATGTGTGGTGAGTAGGGTTGAGCGACTTTCATTTTTTTAAGATCGAGTAGGGTTTTGGGAAACCCGATTTTGTCCAGAGTCGAGTCGAGTGCAGTCGGCCGATTATCGCTAAAAGTCGGGGATCGACCGAAACACGAAACCCAATGCAAGTCAATGGGGAAGCATAGTCGGCAGTGAGTGGAGGCCAGGAAAACACCTACAGTGCCCATTTTAATGCCAAAAACATCCATTCTTGTTTCTGAAGCTTGCCAATCTTAATTAACTGTATAATAATAGTTGGGCATAGGGAATTGGGTGAAAGTTGTGGGGGGAGTAGGGCTGGCTCAAGTTTTTCGTGGGCCCAGGAAATGCGGACTACGTCACGGCGGTGTTGCAGGGAAAGGTAAGTATTTAAAAGTTGCAAGTGCTGTGATCCTGAGCAAGCAGGGGGGGGGCCCACTCGTTCGCATTGCCACTGGCACAGGGCCCCTCAAAGTACGGCGGTGTGTTTGCATGGCGGGGGCGCCTCCCACCAGCAGCGACACTTTTGCGTACTCTGAGGGGCCCTGTGCCAGTGACGTCGCCAACGAGTATGCCCCCCCACCTGATGAAGGAACCTGCACTTTCATCTGCACCTTCCTCTTTGTCCCTGTGTAAGGTGGTATAACATGCGGGAAGGGGAACCTTACTTTCAGCAGGGACAGATTCTGGCTGTGTAGAGTACAAGGGGAATGTAGTGGTCTAGGTCAATGTACCAGCAGACTCATTTAGCAGTGGCTGGGCAATGGGCAGGATGAGGAGGAAACAGATATAGGGCCAAAGAATAAAGTAGGCTACATGCAGTTCAAAATTGGTAACAGGACTAAACAGGCGGCATTGCTTTGTTCAGTGGAGTAGCAAACCCAAGAGCAGCAGACACTGTTTCAAGGGCCTAACCACACTAGTAGGCCAAATGCAGTTTAATATCTGATAGTATAGGGCGAAAGCCAGAATGTGGAAGCTCAGCTTTGTTCAGTTGAGGACAACACCAGGGAGGGGCAGACACCTTTAGTAGGCCGGAAAAGCCTATTGCATTTTTTAAAATGGTAATTTGGAGCAGAAGGTTGAAGCTCAGCTTTATTTACTTGAGGGCAACACCAGGGAGGGGCAGAAGCCGTTAGTAGGCCCTAACCACCATTTTTTTTTTTTAAACCACATAATGAGAGCCGGAAGGTTGAAGCTCAGCTTTATTTAGTTGAGGACAACACCAGGGAGGGGCACACAGACAGACACCTTTAGTAGGCCTGAAAAGCCTATTGCATTTTTCAAAATGGTAATTTGGAGCAGAAGGTTGAAGCTCAGCTTTATTTAGTTGAGGGCAACACCAGGGAGGGGCAGAAGCCGTTAGTAGGCCCTAACCACCATTTTTTTTTTAAAACCACATAATGAGAGCCGGAAGGTTGAAGCTCAGCTTTATTTAGTTGAGGACAACACCAGGGAGGGGCAGAAGCCGTTAGTAGGCCCTAACCACCATTTTTTTTTTTAAAACCACATAATGAGAGCCGGAAGGTTGAAGCTCAGCTTTATTTAGTTGAGGACAACACCAGGGAGGGGCACACAGACAGACACCTTTAGTAGGCCTGAAAAGCCTATTGCATTTTTCAAAATGGTAATTTGGAGCAGAAGGTTGAAGCTCAGCTTTATTTAGTTGAGGGCAACACCAGGGAGGGGCAGAAGCCGTTAGTAGGCCCTAACCACCATTTTTTTTTTAAAACCACATAATGAGAGCCGGAAGGTTGAAGCTCAGCTTTATTTAGTTGAGGACAACACCAGGGAGGGGCAGAAGCCGTTAGTAGGCCCTAACCACCATTTTTTTTTTTAAAACCACATAATGAGAGCCGGAAGGTTGAAGCTCAGCTTTATTTAGTTGAGGACAACACCAGGGAGGGGCAGAAGCCGTTAGTAGGCCCTAACCACCATTTTTTTTTTTAAAACCACATAATGAGAGCCGGAAGGTTGAAGCTCAGCTTTATTTAGTTGAGGACAACACCAGGGAGGGGCACACAGACAGACACCTTTAGTAGGCCTGAAAAGCCTATTGCATTTTTCAAAATGGTAATTTGGAGCAGAAGGTTGAAGCTCAGCTTTATTTAGTTGAGGGCAACACCAGGGAGGGGCAGAAGCCGTTAGTAGGCCCTAACCACCATTTTTTTTTTAAAACCACATAATGAGAGCCGGAAGGTTGAAGCTCAGCTTTATTTAGTTGAGGACAACACCAGGGAGGGGCAGAAGCCGTTAGTAGGCCCTAACCACCATTTTTTTTTTTAAAACCACATAATGAGAGCCGGAAGGTTGAAGCTCAGCTTTATTTAGTTGAGGACAACACCAGGGAGGGGCAGAAGCCGTTAGTAGGCCCTAACCACCATTTTTTTTTTAAAACCACATAATGAGAGCCGGAAGGTTGAAGCTCAGCTTTGTTCAGTTGAGGACAACACCAGGGAGGGGCAGACACCTTTAGTAGGCCGGAAAAGCCTATTGCATTTTTTAAAATGGTAATTTGGAGCAGAAGGTTGAAGCTCAGCTTTATTTACTTGAGGGCAACACCAGGGAGGGGCAGAAGCCGTTAGTAGGCCCTAACCACCATTTTTTTTTTTAAAACCACATAATGAGAGCCGGAAGGTTGAAGCTCAGCTTTATTTAGTTGAGGACAACACCAGGGAGGGGCAGAAGCCGTTAGTAGGCCCTAACCACCATTTTTTTTTTTAAAACCACATAATGAGAGCCGGAAGGTTGAAGCTCAGCTTTATTTAGTTGAGGACAACACCAGGGAGGGGCACACAGACAGACACCTTTAGTAGGCCTGAAAAGCCTATTGCATTTTTTAAAATGGTAATTTGGAGCAGAAGGTTGAAGCTCAGCTTTATTTAGTTGAGGGCAACACCAGGGAGGGGCAGAAGCCGTTAGTAGGCCCTAACCACCATTTTTTTTTTTTAAACCACATAATGAGAGCCGGAAGGTTGAAGCTCAGCTTTATTTAGTTGAGGACAACACCAGGGAGGGGCACACAGACAGACACCTTTAGTAGGCCTGAAAAGCCTATTGCATTTTTTAAAATGGTAATTTGGAGCAGAAGGTTGAAGCTCAGCTTTATTTAGTTGAGGGCAACACCAGGGAGGGGCAGAAGCCGTTAGTAGGCCCTAACCACCATTTTTTTTTTTAAAACCACATAATGAGAGCCGGAAGGTTGAAGCTCAGCTTTATTTAGTTGAGGACAACACCAGGGAGGGGCACACAGACAGACACCTTTAGTAGGCCTGAAAAGCCTATTGCATTTTTTAAAATGGTAATTTGGAGCAGAAGGTTGAAGCTCAGCTTTATTTACTTGAGGGCAACACCAGGGAGGGGCAGAAGCCGTTAGTAGGCCCTAACCAAAGTTGAAGGCCAAATGCAGTTTAATTTCTGATACTATAGGCCGAAAGCCAGAAGGTGGAAGTTCCGATTTAGACAGTGGAGGACAATTTGAATTAGGGACTGCAGACAGACTTAGTAGGCTGTCCCCTGTGGACCATGCATCCACCACATTAACCCATTGCGCCGTAATGGACACGTAATCTTCCGTGGCCATGCCTACAGGTCCATGCGTCTGTTGTCAGGTGCACCTTTGTACTCACAGATTGCCAGAGTGCATGGACAATGCGGTCTTCTACATGCTGGTGGAGGGTTGGGATGGCTTTTCTCGCAAAAGAAGTGTCGACTGGTTAGCTTGTAGCGTGGTACAGCGTAGTCCATCATGGCCTTATTAATAGTAAATAAAATATATAACTAGGCTCTATGAACTTTTAAATAGGTTCCAGGGGTACACGGGCAGCATTGGTGTGGTCAGTGGAGGAGTATTGCAAGTAGGGGCTGCAGACAGGCTATCAAAGGCCTAAAATAACAAACAGTAGGCAGTCATGGCAGTTTTACATCGGTTACATGGATACACAGGCAGGCACTCCAGGCAGCATTGTGGTCAGTGGAGGAGTATTGCAAGTAGGGGCCGCAGACAGGCTATCAAAGGCCTAAAATAACAAACAATAGGCTCATGGCAGTTTTACAGCGGTTACATGGATACACGGGCAGGCAGCTTGGTGGTCAGTGGAGGAGTATTTAAAGTAGGGACCGCAGACAGGCTTCAAAGGCCTAACATAAGAAAATGGGCTGGCTGTAGGCACTTTATAATTGGTTCCAGGGGTACACGGGCAGCAGTGGTCTGGTCAGTGGAGGAGTATTTAAAGTAGGGACCGCAGACAGGCTATCAAAGGCCTAACATAACAAACAATAGGCTCATGGCAGTTTCACAGCGGTTACATGGATACACGGGCAGGCAGCTTGGTGGTCAGTGGAGGAGTATTGCAAGTAGGGGCTGCAGACAGGCTATCAAAGGCCTAAAATAACAAACAGTAGGCAGTCATGGCAGTTTTACATCGGTTACATGGATACACAGGCAGGCACTCCAGGCAGCATTGTGGTCAGTGGAGGAGTATTGCAAGTAGGGGCCGCAGACAGGCTATCAAAGGCCTAAAATAACAAACAATAGGCTCATGGCAGTTTTACAGCGGTTACATGGATACACGGGCAGGCAGCTTGGTGGTCAGTGGAGGAGTATTTAAAGTAGGGACCGCAGACAGGCTTCAAAGGCCTAACATAAGAAAATGGGCTGGCTGTAGGCACTTTATAATTGGTTCCAGGGGTACACGGGCAGCAGTGGTCTGGTCAGTGGAGGAGTATTTAAAGTAGGGACCGCAGACAGGCTATCAAAGGCCTAACATAACAAACAATAGGCTCATGGCAGTTTCACAGCGGTTACATGGATACACGGGCAGGCAGCTTGGTGGTCAGTGGAGGAGTATTGCAAGTAGGGGCTGCAGACAGGCTATCAAAGGCCTAAAATAACAAACAGTAGGCAGTCATGGCAGTTTTACATCGGTTACATGGATACACAGGCAGGCACTCCAGGCAGCATTGTGGTCAGTGGAGGAGTATTGCAAGTAGGGGCCGCAGACAGGCTATCAAAGGCCTAAAATAACAAACAATAGGCTCATGGCAGTTTTACAGCGGTTACATGGATACACGGGCAGGCAGCTTGGTGGTCAGTGGAGGAGTATTTAAAGTAGGGACCGCAGACAGGCTTCAAAGGCCTAACATAAGAAAATGGGCTGGCTGTAGGCACTTTATAATTGGTTCCAGGGGTACACGGGCAGCAGTGGTCTGGTCAGTGGAGGAGTATTTAAAGTAGGGACCGCAGACAGGCTATCAAAGGCCTAAAATAACAAACAATAGGCTCATGGCAGTTTCACAGCGGTTACATGGATACACGGGCAGGCAGCTTGGTGGTCAGTGGAGGAGTATTGCAAGTAGGGGCCGCAGACAGGCTATCAAAGGCCTAAAATAACAAACAATAGGCTCATGGCAGTTTTACAGCGGTTACATGGATACACAGGCAGCTTGGTGGTGAGTGGAGGAGTAGTGCAAGGAGTGTCTGTCCCAGTACTCCCAAAATATAAATAGATGTTAATGTCTCGCAAAACAACCAAAACAAAAAAAAAAGGTGGCATACTTAGGTACAGGGGTGGGCTCATCTACTGAGTTTCTGACATAGTAATTTGGCAGTAACTATTTAATGGTGCCAATATAGGACACAGACACAGACTACTTTAAGTTGCATCATAGATGTCTACAAATTTGTATTGTCAGTGCCAGACATTGAATGATGTCAGCGAATAGACTAAAGATTGGTGGAGCTGTGCGACATAATTTTGCACGTGGTAGAGCACATTTTGAGCTGGGGTAGGGGGGAACTCTCTTGAGGCCGGCGGGACCGCCCCAGGGCCCCTCATGTTACAACGGTGTGTCTGACGTTGGGTGCGCACCACCACCGCCAGAGACACTACATTGTACTATGAGGGACCCAGTAGCAATGCCGTCAACCAAAAGCGAGCACACCCACCTCTTCAGACAAACAGCAGTCTCACGGGTGCTTGCGCCAAGTCGCGATACCACGGCCCCGTGTGGGGAGTTTTGCCATTTAGGGAGGTGTAAACATGTCGTATGCTGTACAATCAGCTGCAGCAAATTAGACATTAGAAAAGTAATTCACAGGCAAGAGCTTTTCATAGGAAAGCTAGGTGTCGGCCGGGCAAGGTGGGGCAAAAGATTTCGAAATCCAGTTGTGGTTCATTTTAATGAATGTTAGATCGTCAACATTTTGGGTAGCCAGACGAGTCCTTTTTTCGGTTAATATTGAACCTGCAGCACTGAATACTCTTTCTGATAGGACACTTGCTGCCGGGCAAGCAAGCTCCTGCAATGCATATTCTGCCAATTCTGGCCAGGTGTCTAATTTGGAGGCCCAGTAATCAAATGGGAATGACGGTTGAGGGAGAACATCGATAAGGGATGAAAAATAGTTAGTAACCATACTGGACAAATGTTGTCTCCTGTCACTTTCAATTGATGCAGCAGTACCTGTCCTGTCTGCGGTCATAGCAAAATCACTCCACAACCTGGTCAGAAAACCCCTCTGTCCAATGCCACTTCTGATGTGTGCACCCCTAACACTCCTAGTCTGCTGCCCCCTGGAGCTCGTGTGAGAACGATCACGTGCGCTGTGTGCTGGGAATGCCTGAAGCAAACGGTCAACAAGAGTTGATTGTTTGGTTGCTAATATTAGTTCCAAGTTCTCATGTGGCATAATATTTTGCAATTTGCCTTTATAGCGTGGATCAAGGAGGCAGGCCAACCAGTAATCGTCATCGTTCATCATTTTCGTAATGCGTGTGTCCCTTTTTAGGATACGTAAGGCATAATCCGCCATGTGGGCCAAAGTTCCAGTTGTCAAATCTCCGGTTGTGATTGGTTGAGGGGCAGTTGCAGGCAAATCTACGTCACTTGTGTCCCTCAAAAAACCAGAACCCGGCCGTGACACGCAACCAAATTCCTGTGCCCCCGGGAAAGGTTCGGCATTAAAAATATACTCATCCCCATCATCCTCCTCGTCCTCCACCTCCTCTTCGCCCGCTACCTCGTCCTGTACACTGCCCTGACCAGACAATGGCTGACTGTCATCAAGGCTTTCCTCTTCCTCTGGTGCAGACGCCTGCTCCTTTATGTGCGTCAAACTTTGCATCAGCAGACGCATTAGGGGGATGCTCATGCTTATTACGGCGTTGTCTGCACTAACCAGCCGTGTGCATTCCTCAAAGCACTGAAGGACTTGACACATGTCTTGTATCTTAGACCACTGCACACCTGACAACTCCATGTCTGCCATCCTACTGCCTGCCCGTGTATCCTCCCACAAATAAATAACAGCACGCCTCTGTTCGCACAGTCTCTGAAGCATGTGCAGTGTTGAGTTCCACCTTGTTGCAACGTCTATGATTAGGCGATGCTGGGGAAGGTTCAAAGACCGCTGATAGGTCTGCATACGGCTGGCGTGTACAGGCGAACGTCGGATATGTGAGCAAAGTGCACGCACTTTGAGGAGCAGGTCGGAGAACCCAGGATAAGTTTTCAATAAGCACTGCACCACCAGGTTTAAGGTGTGAGCCAGGCAAGGAATGTGTTTCAGTTGGGAAAGGGAGATGGCAGCCATGAAATTCCTTCCGTTATCACTCACTACCTTGCCTGCCTCAAGATCTACTGTGCCCAGCCACGACTGCGTTTCTTGTTGCAAGAACTCGGACAGAACTTCCGCGGTGTGTCTATTGTCGCCCAAGCACTTCATAGCCAATACAGCCTGCTGACGCTTGGCAGTAGCTGGCCCATAATGGGACAACTGGTGTGCAACAGTGTCATCTGCCGATGGAGTGGTTGGCAGACTGCGTTCTGTGGAAGAGCTGTAGCTTCTGCAGGAGGACGAGGAGGAGGAGGAGGAGGGGGTGCGAACGCCTACAGCCAACTGTTTCCTAGACCGTGGGCTAGGCACAACTGTCCCTAAATTGATGTCGCCTGTGGACCCTGCATCCACCACATTCACCCAGTGTGCCGTGATGGACACATAACGTCCCTGGCCATGCCTACTGGTCCATGCATCTGTAGTCAGGTGCACCTTTGTACTCACAGATTGCCTGAGTGCATGGACGATGCGCTGTTTAACATGCTGGTGCAGGGCTGGGATGGCTTTTCTGGAAAAAAAGTGTCGACTGGGTAGCTCGTATCGTGGTTCAGCGTACTCCATCAGGGCTTTGAAAGCTTCGCTTTCAACTAACCGGTAGGGCATCATCTCTAACGAGATTAGTCTAGCTATGTGGGCGTTAAAACCCTGTGTACGCGGATGCGAGGATAAGTACTTCCTTTTTCTAACCAGAGTCTCATGTAGGGTGAGCTGGACTGGAGAGCTGGAGATCGTGGAACTTTCGGGTGTGCCGGTGTACATGGCAGACTGAGAGACGGTTGGAGACGGTATTGTTTCCGCCGGTGCCCTAGATGCAATATTTCCTCCTACAAAACTGGTGATTCCCTGACCCTGACTGCTTTTGGCTGGCAAAGAAACCTGCACAGATACTGCCTGTGGTGCGGAAAATGGTGGCCTTACAGTGACGGAAGGGATGTTGCGTTGCTGACTAGCTTCATTGGCCGAGGGTGCTACAACCTTGAGGGACGTTTGGTAGTTAGTCCAGGCTTGAAAATGCATGGTGGTTAAGTGTCTATGCATGCAACTAGTATTTAGACTTTTCAGATTCTGACCTCTGCTTAAGCTAGTTGAACATTTTTGACAGATGACTTTGCGCTGATCAGTTGGATGTTGTTTAAAAAAATGCCAGACTGCACTCTTCCTAGACTCGGATCCCTTTTCAGGGATTGCAGACTGAGCTTTAACCGGATGGCAACGCTGTGCTCCAACAGGTTTTGGCTTTGACACGCGTTTTGGGCCAGATACGGGCCCGGCAGATGTAACCTGTTGCGATGTTGATGCCTGCTGCGGCCCCTCCTCCACCTCCGCTTCTGAACTACTGCCGCCTGCACCCTGTTCCCCCAATGGCTGCCAATCGGGGTCAATAACTGGGTCATCTATTACCTCCTCTTCGAGCTCGTGTGCAACTTCGTCTGTGTCACTGTGTCGGTCGGTGGTATAGCGTTCGTGGCGGGGCAACATAGTCTCATCAGGGTCTGATTGTGGATCTGTACCCTGAGAGGGCAATGTGGTGGTCTGAGTCAAAGGAGCAGCATAGTACTCTGGCTGTGGCTGTGCATCAGTGCACTCCATGTCAGAATATACTTGTAATGGGCATGGCCTGTTAAATGTTTCACTTTCTAAGCCAGGGACGGTATGTGTAAAGAGCTCCATGGAGTGACCCGTTGTGTCGCCTGCTGCATCCTTCTCTCTTGTTGTAGTTTTTGCTGAGGAGGACAAGGAAGCGACTTGTCCCTGACCGTGAACATCCACAAGCGACGCGCTGCTTTTACATTTACCAGTTTCGGAAGAGGAGGCAAAAGAGCTAGAGGCTGAGTCTGCAATGTAAGCCAAAACTTGCTGTTGCTGCTCCGCCTTTAAAAGCGGTTTTCCTACTCCCAGAAAAGAGAGCGTTCGAGGCCTTGTGTAGCCTGACGACGAAACTGGCTCCACAGCTCCAGACTTAGGTGGAATATTTTTATCCCCACGACCACCTGATGCTCCTCTACCACTACCATCATTACCAGCTGACAATGAACGCCCACGACGACCTCTTGCACCAGACTTCCTCATTGTTTTAAAATCTTAACCAAAGTAACTTTATTTGTTGCTGTCAAACAACTTACACGGTGAGCTATAACTTCAGTATGATTTCAATATCCCTTAACAGGTTGGTGAGACCACAAGGAAAATCAGGCACAATGTTACACACTCTGTTTTCTGTGGCACAAAATCACAGAGATGACACACACGCAGGACTGTCACTCAAGCACTAATGTCAATATTAATCTCCCACCTAATTTATTTTTTTTTTTTTCTCAGGGAGACTTTAGAAACCAAATAATATTAAAAAAAAAAAAAAAAAAGGCTTTCTATGGCCCACAATTAGAGAGAGAGAGGTGGCACACCCAGGAGTCAAGACTGGCACACAAGCTGAGAGGGCAATATTACTCTCCCACTGTTTTTTTATGTATTTTTTGTTTTTTCAGGGAGACTTTAGAAACCCAATAATATTTTAAAAAAAAAATAAATAGGCTTTCTATGGCCCACTGAATGAGAGGGAGAGAGGTGGCACACCCAGGAGTCAAGACTGGCACACAAGCTGAAAGGGCAATATTACTCTCCCACTGTTTTTTTAGGTTTTTTTTTTTTTTTCAGGGAGACTTTAGAAACCCAATAATATTTTAAAAAAAAAATAAATAGGCTTTCTATGGCCCACTGAATGAAAGGGAGAGAGGTGGCACACCCAGGAGTCAAGACTGGCACACAAGCTGAAAGGGCAATATTACTCTCCCACTGTTTTTTTATGTATTTTTTGTTTTTTCAGGGAGACTTTAGAAACCCAATAATATTTAAAAAAAAAAATAAATAGGCTTTCTATGGCCCACTGAATGAGAGGGAGAGAGGTGGCACACCCAGGAGTCAAGACTGGCACACAAGCTGAAAGGGCAATATTACTCTCCCACTGTTTTTTTAGGTTTTTTTTTTTTTTTCAGGGAGACTTTAGAAACCAAATAATATAAAAAAAAAAAAAAAAAATAGGCTTGCTATAGCCCACTGAATGAGAGATAGCACACACAGCAGTGGCACACAAGCCCTGACTGAGGCCAATATTTTTCTCCCACTGATTGATGTAGTGTTTTTGTGTTGAGGTAGAATTTAGAACACAAATCACGGAAAAAATAAATAGGCTTTCTATGGCCCACTGAATGAAAGGGAGAGAGGTGGCACACCCAGGAGTCAAGACTGGCACACAAGCTGAAAGGGCAATATTACTCTCCCACTGTTTTTTTATGTATTTTTTGTTTTTTCAGGGAGACTTTAGAAACCCAATAATATTTAAAAAAAAAAATAAATAGGCTTTCTATGGCCCACTGAATGAGAGGGAGAGAGGTGGCACACCCAGGAGTCAAGACTGGCACACAAGCTGAAAGGGCAATATTACTCTCCCACTGTTTTTTTAGGTTTTTTTTTTTTTTTTCAGGGAGACTTTAGAAACCCAATAATATTTTAAAAAAAAAATAAATAGGCTTTCTATGGCCCACTGAATGAGAGGGAGAGAGGTGGCACACCCAGGAGTCAAGACTGGCACACAAGCTGAAAGGGCAATATTACTCTCCCACTGTTTTTTTAGGTTTTTTTTTTTTTTTCAGGGAGACTTTAGAAACCCAATAATATTTAAAAAAAAAAATAAATAGGCTTTCTATGGCCCACTGAATGAAAGGGAGAGAGGTGGCACACCCAGGAGTCAAGACTGGCACACAAGCTGAAAGGGCAATATTACTCTCCCACTGTTTTTTTATGTATTTTTTGTTTTTTCAGGGAGACTTTAGAAACCCAATAATATTTTTAAAAAAAAATAAATAGGCTTTCTATGGCCCGCTGAATGAGAGGGAGAGAGGTGGCACACCCAGGAGTCAAGACTGGCACACAAGCTGAAAGGGCAATATTATTCTCCCACTGTTTTTTTAGGTTTTTTTTTTTTTTTCAGGGAGAATTAGAAACCAAATAATATTAAAAAAAAAAAATAAATAGGCTTTCTATGGCCCACTGAATGAGAGGGAGAGAGGTGGCACACCCAGGAGTCAAGACTGGCACACAAGCTGAAAGGGCAATATTACTCTCCCACTGTTTTTTTAGGTTTTTTTTTTTTTTTCAGGGAGACTTTAGAAACCAAATAATATTAAAAAAAAAAAAAAAAAAAAAAAAATAGGCTTGCTATAGCCCACTGAATGAGAGATAGCACACACAGCAGTGGCACACAAGCCCTGACTGAGGCCAATATTTTTCTCCCACTGATTGATGTAGTGTTTTTGTGTTGAGGTAGAATTTAGAACACAAATCACGGAAAAAATAAATAGGCTTTCTATGGCCCACTGAATGAAAGGGAGAGAGGTGGCACACCCAGGAGTCAAGACTGGCACACAAGCTGAAAGGGCAATATTACTCTCCCACTGTTTTTTTATGTATTTTTTGTTTTTTCAGGGAGACTTTAGAAACCCAATAATATTTTTTAAAAAAAATAAATAGGCTTTCTATGGCCCACTGAATGAGAGGGAGAGAGGTGGCACACCCAGGAGTCAAGACTGGCACACAAGCTGAAAGGGCAATATTACTCTCCCACTGTTTTTTTAGGTTTTTTTTTTTTTTCAGGGAGACTTTAGAAACCAAATAATATTAAAAAAAAAAAAAAAAATAGGCTTGCTATAGCCCACTGAATGAGAGATAGCACACACAGCAGTGGCACACAAGCCCTGACTGAGGCCAATATTTTTCTCCCACTGATTGATGTAGTGTTTTTGTGTTGAGGTAGATTTTAGAACACAAATCACGGAAAAAATAAATAGGCTTTCTATGGCCCACTCAGTGAGAGATGGCACACACAGGGATGGCACTGTAGCAGAAATGCCAATCTTAATCTCCCACAAAAAAAAAAAAAAAAAAAAAAAAAAACTGTCCTACAATTACTATCTCCCTGCAGTAATGTAAGCCAGGTATGGCAGGCAGCAATAGGAGTGGACTGATGCACAAATTAAATAAAAAGTGTGGACAAACAAAAAAGATAGCTGTGCAGAAAGGAAGGAACAAGAGGATATGTGCTTTGAAAAAAGCAGTTGGTTTCCACAGTGGCGTACACACAGCAATACAGCTATCACGGAGCCTTCTAGGGCAGCCCAATGAGCTACAGCGCTGAGGGGAAAAAAAAAAAAAAATAGCTTCCACAGTCCCTGCACACCGAAGGTGGTGTTGGACAGTGGAAATCGCTGCAGCACAAGCGGTTTGGTGGTTAGTGGACCCTGCCTAACGCTCTCCCTGCTTCTGACGAAGCGGCAGCAACCTCTCCCTAAGCTCAGATCAGCAGCAGTAAGATGGCGGTCGGCGGGAACGCCCCTTTATAGCCCCTGTGACGCCGCAGACAGCAAGCCAATCACTGCAATGCCCTTCTCTAAGATGGTGGGGACCAGGATCTATGTCATCACGCTGCCCACACTCTGCGTTCACCTTCATTGGCTGAGAAATGGCGCTTTTCGCGTCATTGAAACGCGACTTTGGCGCGAAAGTCGCGTACCGCATGGCCGACAAGCACAGGGGTCGGATCGGGTTTCATGAGACGCCGACTTAGCCAAAAGTCGGCGACTTTTGAAAATGATCGACCCGTTTCGCTCAACCCTAGTGGTGAGCACTTTAAACCCCCAGGTGCTTCACAGAAGTTTATAACGTAGAGCCGTGAAAATAAAAAAATCGCATTTTTTCTACGAAAATGATTTTTTTGCCCCAAAATTGTTATTTTCACAAGGGTAACAGGAGAAATTAGACCACAAAAGTTCTTGTGCAATTTCTCCTGAGTATGTCGATACTCCATATGTGGGGGTAAAGCACTGTTTGGGCACACTGCAGAGCTTGGAAGAGAAGGAATGCCGTTTTACTTTTTCAATGTAGAATTGGCTGGAATTGAGATCGGACGCCATGTCATGTTTGGAGAGCCCCTGATGTGCCTAAACAGTGGAAACCCCCCACAAGTGACCCCATTTTGGAAACTAGACCCCTTAAGGAACTTATCTAGATGTGTGGTGAGCACTTTAAACCCCCAGGTGCTTCACGGACGTTTATAACGTAGAGCCGTGAAAAAAAAAAATCGCATTTTTTCTACAAAAATGATCTTTTTGCCCCCAAATTTTTATTTTGACAAGGGTAACAGGAGAAATTAGACCACAAAAGTTGTTTTGCAATTTCTCCTGAGTACGTCGATACCCCATATGTGGGGGTAAACCACTGTTTGGGCGCACCGCAGAGCTTGGAAGAGAAGGAGTGCCGTTTTACTTTTTCAATGTAGAATTGGCTGGAATTGAGATCGGACACCATGTCGCGTTTGGAGAGCCCCTGATGTGCCTAAACAGTAGAAACCCCCCACAAGTGACCCCATTTTGGAAACTAGACCCCTTAAGGAACTTATCTAGATGTGTGGTGAGCACTTTAAACCCCCAAGTGCTTCACAGAAATTTATAAAGTAGAGCCATGAAAATAAAAAATCCTTTTTTTTCCCTCAGAAATGATTTTTTAGCCTGCAATTTTTTTTTTCTCAAGGGTATCAGGAGACATTGGATCCCAAAATCTGTTGACCAGTTTGTCCTGAGTATGCTGATACCCCATATGTGGGGGGGCACTGTTTGGGCACCCATCGGGGCTCGGAAGGGAAGGAGCGTCACTTGGAATGCAGACTTTGATGGGATGGTCTGTGGGTGTCATGTTGCATTTGCAGAGCTCCTGATGTACCTAATCAGTAGAAACCCCCCACAAGTGACCCAATTTTGGAAACTAGACCCCACAAAGAGCTTTTCTAGATGTGTGGTGAGCACTATAAACCCCCAACTGCTTCACAGAAGTTTATAATGTAGAGCCATGAAAATAAAAAAAATCATATTTTTTCCACAAAAATGATCTTTTCACCCCCAAATTTTTACTTTCACAAGGGTAACAGGAGAAATTGGACCCAAAAATTTATTGTGCAATTTATGTTGACTAGGCTGATACCCCATATGTGGGGGTAAACCACTGTTTGGGTGCATGGCAGAGCTCGGAAGGGAAGGAGCGCCGTTTTGGAATGCAGACTTTGATAGAATGGTCTGCCGGCGTTATGTTGCGTTTGCAGAGCCCCTGATGTACCTAAACAGTAGAAACCCCCCACAAGTGACCCCATTTTGGAAACTAGACCCCCAAGGAACTGATCTAGATGTGTGGTGAGAACTTTGAATGCCCAAGTGCTTCACAGAAGTTTATAATGCAGAGTCGTGAAAATAAAAAATATTTTTTTTCCCCCAAAAAAGATTTTTTAGCTCCCAAGTTTTTATTTTCACAAGGGTAACAAGAGAAAGTGGACCCCAAAAGTTGTTGTCCAATTTGTCCTGAGTACACTTGATACCCCATGTGTGGAGGGGACCACTGTTTGGGCGCACGGCAGAGCTCAGAAGGGAAGGAGCGCCGTTTTGGAATGCAGACTTTTATAGAATGGTCTGCGGGCGTTATGTTGCGTTTGCAGAGCCCCTGATGTACCTAAACAGTAGAAACCCCCCACAAGTGACCCCATTTTGGAAACTAGACCCCCAAGGAACTGATCTAGATGTGTGGTGAGAACTTTGAATGCCCAAGTGCTTCACAGAAGTTTATAATGCAGAGTCGTGAAAATAAAAATAAAAACAAATTTCCACAAAAACGATTTTTTAGCCACCAAGTTTTTATTTTCACAAGGGTAACAGGAGAAATTGGACCCCAAAAGTTGTTGTCCAATTTATCCCAAGTATGCTGATGCCCCATATGTGGGGGTAAACCACTGTTTGGGCGCACGGCAGAGCTCAGAAGGGAGGGAGCACCATTTGACTTTTTGAGCGCAAAATTGGCTGTGGCGTTTAGAGACCCCCTGATGTACCTAAACAGTGGAAACCCCCCAATTCTAACTCCAACCCTAACCCCAACACACCCCTAACCCTAATCCCAACCCGATCCATAATCCTAATCACAACCCTAACGATAATCACAACCCTAACCCCAAAACAACCCTAATCCCAACCCTAACCATAACCCTAATCAAAACCCTAAATCCAACACACCCCTAATCCTAATCTCAACCCTAACCTCAAACCTAACCCTAATCCCAATACACCCCTAACCCTAATCCCAACCCTAATCTTAACCCTAATCCCAAACCTAACCCTAATCCCAAACATAACCCTAATCCAAACCCTAATCCTAATCCCAACTCTAACCCTAACTTAGGTGCAACTCTAGCCCTAACTTTATCCCCAACCCTAGCCCTAACTTTAGCCCTAACCCTAACCCTAGCCCTAACTTTAGCCCCAACCCTAACCGTAGCCCTAACCCTAGCCCTAAATCTAAATTTAGCCCCAACCCTAACCCTAGCCCTAACTTTAGCCCCAACCCTAACCCTAGCCCTAACCCTAGCTCTAACTTTAGCCCCAACACTAACCCTAACCCTAGCCCTAAGGCTACTTTCACACTTGCATCATGTGGCATCCGTCGCAATCCGTCGTTTTGGACAAAAAACGGATCCTGCAAATGTGCCCGCAGTATGCTTTTTTTGCCCATAGACTTGTATTGCCGAGAGATTGCAACAGATGGCCACATGTCGCGTCTGTCGTGCACTGGATCCGTTGTGTTTTGGTGGACCATCGTCACAAAAAAGTTCAATGTAACTTTTTTTTGTACGTCGCATCCGCCATTTCCGACCGCGCATGCACGGCCGTAACTCCGCCCCTTTCTCCCCATGACATAGACTGGGCAGCGGATGCGTTGAAAAACTGCATCCGCTGCCCACGTTGTGCACAATTTTCACAACGTGCTCCAGTACGTCGGGCCGATGCATTGCGACGGCCCCATTCTGATGCAAGTGTGAAAGAAGCCTAACCCTAACCCTAACCCTAAATTTAGCCCCAACCCTAAACCTAAATTTAGCCCCAACCCTAACCCTAACCCTAAATTTAGCCCCAACCCTAACACTAACCCTAACCCTAAATTTAGCCCCAACCCTAACCCTAAATTTAGCCCCAACTCCTCTAGCTGCCAGCCGGCAGATCATGGCGGGCGCACTGCGCATGCGCCCGCCATTTTCTTACCGGAGGAAGAAGCCGGCGGGCAGGGGAGGATGCAGGAGGACCCAGGGACACGGTAAGTATAACAGGGTCCCCGAATATCCCTATTTCTCAGTCCACTGTTATGCGATCACATCAGAGGACAGATAATGACACACCGCTTTTTTTTTGCGGTCGCCGGTAAACAGTTAATTACCGGCGATCGCAAAACAGGGGTTGGTAAAAACCGACCCCGATCATGTTCTTTGGGGTCTCGGCTACCCCCGGCAGCCGAGACCCCAAAGATCTCCCGGATGCCGGCCGGCGGGCGCACTGCGCATGCGCCCGCCATTTTTTGGCTGGAACAAGATGGCGGCGCCCATCGGGAGCCACGAGGAGCACCGGGGGAGACAGATGAGTATCGGGGGGCGATCGGGGACCCCATTTCTCTGTCCTCTGATGTGCGATCACATCGGAGGACAGAGAAATTAAATGGGAAATCGCTTTTTTTTTGCGACTGCCGGTAAACGGTTAATTACCAGCGATCGCAACCCGGGGGTCGGTAAAAAAAGCCCGAATCATGTTCTCTGGGGTCTCGGCTACCCCCGGTAACCGAGACCCCAGAGAAAATCCGACTTTGGGGGGTGCTATTCACTTTTTCCACAGCGCCGTTAATTAACAGCGCTGTGGTTTAAGTACCCTTAGCTGCCTTTGTTAAAAGGCGTATCGGCGGTCGTTAAAGGGTTAATCCATTAGCTTTTCTTTAAATTAACTCTGTCTTATTTTCTGGCATTGATGTGCCCATTGAAAGGATCAGAGGTCTTGTGATTATGAACCCCATAGCAGCCATAAAATCTTGAACCATTGAAAATCTCAAAAAAGACAGGTTCACCTGCAACATAAATTCTTGTAGAGGAAGTAGACATATTTACATGATGAAACATGGGAAAATTATTTTGATAATAGTTGTAGCAATACTTTTGCTAATGAAAAAATATAGATGCTGTATATCAACATGACAATATCCAACAGATACTGAAAATACCATTTAATTTTAAGGTGATTCTCTGGAACAGTTATGAGGGCACATTGCACTTACCATGACATGTAAAAGTTTGGGCACCCCTGGTCAAAATCACTGTTATTGAGAACAGTTGAGCAAGATGAAGTTGATCAAGTTAAAGATGACACATTTACTTTGTATTTTATGGAAAAAAACTAAAATATTATAATTTGTTACATTTTAAAAATTACAAAATGGAAAATGGGCTGATGCAAAAATGTGGGCACCCTGCATGATTAGTACCTAGTAGCACCCCTTTTGCAAGTATCACAGCTTGTAAATGCCTTTTGTAGCCAGACAAAAGTCTTTCAATTCTTGTTTGAGAGATTTTCCATCTATTCTTCCTTGGAAAATTCTTCCAGTTCTGTGAGATTCCTGGGTCGTCTTGCATACACTGCTATTTTTAGGTCTAGCCACAGATTTTCAAAGATGTTCAGATGAGGGGACTTTGAGGGCCATTGTAAACCAAGTGCATTAAATAATTAACATTGGGTACACCTTGCTGCGGTGGGACAGCTTTATGCATTTTTTAATCAAAAACAGTGTTTACTAAGTACCCTATGTTAATTATTTAATGCACTTGCTTTTTTACTTACCGTGTATACACGAGTATAAGCCGACCCGAGAATAAGCTGAGGCGCCTAATTTAGCCTCAGAAAACTGGGTAAGCTTATTGACTCAAGTATAAGCCGGGTTGCATTGTCCCCTCATCCCTGTCCTGCTCTGTGTGGCTCCACCTGTTCCATCCTTGCATGCATGGCTGGGCTCACTCCCCCCATCTTTGCATGCATGGCTGGGCTCCCCCCATCCTTATATGCATCGCTGGGCTCCCCCCATCCTTATATGCATGGCTGGGCTTCCCCCATCCTCCCCCATCATGCTCACCCTCATCGCACGGTCGCTGCACATCCCTGCATCCCCATTGTCCAGGTACCGGCAGCTCTCCTTTCCTGTGCTGAGCGGTCACGTGGTACTGCTCATTAAGGTAATGAATATGCGCACCACATCTATGGGAGTAACGTATAAGAAGAAAATAAAAGCGCACTCACCAGTTTTGAACTATCAGGGCAGTTTATTCACATGTAATCATGCGGTGCAGGGAGGGTTTGTGAATACAAAGAGGATGACAGCTGTTTCGTGCTAGGTATGCACTTCAACAGATCCGTTGAAGTGCATACCTAGCATGAAACAGCTGTCATCCTCTTTGTATTCACAAACCCTCCCTGCACCGCATGATTACATGTGAATAAACCGCCCTGATAGTTCAAAACTGGTGAGTGCGCTTTTATTTTCTTCTTATACGTTACAGTGAAATTGTTTTTTTCAAAAGCAGCACCAAGGTGGAACCTTTGCAGCGGTTTTTGGTTCATTTGACAAAAGGTATAAACGGTGCGATTTCATGCCTCTGGAGCAAAAAGGGTCTGGTGTATAGCGGCTGTGCGATAGAATTTTTTTCTTTATTGTGGACATCTATGGGAGTGGAGATGCGTGCATATTCATTACCTTAATGAGCGGTACCACATGACCGCTCAACACAGGAGAGGAGAGCTGTCGGCGCTGGGACAATGGAGATGCAGGGATGTTCAGCGATGACGCGAGGAGGGTGAGTATGATGTGACAGCCACTGGCTCCTGCCGCTTTTCCACCACTCCCCTCCCCCGCTGGCTTTCTGGACAATGACTCGTGTATAGTGTTGAGCAATACCTTCCGATATTTGAAAGTATCGGTATCGGATTGTATCGGCCGATATCCGAAAAATATCGGATATCGCCGATACCGATACCCGATACCAATACAAGTCAATGGGACACAAATATCGGAAGTGATCCTGGATGGTTCCCAGGGTCTGAAGGAGAGGAAACTCTCCTTCAGGCCCTGGGATCCATATTCATGTGTAAAATAAAGAATAAAAATAAAAATAAAAAATAGGGATATACTCACCCTCTGACGCGCCCTGGTAGTAACCGCTGCAACCGGCAGCCTCCGTTCCTAAGAATGAGCGAGTGAAGGACCTGCGATGACGTGGCGGCTTGTGATTGGTCGCGTGACCGCTCATGTGACCGCTCACGCGACCAATCACAAGACCGCGACGTCATCGTCGGTGCCGGTTGCAGCGGTTACTACCAGGGAGCGTCAGAGGGTGAGTATATCCCTATTTTTTTATTTTTATTCTTTATTTTACACATGAATATGCATTCCGATCCCGATTCCCGATATCGCAAAAATATCGGAACTCGGTATCGGAATTCCGATACCGCAAATATCGGCCGATACCCGATACTTGCGGTATCGGAATGCTCAACACTACTCGTGTATAAGCCGAGGGGGGCATTTTCAGCACAAAAAAATGTGCTCAAAATCTCGGTTTATACACGAGTATATACGGTATTTATTTTCGTTAGAATATATGCACATATTGTTTGTCTTTGGTTTTGTTTACCTCAGAATTATGCAGACACAATAGCTGTGTACAAATCAAAGAGTGTAGCAGCACACAGTGTGCACCAAGATATACACAAACGTTGAATATATTAATTGAAAACTGCATTACTGCCATATCTTTTAAAAATGAGGGATTTAGTGCACAAATTGGCTAATGTGTGTGTGTGTGTGTTTTTTTTTTATTGGACTTACCTCTCCTAGGTCAGGGCATAAAAATTTAAAGGGCAAGTAGGATTCAGCACTAACTAAAAATAGACCAAGATTGATGGGGGAGTACTTGGCCCATTATGGAGCCAGTTGCTACCTCTAAATATATGTTACAAAAAACTAATATGACAGGTATGTCCTAACTGAATGAAGCAAATGTGAACAGGTACAAGCTCAATTAATGAGTGCCTGTGTGAGCCAAGATAGTTCAAAACATTAAATATTCTAATTTTAAGTAGCATTACTGCCATATATTCACATGTTTGTCCATATCTTGGCACACATAGTTTGCCTCTTTGGTATGTATATAATGCAGTTACTACAGCTTGCACTTTTTTAAATTTGAAAAAGTATAGATATAAACACTGGCGCTCAGCAAATGACTGACCCGAGGGTAAGATTTGTATAAAGAGCTGCTGGTGATTGAAGCGGGTTCTGTGTATGCCTGCTAGAAAGCAAAGCCTAAAAAAACAAGAATATATCACCACGCTACTCCATACATGTGTAAAGCCAAATTGAGAAGATGTTAAATATGCAAATGAAAAGAAACTTACCGCGGTTATGCCAAAAGGACAGATCTGATGAGTGGCACTTAGTTTAGTGAGGTGATGATCCCAACAATTGGTGGGAGAGGGTATGATCTCCCTGTGTTGATCCTGGGTGTGGGGACGACAAGTGGTGTGCCTGCGTCCGGAAGACTAACCACTGTGCTGCAGAGGGTGACCGCAGTCGGTGTGCGGGAACCGCTGCACTGGGCGCCGACAATGATCACGCTGTGTATGCGGCGGAAATGGGATGGGTGGGGTTTCGGAGTGGCGTCACCGATTGAGAGAAGGACGGGTGCGCAGAAGGAACAAAAACCAACGCGTTTCGAGGGACAGCAGCCCTCTTCGTCAGGGTAGTGAATTTGCAGAATGGGCAAAACAAAAATTGGAACAGGACCCTCAGTTTACACAGAACATTATGTTCAGTGATGAGGCAATCTTTTTTGGGTGGGCCATTTATATGGATACACATAAATAACATGGGAATGGTGACAGCTTTCTTGTATAGGGTGTCTTGCATTGAAATCTGCTGCAATGACCCGGGTACTGCTTCACCAGAAATCAACACAATTTCTATCCGCTCCTCACGTGTTAACCTCTGCGACATGTCAATGGCTGTAAACAAAGAGAAACTTGTAAATAACTCATGAAAGAATAAAGTTAAACCAAGCACACCATTGTTTTTCTTGTGAAATTCTCTATAAGTTTGATGTGTCACATGACCCTCTTCCCATTGGAAAAATTAAAGTTGGATCCAAAATAACCAACTTCAAAATGGCCGCCATGGTCACCACCCATCTTGAAAAGTTTTCCCACTCCCATTTACTAATGTGCCACGAACAGGAAGTTGATATCACCAACCATTCCCATTTTATTTAGGGGTATCCATATACATGGCCCACCCTGTAGAACAGTGTTCCCCAACTCCGGTCCTCAAGAGCCACCAACAGGTCATGTTTTCAGGATTTCCAAGTGATAATTGCATCACCTGGACAGGCAAGCGTTCAATCACCTGTGCAATACTAAGGAAATCCTGAAAACATGACCTGTTGGTGGCTCTTGAGGACCGGAGTTGGGGAACACTGCTGTAGAATAATATACACCAAAAAGAATGATGCATATAGATTATAGACGTTCTGAGCAGCGAAATATGTTTTTTGGAAAAAGTCTG
Source organism: Ranitomeya variabilis (assembly GCF_051348905.1). Taxonomy (NCBI): domain Eukaryota; kingdom Metazoa; phylum Chordata; class Amphibia; order Anura; family Dendrobatidae; genus Ranitomeya; species Ranitomeya variabilis. The sequence goes on from NC_135237.1 coordinate 454,038,560, forward strand.
TATACATCTCCATCAAAATAAATTCAGCATCTTTAAAATAGTTAATTATAAGTTTGGCCTAAAAGTTTGGTAAAATGAAGCATTTTTTTTGCAATTGTGTATAGCAAAAGTTGCCATTGATCAGAAGTCATTGATGATGTCAAGACTTTACCAGATGATCGGTAAGGTCATAGATGAAAGGATTGAGAAAATGATCATCCGTAATCTAACTTGCATGGGGCAACAGGCTTATGTTTGCACTTGTCCTTGAAGTTCGAAACAAAAGAAGTCTTTCATTGACGTCTGCCCCTTCTTTTAAGTCAGTGAGGTTGGTTTACCCTTTTTCACCTCTGTAGATATTTACATTAGTATTAGTCATATTAATCAATATTCATTTTGTAATTCACTGGAAAATCTCTCTACTTCTAAACCATATTTACAAATTTGGTGAGCAATGTAATTAACATTGATCTAAATGAAATGCGATACAAATTATAGAACTTCCAGTAGTGAATGGTTTTACCATTCAGTATTAGAACAGTTTCATGAGTTTCAGTATAAGGTTTTATGGTTTCAGCTTAAGGAATAGTTTAGCTAGTAAGCTGGTTGTTGCACTGACCATGGGCAATTACATTTAACACTATTCCACTTTTGAGTCAAGGCACTTCACTCAAAGTATTGACATGTCAGCCATATTGGCCCTTACATAAACTGGTCCACCAATGTTATCTAGAGTACTGTAGAAAAGGTTTCAGATGAAGTAGAAAAAAATGTTGTAAAGTAAGAACACTTTAAAAAATAGAAATGTTAATTTTTTTGTAATCAATTAACAAAATACAAAGGGAATAAACAGAAGAGAAATCTAAATCAAACCAATATTTAGTATTACCTCCCTTTGCCTTTAAAGCAGCATCAATATTTCTAGGTATGCTTACAAAAGTCAGGGATTTTGTAGGCTTATAGTCAGGTATATTTATTAGAAGGACACTGAAGCACCGCTGTAATAGGTATTAGAGGGAAATAAGTCACACAAACTCCCTCTTCATGCCCTTTAGGCCACACAGGACAGCTCCAAACAGAGATGTATACGAAAAAACGGAGCAGAAATATCCACAACAACATAGTTGTATATAAAAACAGAAAAGTTTATTAAATATCACTCATAAACATTAATGTATATATATATAAATGCACATACTACCACGGGCACTGTATGCAACCCGCAGATATAGGGAGGTAACACAAGAAAGGGGAAAAGAATGGTAGCCAACCACAAGGAGAAGCGGCACAAGACAATGTGCCCATACAAACCCCCCCCTGGCTCAATAAGGTGCCCAGCTCAAAGCCATCTCAGTAACATGCAGGGTCCTACGGTATCCCCTGTTCACAATCAATAAACAGCTGATGCATAGACAGGCAGTGTGCTAAATTCAATAGGGCTTACCCATACTAAGGTCCTGGAAAGGGTCTCTCCTCTTGGTGTGGCACCCCTGGACGCGCGTTTCGCATTGTCGCTTTTTCAACAGGGCTAATGTGTAACCGTTCCCATGCTCTTTAAGTATTGAAATGACCGGAAGTAGCGCCGGCATATCAGCGCATGCGCAGTGGCACCCAGGTCGCGTCATGCTGATGACCCTTTCCAGGACCTTAGTATGGGTAAGCCCTATTGAATTTAGCACACTGCCTGTCTATGCATCAGCTGTTTATTGATTGTGAACAGGGGATACCGTAGGACCCTGCATGTTACTGAGATGGCTTTGAGCTGGGTACCTTATTGAGCCAGGGGGGGTTTGTATGGGCACATTGTCTTGTGCCGCTTCTCCTTGTGGTTGGCTACCATTCTTTTCCCCTTTCTTGTGTTACCTCCCTATATCTGCGGGTTGCATACAGCGCCCGTGGTAGTATGTGCATTTATATATATATACATTAATGTTTATGAGTGATATTTAACCCCTTAACGACCGCCGATATGCCTTTTAACGGCGGCCGCTAAGGGTACTTAAACCACAGCATCGTTAATTAACGGCGCTGTGGAAAAAGTGAATAGCGCCCCCCAGAGTCGGATTTTCTCTGGGGTCTCGGTTGCCGAGGGTAGCCGAGACCCCAGAGAACATGATTCGGGGGGTTTTTACCGACCCCCGAGTTGCGATCGCCGGTAATTAACCGTTTACCGGCGGTCGCAACAACAACAAAAAACGCGATTTGCCGTTTAATTTCTCTGTCCTCCGATGTGATCGCACATCGGAGGACAGAGAAATGTGGTCCCCGATGGCCCCCAATAGCCCCCCGATACTTACCTACCTCCCCCGGTGCTCCTCGTGGCTCCCGATGGGCGCCGCCATCTTTTTTCCGGGAAAAAATTGCGGGCGCACGCGCAGTACGCCCGCCGCCCGGCACCCGGAAGATCTTTGAGGTCTCGGCTGCCGGGGGTAGCCGAGACCCCAAAGAACATGATCGGGGTCGGTTTGCACCGACCCCTGCTTTGCGATCGCCGGTAATTAACAGTTTACCGGCGACCGCAAAAAAAAAAAAAGCGATCAGTTATTTCTCTGTCCTCTGATGTGATCGCACATCAGAAGACAGAGAAATAGGGGGATTCGGGGACCCTAACATACTCACCCGGTGTCCCTGGGTCCTCTTCTGTCTTCTCCTGCCAGCCGGCTTTTTCATCATGGCGGGCGCATGCGCAGTGCGCCCGCCATCTGCTGCCATCTGCCGGCCGGCAGGAGAAGACGAGTTGGGGCTAAAATTAGGGTTATGGTTAGGGTTAGAGTTAGGGTTAGAGTTAGGGTTAGGATTAGGGTTAGGGTTAGGGTTAGAGTTAGGGTTAGGGTTAGGGTTAGAGTTAGGGTTAGGGTTAGGGTTAGAGTTAGGGTTAGAGTTAGGGTTAGGGTTAGGGTTAGGGTTAGAGTTAGGGTTAGAGTTAGGGTTAGGGTTGGGGCTAAATTTAGGGTTAGGGCTAGGGTTAGGGTTAGGCTACTTTCACACTAGCGTTTTTTGGCTTCCGTCGCAATGCGTCGTTGGAGAAAAAACGCATCCTGCAAAAGTGCTTGCAGGATGCATTTTTTCTCCATTGGCTTGCATTAGCGATGCATTGCGACGGATTGCCTCATGTCGCATCCGTCGTGCGACGGATGCGTCGTGCTTTGGCGGACCGTCGACACAAAAAAACTACATGTAACTTTTTTGTGCGACGTGTCCGCCATTTCCGACCGCGCATGCGTGGCCGTAACTCTGCCCCCGCCTCCCCGCACCTCACAATGGGGCAGCGGATGCGTTGAAAAAACAGCATCCACTGCACCCGTTGTGCGGCGCTTACAACGCTAGCGTCGGTACGTCGGCCCGACACACTGCGATGGGCCGAGTACGACGCTAGTGTGAAAGTAGCCTTAGGCTTCTTTCACACTTGCGTCGGTACGGGGCGGTCGCAATGCGTCGGCCTGACGTACCGACGCACGTTGTGAAAATTGTGCACAACGTGGGCAGCGGATGCAGTTTTTCAACGCATCCGCTGCCCAGTCTATGTCCTGGGGAGGAGGGGGCAGAGTTACGGCCACGCATGCGCGGAAATGGCGGACGCGACGTACAAAAAAAAGGTTACATTGAACTTTTTTTGTGACGACGGGGGCTAAAGTTATGGTTAGGGTTGGGGCTAAAGTTAGGGTTGGGGCTAAAGTTAGGGTTAGAGTTGGGATTAGGGTTAGGGTTTGGATTAGGGTTGGGATTAGTGTTACGTTTGGGATTAGGGTTGGGATTAGGGTTAGGGTTGGGATTAGGGTTAGGGGTGTGTTGGATTTAGGGTTTTGATTAGGGTTATGGTTAGGGTTGAGATTAGGGCTGTTTTGGGGTTAGGGTTGTGATTATCGTTAGGGTTGTGATTAGGATTATGAATCGGGTTGAGATTAGGGTTAGGGGTGTGTTGGAGTTAGGGTTGGAGTTATAATTTGGGGGTTTCCACTGTTTAGGTACATCAGGGGGTCTCCAAACACGACAGCCAATTTTGCGCTAAAAAAGTCAAATGGTACTCCCTCCCTTCTGAGCTCTGCCGTGCGCCCAAACAGTGGTTTACCCCCACATATGGGGCATCAGCGTACTCGGGATAAATTGGACAACAACTTTTGGGGTCCAATTTCTCCTGTTACCCTTGTGAAAATAAAAACTTGGGGGCTAAAAATCTTTTTTGTTGGAAAAAAAAATATTTTTTTAATTTCACGACTCTGCATTATAAACTTCTGTGAAGCACTTGAGCTTTCAAAGTTCTCACCACATATCTAGATAAGTTCCTTAGGGGGTATAGTTTCCAAAATTTGGTCACTTGTGGGGGTTTCTACTGTTTAGGTACATCAGGGGCTCTGCAAACGCAACATAACATCCACAGACAATTCTATCAAAGTCTGAATTCCAAAATGGCGCTCCTTCTCTTCCGAGCTCTGCCGTGTGCCAAAACAGTGGTTTACCCCCACATATGGGGTACCAGAATACTCAGGACAAATTGGAGAACAAATATTGTCATCCAATTTCTCTTGTTACCTTTGTGAAAATAAAAATTTGGAGGCTAAAAAAATCTTTTTTGTGGGAAAAAAAATATTTTTTATTTTCACTACTCTGCATTATAAACTTCTGTGAAGCACTTGGGCATTCAAAGTTCTCACCACATATCTAGATAAGTTCCTTGGGGGGTCTATTTTCCAAAATGGGGTCAATTGTTGGGGGTTTCTACTGTTTAGGTACATTAGGGGTCTGCAAACGCAACATAACGCCCGCAGACAATTCTATCAAAGTCTGCATTCCAAAATGGCGCTCCTTCCATTCCGAGCTCTGCCGTGCGCCCAAACAGTGGTTTACCCCCACATATGGGGTACCAGCATACTCAGGACAAATTGACAACAACTTTTGGGGTCCAATTTCTCTTGTTACCCTTGTGAAAATAAAAACTTGGGGGCTAAAAAATCTTTATTGTTAAAAAATATATATTTTTTATTTTCACGACTCTGCATTATAAACTTCTGTGATGCACTTGGGCATTCAAAGTTCTCACTACACATCTAGATAAGTTCCATGGGGGGTCTAGTTTCCAAAATGGGGTCACTTTTGGGGGGTTTCTACTGTTTAGGCACATCAGGGGCTCTCCAAACGCGACATGGCGTCCGATCTCAATTCCAGTCAATTTTGCATTGAAAAGTCAAATGGCGCTCCTTTGCTTCCGAGCTCAGCCATGCGCCCAAACAGTGGTTTACCCCCACATATGGGGTGTCGCCGTACTGAAGACAAATTGTACAACAACTTCTGGGGTCCATTTTCTCCTGTTACCCTTGGTAAAATAAAAATTTGGAGGCAAAAAGATCATTTTTGTAGAAAAAATGCGATTTTTTTATTTTCACGGCTCTACGTTATAAACTTCTGTGAAGCACCTGGGGGTTTAAAGTGCTCACCACACATCTAGATAAGTTCCTTAAGGGGTCTAGTTTCCAAAATGGTGTCATATGTGGGGGGTCTCTACTGTTTAGGCACATCAGCGGGTCTCCAAACGTGACATGGCGTCCGATCTCAATTCCAGCCAATTCTACATTGAAAAAGTAAAACAACACTCCTTCTCTTCCAAGCTCTGCGGTGCGCCCAAACAGTGGTTTACCCCCATATATGGGGTATCGACGTACTCAGGAGAAATTGCACAACAACTTTTGTGGTCTAATTTCTCCTGTTACCCTTGTGAAAATAAAAATTTGGGGGCAAAAAGATCATTTTTGTAGAAAAAATGAGATTTTTTATTTTCACGGCTCTACGTTATAAACTTCTGTGAAGCACTTGGGGGTTCAAAGTGCTCACCACTAGTGTTGAGCGATACCGTCCGATACTTGAAAGTATCGGTATCGGAAAGTATCGGCCGATACCGGCAAAGTATCGGATCTAATCCGATACCGATACCCGATACCAATACAAGTCAATGGGACTCATGTATCGGACGGTATTCCTGATGGTTCCCAGGGTCTGAAGGAGAGGAAACTCTCCTTCAGGCCCTGGGAACCATATTAATGTGTAAAATAAAGAATTAAAATAAAAAATATTGCTATACTCACCTCTCCGACGCAGCCTGCACCTTACCGAGGGAACCGGCAGCGTTGTTTGCTTAAAATTCGCGCTTTAACTTCCTTACGCGAAGTCCCGGCTTGTGATTGGTCGCGCGCCGCCCATGTGGCCGGGACGCAACCAATCACAGCAAGCCGTGACGTAATTTCAGGTCCTTCAGGATTTTAAAATTACGTTCCGGCGTTGTGATTGGTTGCGTCGCGGTCACATGGGCGACGCGACCAATCACAAGCCGTGACGTCACGGGAGGCAGGAGACGCGCGCATTTTAAAATGCGCGCGTGTCCAGCCTCCCGTGACGTCACGGCTTGTGATTGGTCGCGTCGCCCATGTGACCGCGACGCAACCAATCACAACGCCGGAACGTAATTTTAAAATCCTGAAGGACCTGAAATTACGTCACGGCTTGCTGTGATTGGTTGCGTCCCGGCCACATGGGCGGCGCGCGACCAATCACAAGCCGGGACTTCGCGTAAGGAAGTTAAAGCGCGAATTTTAAGCAAACAACGCTGCCGGTTCCCTCGGTAAGGTGCAGGCTGCGTCGGAGAGGTGAGTATAGCAATATTTTTTATTTTAATTCTTTATTTTACACATTAATGTTGTTTCGATACCGATACCCGATACCACAAAAGTATCGGATCTCGGTATCGGAATTCCGATACAGCAAATATCGGCCGATACCCGATACTTGCGGTATCGGAATGCTCAACACTACTCACCACACATCTAGATAAGTTCCTTAAGGGGTCTAGTTTCCAAAATGGTATCACTTGTGGGGGGTTTCCACTGTTTAGGCACATCAGGGACTCTCCAAACGTGACATGGCATCCGATCTCAATTCCAGCCAATTCTGCATTGAAAAAGTCAAACGGTGCTCCTTCACTTCCAAGCTCTGCGGTGCGCCCAAACAGTGGTTTACCTCCACATATGGGGTATCGACGTACTCAGGAGAAATTGCTCAACAACTTTTGTGGTCTAATTTCTCCTGTTACCCTTGTGAAAATAAGAATTTGTGGGCAAAAAAATCATTTTTGTGAAAACAAATGCGATTTTTTATTTTCACGGCTCTACATTATAAACTTCTGTGAAGCACTTGGGGGTTCAAAGTGCTCACCACACATCTAGATAAGTTCCTTGGAGGGTCTAGTTTCCAAAATGGTGTCACTTGTGGGGGGTTTCCACTGTTTAGGCACATTAGGGGCTCTCCAAACGCGACATGGCGTCCGATCTCAATTCCAGCCAATTCTGCATTGAAACAGTCAAACGGTGCTCCTTCACTTCCAAGCTCTGCGGTGCGCCCAAACAGTGGTTTACCTCCACATATGGGGTATCGGCGTACTCAGGAAAAATTGCACAACAAAATTTGTGGTTAAATTTCTGTTTTTACACTTGTGAAAATTAAAAAAAATGGTTCTGAAGTAAAATGTTTGCAAAAAAAAGTTAAATGTTCATTTTTTTCTTCCACATTGTTTTAGTTCCTGTGAAGTACGTAAAGGGTTAAGAAACTTCTTGAATGTGGTTTTAGGCAGCTTGAGGGGTGCAGTTTTTAGAATGGTGTCACACTTGGTTATTTTCTATCATATAGACCCCTCAAAATCACTTCAAAGGTGATGTGGTCCCTAAAAAAAACATGGTGTTGTAAAAATGAGAAATTGCTGGTCAACTTTTAACCCTTATAACTCCCTAACAAAAAAAAAAATTGTTTCCAAAATTGTGCTGATGTAAAGTAGACATGTGAGAAATGTTATTTATTAACTATTTTTTGTGACATATCTTTCTGATTTAAGGGCATAAAAATACAAAGTTTGAAAATTGCAAAATTTTAAAAATTTTCGCCATATTTCCATTTTTTTCATAAATAATTGCAAGTAATATCGAAGAAATGTTACCACTAACTTGAAGTACAACATGTCACGAAAAAACAATCTCAGAATCAGCGGGATCCGATAAAGCGTTCCAGAGTTATAACCTCTTAAAGTGACACTGGTCAGAATTGTAAAAATTGGCTCGGTCATTAAGTACCAAATTGGCTCTGTCACTAAGGGGTTAATAAACTTTTCTGTTTTTATATACAACTATGTTGTTGTGGATATTTCTGCTCCGTTTTTTCGTATACATTATAGTCAGGTATATTAGAAACCAATTATACCAAATAGGTGATAATGATCATCATTGTCATATACAAGATAATTCACAGTCACTGTAACTGAAAGAAAAACAACTGTATAAGAGGCTTAAAACTGGGTGAAGAACAGACAAATTCTGCTACAATGGTGAGGCTGTTTCATGTTGCATGTCATATACCATGGAAAGACTGAGTAGAGAAGCAATAAAAAAGAAAACAGGCAGTTATACTGCATCATCAGGGTCTCTCCTAGGAAAAGATTTCAAAGCAGTTTGGGATTTCAATTTGTGCTGTTCAAGCTCTTTTGACCAAGTACCAAGCTATAGGCAATATTGAGGATTGTAGACGCACTGGTCAACCAAGGAAACGTAGGGCAGCAGATGAAAAACACATCATGCTTGTAACAACTCTGCCGGCATCACTGCATGGCCTCCCATCCCCCACCTGCCTTACACCCCAACTTACTTACTACTCCGGTCCATGCTGTGAGTTCTGTCTTCTGCCGACTTCATGCTGGGTGGCTCTTGTCTCCTGCCTGCTATTTGCATACTTCCTGGCTGTGTGCATAGGGGGGTGGCGCCGGCACTCCCTGGCTCTTATTGAGTCAGTGTGCATCTTCCTAAGGTGTCCCCAGCCAATTGTCAAGAGGCCTCAGGTACTTAAGGCATCCCTGCCCATAGGAGGATGCCTGAGCAACTTACTTCCTCAGTTAGTATCTTGCTCCTGAGGTGCCAGATCCTGTCTTGCTATTTCTCTTGTGTCAGCCACCCAGAGGGGCTTCGTACCCTGGCCTGTACCTGTGTCTCTTGTTTCTGCCACCCAGTGGGGCTTTGTACCCTGGTCTGAGTCCTTGTTTCCTTGCCTTGTTCCGTTCCTGACCCTGTCTGAACCTAGTCCTATACCTGTGTCTGATTGTATCCCTGTCTGTAGCCTTTCCTATTCCGCTGTGTGTTTCATTGTGTTCATTCCTTCTCCTCTTTGCTCTGCCTCCTTCTGCTCTGCTCTTAGTTCTGCCTCCTTCGGCTCTGCTCTTTTCTCTGCCTCCTGCGGTTCTGCTCTTTGCTCCTCCTCCTGCAGTTCTGGTCTTTGCTCCGCCTCCTGCAGTTCTGGTCTTTGCTCCACCTCTTGTGGTTCTGCCTCGTATCAGCTCCTTGCGGTTCTGCCTTGCATCCGCACCTTGAGGTTCTGCCTTGCATCCACTCCTTGCAGTTCTACCTTGCTCCGCTCCTTGTGGTTCTTCATTGCTCCACTCCTTGCAGTTCTGCCTTGCTCCGCAACCTTGCAGTCCTGCTCTTCTTCTGTTCTGCAACCTGTGGGTCAGGTCCCTACTTGTTCCCATATACCCTCCAGTCTGAACAGGTCCCTACCTGTACCCATAGACCCTTCAGTCTGAACAGGCCCCTACCTGTTCCCATATATATCTTCCAGTCTGATCAGGCCCCTACCTGTACCCATATACCCTCCAGTCTGAACAGGCCCCTACCCCTACCTGTTTCCATATACCTGCCCGTATTCCTGTCCCTACTAAGTCAGTACCTATCCTGCCAGAGTGCCAGCTGTGCCTACCTGTCCTGCCAGGGTGCCAGACATGCCTGCCTGCCAGTGTCTCAGCCGTACCTGCCTGCCAGTGTCTCAGCCGTGCCCGACCGCCAGTGTCTCAGTCGTGCCCGCCTGCCTGTGTCTCAGCTGTGCCCGCCTGCCAGTGTCTCAGCAGTGTCTGCCAGTTGAGCCTATTGCCTGCTCCTGCCCTAGCGTTCCGTCCCCCAGTGGGATCAGCAACCACAGCCTGACACCACCCTGGAGTGGTACCTGGCAGCTACCTGCTGCACAAGCCTGACCTCACCATCAGAGGCTCCAGTGAACACCAAGGTAGCTTCTAAGTCACGCCCCATCCAGGGTAGTCTGGTTTGTGGCACAGTCGGGCCACACCCTCCACGCTCACGCCAACCTGTCAGGGTGCAAGTGTAACAATGCTTACTTCCTTCAAAATTGGAAAATGTCCAGCAGTTCCATTAACTCAGAACTAGCAGCAACTAGTGCTAGCTAGTTGCACTCTTTCACTGTTTGGAGAAGTCTGGTCATTAAGGTGACTTTAAGGCGGAATTGTTACCAAAAAGCCATACTTTCAACATGGAAACAAAGCCAAGCGACTCAACTATGCATGAAAACATAGGAACTGGATAGCAGAAAAATGACAGCAAATGTTTTATACTGATGAGTCAAAATGTGAAATGTTTGGATTGAACAGAAGGCAGTTTGTTCGTGTAGGGCTGCAGAGCAATAAAAAAATGAGTATCTGCCTGCATGCAACAGTGAAGCAGGATGGAGATTTCTTGAAAGTTTGGAGCTGTATGTCAAATGGAGTTGGAGATTTAGTAAACGTTTGATCAGGGTCATTTGGATGTTTTGGGTTGTCATTATGATTTAAAAAGAGAAAACACAGTAGTTTGACAATAAATGGCTTCACCCAACCACTAACCATGCGTGGAGAAAAAGTTTTGGTGTTATCATTCATATTCTCTGAAAAAAGGCCAAGAAAGCAAAAATTCGGCAGGGATATGTAAACTTTTGAGCACAACTGTAGATAACTTGTGCTTATGTACTACACAGTCTATAATTAATTGGTAATTGGCTGTTAAGATACATTTCTCATCTCAATTATATTTTTATGTATTCATCCTCAGCGTGTTATGTGATTTTATTTTTAAATTTTCTGGATTGGATAACAGACTTTTGCCTTTCCAGTTTGTCCCTGTTTTGTTTTAGGTGTTTTCTTTTTGTGCAGCCTGCAGCATGTGCCTTGTGTGTGTTGTGTGCTAACTAGGGTTGAGCGAAACGGATCGGACATTTTCAAAAGTCGCCGACTTTCAGCAAAGTCGGGTTTCATGAAACCCGACCCGATCCCACTGTGGGATCGGCAATGGGGTCGGCGATCTTCGCGCCAAAGTCGCGTTTCATATGACGCTTTCCCCGCCATTTTTTCAGCCAATGAAGGAGTGTGGGCAGCGTGATGACATAGGTTCCGGCTTGCTTTGTGCGGCGTCACATGGGGTAAAACCGCATCTTAACGTTTGGGATATAGCGATTTGCACAGTGAAACACAAACTTTGCAGGGACGGAGGGGGGAGAGAGAGAGAGAGAGAGAGAAAAAAAAATCCCCATTGACTTGCATTGGGTTTCGTGTTTCGGTCGGCCCCCCGATTTTTCACGATAATCGGCCGATTTCACACGATCCGACTTTCGAGACAGTCGGGTTTCACGAAGCCCGACTCGATCCTAAAAAAGCAAAAGTCGCTCAACCCTAGTGCTAACTGTAGATTTTTATAAATAGATCAATTTCTTGTTATATGTAGTGGATGATCAGAAAAAAATAGACTGCTATAAACATGCCATGATAACTATCTTCAGTGGTGTTCATCGATAAGAGGAGAAAAATTAAAATTATGTCTACAAAATGGTTCAAAATATTGCCATCAAGGACAAATGGGCCCCTTCTATGGAATAGATTCTTACGCGTACTCTTGCCAACTGATAAAAAAGGAAATGAAACTGACTGGGGTCCAATTCTCCAGGGAGACCATAGCATTTGTAAGGTCTTTTTTATAACTTAAATACTATATTTTAAAGACGATTCTTTAGCGATTATTTGGTACTAAACATTCTTTCCAATCTTTACACACAAGGATCAAGAAATAAAAGTCATGCAATACAGTCTAGAAAGGGTCTACATGCACAGCGTCATCTGCTGTCTACTCAACCGACTTCCTCACAGCATAAGCCTGCCGTTGTTATATAGTCCAACAAATTTTGGTGCAAATTTCTGGTGTAAGATAGGTCTCAATAATTCATTGTTAGGGTAAGTTCACACAGGCTGTTTTTGCTGCATTTTTTTCTGCAGCAAAACCTGATCATCTTGGCAGGTAAGAAGCTGTGCCAAAAACGCAGGTTTAGGTCCATTTTTGGTGCATTTTTGGCCGCGTTTTTGCCGTGTTTTTGGTGCTTTTTTTTCATGCGTTTTTTTTCTCTTTGTGCGTGCTAATAAAGTTGAGTGCACACTGAGAAAAAAAACAACTTTCTGTAGATAGATAAAATGAATAGATAGAATAGATAGATTGATAAAATAGAATGAATAGACAGATTGATAGAATAGATAGATTGGTAGAATAGATAGAATAGATCGATCCATTACCTGTGGTATCCTCTTCCCTGGCATTTTACCACGGTGCAGAGGTTACCTCAGGTCAGGCTTTAAAGTCCGTTCCCTTTAACGTTGAGGCCAAGGGCTACGGACCGGGTTGCAGCCACCGTGACATCCCCCCTGTGACTGGACCCGGTACCGAGTACCTCACTGCCCTGCTGGGCGACTCATATGTAGAAACTGATTGGGTAAGAATACAAGGGGAGACTAACAGAAAGAACACTGTTGTGCGATTTTACTATAGGCCACCTGGACAGACTGAATGTAAGGATAAACTCTTTTTACATCAGATGTCTTTGTTCTAAAAAAAAGTATGAAAAGTGATAATGGGAGATTTTAACTATCCAGATGTTTGTTGGGAATCTCTCTCAGGCAAAAGTAATGGGTCCAGAAAATTCTTATCTTCTCTCACTGACAACTTTATCTTACAAGGTAGAAGAGAGAACAAGATGATCTGCGATCTTGGACCTAAGGGTACCGTCACACAGTGCCATTTTGATCGCTACGACGGCACGATCCGTGACGTTGCAGCGTCGTATGATTATCGCTCCAGCGTCGTAGACTGCGGTCACACGGTGCAATCACGGCGCTGGAGCGATGCCGAAGTCCCCGGGTAACCAGGGTAAACATCGGGTTACTAAGCGCAGGGCCGCACTTAGTAACCCGATGTTTACCCTGGTTACCAGCGTAAACGTAAAAAAACCAAACAGTACATACTCACATTCCGGTGTCTGTCCCCCGGCGTCTCAGCTTCTCTGCACTGTGTAAGCACAGCGGCCGGAAAGCAGAGCGGTGACGTCAGACGTCACCGCTGTGCTCGCTTTCTGGCTGGCCGGCGCTCACAGTGCAGAGAAGATGAGACGCCGGGGGACAGACACCGGAATGTAAGTATGTACTGTTTGTTTTTTTTACGCTTTTTACGTTTTTTTGCGCTTAGTTACCCGATGTTTACCCTGGTTACAAGCGAACACATCGCTGGATCGCTGTCACACACAACGATCCAGCGATGTCAGCGGGTGATCAAGCGACGAAAGAAAGTTCCATACGATCTGCTACGACGTACGATTCTCAGCAGGATCCCTGATCGCTGCTGCGTGTCAGACACTGCGATATCGTATGGATATCGCTAGAACGTCACGAATCGTACCGTCGTAGCGATCAAAGTGTGACTGTGTGACAGTACCCTAATTCTTACCAACAGGGAGGAAATGGTTGAGGAAGGAAAAGTGGCTGGGAATTTAGAAGGCAGCGATCATGATCATGTTATACTTGAATTTTGGATTAAAAGAGGAGGAAAACCTGCAAGGAATCAGACTTCAAGGTTGGACTTTATAAATGCAGATTTTAATGTACTCAGAGAGAGGGTAGGAAAGGTCTAATGGCTGGATGTTCTTAAGGACAGAAATGTCAATGAAGGATGGGAGCTTTTGCTACATCAAATTATCACTGTACAATCAGTAACAATCCCCAAAAGCAGGAAGAATTGGAAGCATTTAAAGAAACCAGGATGGATGAACACAGAACTTCATCACTTTCTAAAAAACCCAAAAAGAAATGTATATCAAATGGAAAGAGGGGGCACATCTAAAGAAGATTTCTATGCTGTCTGCAAGAAATGCAGGGCAAGCATTAGAAGAGCTAAAGCCAATAATGAAGAATAATAAAATGAGGCTTGCAGACAAAGAGGCATAAAAAATGGATTTGAGGGTATGGCAAAAGCAACAGAAAAGTCAAAGATGCTGTAGAATTTTTACAGGATAAAAAGGATGAAGTGGTTAAAAATGATGTTGAGAAGGCCGAGCTTCTAAATTTCTATTTTGCATCTGTGTTCTCTAAAACCAAATGTAATATTAACTGATCTTCACTGTGCTATCGAAGGAATAAAATAATCCACACTCACTATATACAGAGTGATGGTAGAGGAACACTTAGCTAATTTAAATGAATTTAAATCTCCTGGTCCAGATGCATTAAGGTACCTTCACACGAAGCGACGCTGCAGCGATAGCGACAACGATGCCGATCGCTGCAGCGTCGCTGTTTGATCGCTGGAGAGCTGTCACACAGACCGCTCTCCAGCGACCAACGATGCCGAGGTCCCCGGGTAACCAGGGTAAACATCGGGTTGCTAAGCGCAGGGCCGCGCTTAGTAACCCGATGTTTACCCTGGTTACCAGCGTAAAAGTAAAAAAAACAAACAGTACATGCTCACCTGCGCGTCCCCCAGCGTCTGCTTCCTGACACTGACTGAGCTCCGGCCCTAACAGCACAGCGGTGACGTCACCGCTGTGCTTTCACTTTCACTTTAGGGCCGGCGCTCAGTGATGTCAGGAAGCAGACGGCAGGGGACGCGCAGGTGAGCATGTACTGTTTGGTTTTTTTACTTTTACGCTGGTAACCAGGGTAAACATCGGGTTACTAAGCGCGGCCCTGCGCTTGGTAACCCGATGTTTACCCTGGTTACCAGTGTAAAACATCGCTGGTATCGTTGCTTTTGCTTTCAAACACAACGATACACAGCGATCGGACGACCAAATAAAGTTCTGGACTTTATTCAGCGACCAGCGACATCACAGCAGGATCCTGATCGCTGCTGCGTGTCAAACGAAACGATATCGCTAGCCAGGACGCTGCAACGTCACGGATCGCTAGCGATGTCGTTTCGTGTGAAGGTACCTTTACACTCTAGGATACTGAAAGAGATAGCAGAGGAAATTGCAGAATACGCAAAGAGTGGTAATAAATGGTTGCACATCCAATTGGAAGAGTGTTTCAAGTGGGGTTCCTCAAGGTTCTGTCCTGGCCCCAGCGTTGGTCAACATTTTTATAAATGATCTAGATAAGGGAATGGAAGGTATACTAATCAAATGTGCAGATTATGCAAAGCTAGGAGGGATAGCTAAAGGCCCCGTCTCACTAAGCGATTTACCAACGATCACGACCAGCGATATGACCTGGCCGTGATCGTTGGTAAGTCGCTGTGTGGTCGCTGGGGAGCTGTCACACAGACAGCTCTCTCCAGCGACCAACGATCAGGGGAACGACTTCGGCATCGTTGAAACTGTCTTCAACGATGCCGAAGTCCCCCTGCAGCACCCGGGTAACCAGGGTAAACATCGGGTTACTAAGCGCAGGGCCGCGCTTAGTAACCCGATGTTTACCCTGGTTACCAAAAAAAACAAACACTACATACTCGCCTTTCGGTGTCCAGGTCCCTTGCCGTCCGCTTCCTGCTCTGACTGAGCCGCCGTACACTGAGAGCAGAGCGCAGCGGTGACGTCACTGCTGCGCTCTCACTGTACGGCCGGATCTCAGTCAGAGCAGGAAGCGGACGGCAAGGGACCTGGACACCGAAAGGCGAGTATGTACTGTTTGTTTTTTTTGGTAACCAGGGTAAACATCGGGTTACTAAGCGCGGCCCTGCGCTTAGTAACCCGATGTTTACCCTGGTTACCAGTGAAGACATCGCTGGATCGGTGTCACACACACCGATTCAGCGATGTCAGCGGGGCCTCAACGACCAAAAAAAGGTCCAGGCCATTCCGACACGACCAGCGATCTCGCAGCAGGGGCCTGATCGCTGGTACGTGTCACACATAGCGAGATCGCTATGGAGGTCGCTGTTGCGTCACAAAACTTGTGACTCAGCAGCGATCTCGCTAGCGATCTCGCTATGTGAGACGGGGCCTTAACACTAGAGAAAGCAGAGAAAGAATTCAGAAGGATGTAGATAAGCTTGAACAATGGGCAGCGACTAATAGAATGGCATATAACAGGGAGGAATGCAAGATTCTACATCTGTTTAAGAAAAACAAAAATTACATCTACAGAATTGGAGGAATAGAACTAAGCAACAGCACATGTGAAAAAGACTTCAATATACTAATAGATCACAAACTGTACACGAGTCAACAGTGTTATGCAGCAGAAGAAAAGGCAAACACAATTCTGGGATGTATTAAGAGAAGCATAGAGTCTAGATCATATGAAGTAATTATCTCCCTCTACTCCTTCTTGGTCAGACCTCATCTGAAATGCTGTGGCACCACATTTTAAAAAAGATATCGATAAACTGGAGCAAGTTCAGTGAAGAACTACCAGGATGGTGAGAAGACTGCAAACTATGTCCTACGAGAATTGTTTAAAGGATCTGGAAATGTTTGGCTGGCTACAAGAAGGCTAAGAGGAGATTTAATAGCTGTCTCCAAATATCTGAAGGAATGTCACAGTATAGAGGGATCATCCTTATTCTCTTTTGCACTTGGAAGCATAAGAAGCAATGGCATGAAACTGAAAGGGAGAAGATACCGATTAAATATAAGAAAAACTTTTCGACAGTGAGGGTGATCATTGAGTGAAACAGGCTGCCTTGAGAAGTGGTGGGTTCTCCTTCAATGGAAATCTTCAAACAGAAGCTTGACAGACATCTGTCTGAGATGGTTTAGTGAATCCTACATTGAGCAGGGGGTTGGACACAATGATCCTTGAGGTCCCTTCCAATTCTATCATTCTATGATTTTATTATTACACCACCTTAAATAGCATCCTCTACACTTCCCCTTAGCCTAAATGATAGTGCTCACTTATCCAGAGCGAGTTCAGTCTGAACTGAATCTGTGGCCCTGCATGTCCACACTGACACTGCAGAATTACAACAATCGAGTGAATGCACAGTGTCAGTACAGGGACGCTCTCATCCCTCTCTCCTGTCGGTAGCGGCCACCTGTTAATGTATGATCCTGAAAGGATTAGCACATCTATTTGGAATGTGAGCAGAAATATGTAAATTGCATATACAGGGTCAAGTGCCTAATGGCTCGCTCCAGTAATACCATACAACATAGGGTGACTGCAGACTTTCATCCCAACACCTTTAAAGACTATTCTATTGCTATGTGAGCAGTGCATGTTTACATTTGATTTCTGGAAAATTCTTTTAATATGAAATTATGAGGATCTGAAATATTCTGGACCATTAGATCGTTTAATATAAAAGTTGTATAAAACTTACTTGTAAGGGTGGAGAGTAGTGATGAGCGAGTGTGCTTGTTAGTCGGGTTTTTCAAGCATGCTTGGGTGTTCTCCAAGTATCTTGGGTGTGCTCGTAGAATATGTTTGTGTCTCCGCAGCTGCATGATTTGCAGCTGTTAGATAGCCTGAATACATGTGGGGATTCCCTAACAAACAGGCAATCCCTGCATGTGTTCAGGCTGTCTAACAGCTGCAAATGATGCAGCTGCGGAGACACAAGCATAATCTACGAGCACGCCCTACATACTCGGAGAACACCCGAGAATGCTCGGAAATCTTGAGTAGCGAGTCACCAAAGACAAAATTGATGAGTTAGCATAAAATATGATACTATCATTTTGTTGACCTTATATTGGGAACTTCCCTAGCTAGTGCCTCCTGTTCGCACCCACCCCATTATATGGTGTATTGCCATACAGTGTATAAATAACCACACCAAACACTACCAAACAGCATTGTCATATAAGGACCAAATAAAACTTAAATACAGTTTTTTAAATAATAACTAAATACATTGCTATCACCACCATACACTGCAAAATAATACACTGTATTAAGCAGCAGTGCCTGGCAATACCAATTAAATATTGACAAACAGGGCTCAAATGATACCAAAACGTGGAGACAAAATAAAAACTCAGATAAAGTAATCTGATCACAATGCTATATAATATTAAAAGGGTCTTCCCATCTCCAAGATCCTATCCCAATATGTAGTAAATGTAATAATAATATTAGAAAATACGTCCAATTAGAAATGTAGTATAGTTCTTCTGGTTCGCTATGTCACTTTCCTCATGTGAAGGGCATTGCATTAGTTAAGGTATTCTTGGTTATGACCACTCATATAGTGATAGTTAGTTGTGTTAGCACCATGGATACCTAAGCTACTGCAATGCCTGCACAAGGGGTAAGTGACATAGTGAATCAAATAAGAAGAACTATACTACATTTCTAATTGGAGGTATTTGCTAATATTATTATTATTATTATTATTATTATTATTATTATTATTACTACTACATATTGAGATAGGATCTTTGAGCTGGGAAGACCCCTTTAATGAGTTTGTTGGTCAGAAGCCTTGGATTATAGGCCTTATGAAGTGCCTTTTACTGCAGTGGCTCCCTGTGTACCTGTGACTATAAGTTCTGTACCAAATTCTTTGCTAAATATATTCCCTATATGCAGTGCCTTGAAAAAGTTTTCACATCCCACGCAGGTTTCCACTTTTTTTATGTTATACCCCAAACTTAAAAGGAATCTCATTTAAAGGGAATCTGATGGGAGGGGGCTGGTACGCTAATGAATACCAGAAAAAGCAAGGATTGTAATTCCAGCTCCCTAAAAATTTCCAATCTTTCCTGATCAAAAATTGCAGTATTGGTGGGAGATAGAAGTGACGCGTTTCGATCTAGATGACGCACTTTATACCAGACGCAGAGTTCTCTTCTAGATACCACGCGCCCCAGAGCAAGGAAGAACTCACTACCATAAACGAATAAAAGAGGATTTTTCCACAACAGGACTGCAGATATGAGGTATTCAGGTATGACTATTTTAACCATTCTATAACCTATTTGCACATATTAATAGGTTACATACGTCCAAGGGGGTGACAGATTCCCTTTCAATGAGATGTTCAGAGCTTGGGCTATTTTTATAATATATCCCTGCTTTACTCTTCTCCACAACTTTATCCCTAACCTGTCTGGTGTGTTCCTTGGTTTTCATGATGCTGTTTGATCCCTAATATTCTCAAACCTCTGAGTCCTTCACAGAACAGGTGGACTCAATTAACTTGTGACTTTTGGAGGAACTGGTCACTCAGGATTTTATTTAGGGCTATCAGACTCCAGGGGGCTAAATACAAATACAAGTCACAATTGTTAGATTTATATTTTTAAAATAATTAGAAAACCATGTATCATTTCCTTTACAATTCACAAATACTTGCTTCCTTGTGTTGGTATAGCACATACAATCACAATAAAACACATTTAAGTTTGTGGGTATAATGTGAACATGTGGAAATGTTCACGGGGTACGAATTATTTTTCAAGAAGACACTATATTCTTTTTTATTTCTAGAGGTATAGGTCTCCAGTAAGACACATACATGCTGATTCAGCCGATAAAGATGCTGCCGTGTTAGGGAGCAATTCTCGGATGTCCTAAGGGCTGAGACCGGGTTAAGTGCCCACCGTGTGAGTCCTGATGAGTTCATAGCTCAATGTCATTGTTTGAAAGTGAATGTGGCTCCAGTTAGTGGCGCAGGGCAGTGCATCAGGATCTTAGTGTTTCTCCCATCCCTTATTATATGTCATTTCTCAATACGTCCCAGGGAGACCTGTGAGAATGTCATCAGATGAAAGTGGGGGGAAAATAAACTGGACTTGTAAAGAAGAAGTCATAAAGTCTGGAGCCTTGGCCAGATTTCCTCTGAAAGGTGAGGTGTGGCTGTGCTGTGTGTGGAGCTGCTTAGGAGGGGACGCACGGCCTCCCCCCAGACTGGAGAACCTAAGACTGGCACAATTCCAAGAAGCCAGACGCCAGGCTCTGGGCTCTCAGCACTGGGAGAGGCTGCTCAGCCTGGTTATACAATGGTATTATCTCAGGCCAACCACTGCTGCAGAAAGTCTCAGAGCTTCCTGTCCTCATGGTAGCTGTACAAACTGTCCAGTATGCAGCCAGCATCTGAGACAGTTACCAGCACTTGGTCGCCAGACTCCCTGTATAAATGTCTTAAACTCCCCTCTTGGGAGTCAGAGACATCACATGCAGCAGGCTATTGTGCTTCATCCCCAAGGTCACAAGCAAAAAAAAAAAAATCGAGGAAAAAAATAAACTACCCTTTCCTTTTTTTTAAAGCAAAGACTTTTCGCTTCTCGTTAAATCGAGAGAATAAGATGCAAAGAAAATTAGCAGTATATGACTGACATCATTACATTACGTTTTATGTCTCATGTATTTAACAGTAACATTCTGGAAAGAGATATTATCACACATTTATCAATACTGTCTATTTCTAATACAGTGCAGACAGACTAGGTAGTCTTAAAGTGAATCTGTCACTGAGATTTTGCTACCCCATCTAAGAGAAGCATGATGTAGGGGCAGAGACCTGATTGCAGTGATGTATCACTTACTGAGTTTCTTGTTGTAGTTTTAATAAAATCCCTGTTTTATTTGCTGCAGATCTACAAGTTCTCTGAATGCTGGGCTTTGTATAACCCGCCCACACCACTCATTGGCAGCTTTCTGTGTACAGTGTGCATAGGCATAAAACTGTCAATAAGTGTTGGGCAGGGTTGGATTACCTGGCAGCAAGATTTCTAGTCCTGTAGTGAGAATCTCTTGCTGGAAACACAATAGTTTTATAAAAACTACACTAAGCAGACTGTAAGAGACATATAGCTGGAATTGGGGTCTCCATCTTTACATTATTCCGTTCTATTATTAGGCAGCAAAAATCGGTGACAGATTCCCTTTAGAGAGAACCTTTCACTGGATTTTTTTTACTTCCTAAAATTGATGCTGTTCTACTGTTTTTAATCCAATTTAAATTTTTATTCTGTGCCACTCCGTTCCAAAGTTATGCCTCCTGGAAAAAACCAAACAAACATGCAAATGTTCTCTTTAACCCCTTTACCTCCACGGGTGGTTTGAACGTTAATGACCAGGCCAATTTTTACAATTCTGACCACTGTCCCTTTATGAGGTTATAACTCTGGAAAGCTTCAACGGATCCCGGTGATTCTGACATTGTTTTCTCGTGACATATTGTACTTCATGATAGTGGTAAAATTTCTTCGGTATGACTTGTGAAGAAATAGGAAATTTGGCCAAAATTTGAAAATTTAGCAATTTTGAATTTTCATGCACTTAAATCACAGAGATATGTCACACAAACTAGTTAAAAAGTAACATTTCCCAAATGTGAATATTATAATCATCAGCACAATTTTGGAACCAATTTTTTTGTAAGAAGTTATAAGGGTTAAAATTTGACCAGCAATTTTTCCAACAAAATTTACCAAATTATTTTTGTCGGGACCACATCACATTTGAAACCACTTTGAGGTGTCTATATGACAGAATATGCCCAAAAGTGACACCTTTCTAAAAGCTGCACCCCTAAAGGTGCTCAAATCCACATTCAAGAAATTTATTAACCCTTCAGGTTCTTCACAGGAGTTTTTTGAAAAAAATAATTAACATTTAACTTTTTATCACAAAAAAATTGACTGATTTTTTTTTTTTTATTTTGACAAGGGTAACAGGAAAAAATGAACCTCAAAATTTGTTGTGTAATTTCTCCTGAGCATGTCAATACCCCATATGAGGGAGAAAACCACTGTTTGGCAGAGCTCGGAAGAGAAGGAGCGCCATTTGACTTTTTGAATGCAAAATTTACTGACACAAATGGTGGATGCCATGACGCATTTGGAGAGCCTCTGATGTGCCTAAACAGTAAAAATACCCCAGAAATTACACCATTTTGTAAACTTGACCCCTCAGGGAACTTATCTAGTTGTGGGGTTAGCATACTGAACCCTCATGTGTTTCACAGAAGTTGATAACGTTGAGCCGTAAAAATAAAATAAATCTAATTTTCCCCACAAATATGTTTTTAGCACAAAAAATTGCATTTTCATAAAGGTAACAGGAGAAATTGCACAAAACAATTAGTTGTTCAATTTCTCCTGAGTACTCCGATACCCCATATGAGGAAGAAAACCACTGTTTGGGTGCACAGCAAGGCTCGGAAGGAAAGGAGCGCCAATTGACTTTTTGAATGCAAAATTTGCTGGAACAATTGGCAGACGCCATGTCCCATTTGGAGAGCCTCTGATGTGCCTAAAAAGTGAAAATCCCTCACAAGTGATACCATTTTGAAAACTAGACCCCTCAGAGATCTGATCTAGATATGTGGTGAGCATATTGAACCCTCACATGCTTCACAGAGGTTTATAATGTTAAGCTGTGAAAATAATAAAATTACATTTTCCTCACAAAAATGTGGTATTAGACCCAAGTTTTCAATTTTGCTAAGGGCTAAAAGGAATTGTTTTACAACAAACTGAGGTCTGTTTTTTCCTGAGTGAACCAATACCCTACATGTAATCGGAAAATATTTTTCAGGCACAGCGCAAAGCTCAGAAGGCAAGGAGCACCAGACTTTACTGGTGCGAGAGCCCATGAGGTGCCAGCAGGGTCGGACTGGCCCACCGGAGAACCGGAGGATTCTCCGGTGGGCCCAGGCACTGACATCTGCTGGCATATTGGCCAGCAGCTGCCTAGGGCCCCCAATGCCCCAGGGGCCCCCCAGCCAGTGGAGTGTCGCTAATAGCGGCACACCCAGCTGCTATGGGGCCCCTGAGTTAAGGGGGCCCTCCTGGTGCCAGAGAGCAGCAGATGGACAGAAGCCTGTCCCCGCTGCTCGAGAGAAATGAATATTCACGCTTCCCCACGCCGCCGCTGCTGCTGAATGCGGGGCCCCGGAGGTGGGCCCCTAAAGGGCGGCGATCCTTTATTGCGATCCCTGCAGCTTGGGACCAGAGTGGAGCTGCAGGGATCCACACCATCCTCCTTCCTGCCTGGAACTTCCTGTCTGAATCAGCGCAGCTAGATGACATCATCATTCAGCGCTGCTGTTTCAGACAGAAAGTTGCCGGGATGTGCTGCGGCTGCTGGGAATGTGCAGAGAGGTGAGTGGGTGCTGTGTGTGTGTCTGTGTGTTTGTCTGCGTGTGTGCGGCTGTCTGTGTGTGCCTGCGTGTGCGGCTGTGTGTGTGTCTGTGTGTGTGCCTGCATGTGTGCGGCTGTGTGTGTCTGTGTGTGCGTCTCTGCCTGCCTGCGTGTGTGGGGGAGGCAATGATGATGGTGCAGGAGGCAATGATGATGGTGTGGGGGCAATGATGATGGTGCTGGAAGCAATGATGATGGTGCTGGAGGCAATGATGATGGTGGTGGGGGCAATGATGATGGTGCTGGAGGCAATGATGATGGTGCTGGAGGCAATGATGATGGTGGTGGAGGCAATGATGATGGTGCTGGAGGCAATGATGATGTGGTGGAGGCAATGACGATGGTCCTGGAGGCAATGATGATGGTCCTGGAGGCAATGATGATGGTGCTGGAGGCAATGATGATGGTGGTGGGGGCAATGATGATGATGCTGGAGGCAATGATGATGGTGCTGGGGGCAATGATGATGGTGCTGGAGGCAATGATGATGGTGCTGGAGGCAATGATGATGGTGCTGGAGGCAATGATGATGGTGGTGGGGGCAATGATGATGGTGCTGGAGGCAATGATGATGGTGGTGGGGGCAATGATAATGGTGCTGGAGGCAATGATGATGGTGCTGGAGACGATGATGGTGGTGGGGGCAATGATGATGGTGCTGGAGGCAATGATGATGGTGCTGGAGGCAATGATGATGGTGCTGGAGGCAATGATGATGGTGGTGGGGGCAGTGAAGATGGTGGTGGAGGAAGCAATGATGATGGTGGTGGGGGCGGCAATGATGATGTGGGGAAGAAAGCGATGATGGTTGTGGTGTAAAGGGCAAAGATGGTAGTGGTGTAAAGGACAATGGTGGTGGGGGAGGAGGCAATGATGAAGGTGGTAATGAGTACAATGGTGGAGGGGGAGAACAATGATGATGGTGGAGGGGGCTGCATTATACCCTTTCAGGGGGGCTGCATTATACCCTATGAGGGGGCTACATTATTCTCTGAGGGGGCTACATCATACTATATGAGGGGAGCTGCATTATGCCCTATGAGGGGCTACAGTATATTCTATGGTGGGCTGCCTTACGAGGGGTTGGCATTATACTCTGAGGGGGCCACATTATATTCTGTGGAGGGGCTGCATTATATGTGGGGGCTGCATTATTCTCTCAGGTGGCTACACCGTACTATATGAGGGGAGCTGCATTATGCCCTATGAGGGGGCTACAGTATATTCTATGGGGGGTTGCAATATACTCTGAGGGGCTACATTATATTCTGTGGAGGGGCTGCATTATGCCTTATGAGGGAGCTACATTATATTCTATGGGGGTCTGCATTATACCTTATGAGGGGGTTGCATTATATTTTGTGGAGTGCTGTATTATACCCTATGAGGGGGGCTGCATTATATTCCATGAGGGAGGCTACATTATATTCTATGAAGGAGCTGCATTATATTCTATGGGGGGCTGCATTATATTCTGTGGGAGGCTCATTATATTCTATGAGGGGGGCTACTTTATATTCTATGAGGGGGCTACCCCAACCCCTGCTACATAATTAAGATGGGTACGACCTTATATTATGCCCTGATATTAGCATGTTCTACTACACATTTGATGGTCTTGAATGTATTTCTATGTAGCTACATAGTGGGCCCCAAGAATGATTTTCTCTGGACCCAAGGTGCTCCAGTCCGACGCTGGGTGCCAGAATTGCAGAACCCCCAATAAGTGACCACATTATACAAACTACACTTCTCAATGAATTCATCTAGGGGTACAGTGATCATATTGACACCATGAAGTGTGTAACAGAACTTTGTACCTTTGGGCAGTGAAAAAAAAACCTACATTTTTACCACCAAAATTTTGTTTTATCCCAGATTTTACATTTTCACACAAGAAATGGGTAAAAAAGGGCACCAAAATTTGTCCCACAATTTCTATTGAACGTGGCAATACGCTATATGTGGCTGTACAGTACTACTTAGTCATACCTGGAGATTTGGGAGGAATGGAGTGCTATTTGCCTCCTGGATCGTAGATTTTCCTAGAACAGTTTGTGGACTCCATATACAGAGCTCCTAATTGCTAGAAGAGCAGAATCCTCCCTCAAGTGACCCCATTTGGGAAACTATACCAATTGGAGAATTTATCTACAGGTCTAGTGACTATTTTGACTCCATGGGTATTTTCCAGAAACAAGCAGCAATGAATGTTGTTGAGTGAAAATTGCAAACTGCCATTGTAGTGACCAGTACGCTATAGTGGCCAGTGCATTGCAGTCACCAGTATGTTGCAGTCACCATGACGTTATGCCTAGACTGTGATTCTGGAGACATGCACCCATAAGTTACGGGGACTCTCATCGCTTCACTGTGCAGGTACACTGTGCAGCTCAGAAGGGAGGAGGGCATTTGGATTTGGAAGCGCAGAATTTGCTGAATTTCTTTTGGCGGGTTTGGGGCCATTTAGCTTTTCCAGAGCCTTTGTGCAACCAGTAACATGGAAGCCCCATATATTTCTGTTACCAGATGATGGACCTGAGTGACGGCTTGCTTTTTTTGTTGACTGAGCTGAAGTCTTTATTGGGAACATATTACATAACGTTTGGATTACATTTATCCGGCGCTATATGCATAGCACTTATTTTGGGGTTTCCATCTTAAGGCTAGGTTCACATTGCGTTAATGGGTTAACGCTAACGGACTGCGTTGCACGGCGAAAATGTCGCAATTAACGCCGTGCAACGGGTCCGTTAGCGCACCCATTGACAGCAATGTAAATTTAGCCTGCAGCGCATCACTAGCGCGTGCCTTTTTCGGCTCGCGCTAGTGATGTGCCGTTCTTCTGTGACGCGCCTCGGACGCTGCTTGCAGCGTCCGCGGCGCGCCCGAGGTCCGTTCCCCGCTCTCGCAGATCAGGGATCTGCGAGAGCGGGGACGTTAACGCGACCCCTAACGCGGCCCCTAAAAAAACATTGCGTTAGCGCAATCCGCTAGCGCTAGCGCTAAACGGATTGCCCTAACGCAATGTGAACCTAGCCTTAATCTCTGAGTGGTGTGATTCAGATGAAACTCCCAAAGGGATCTATTCACTATAGTGAGGCATCAGAGTTACCCTGGACTCTGTCTGGCCTCTGTTCAGCAGTGTCCTTCTTTTCAGAAGTGCACAAAACTATATCCAACAGCAGTTTTATGCAATCCTACAAAGACGGACACCGCCGGATCACAAGTCAGACGGCGTCCACAGTGCCTCTATCTGCCTTATTATAGGGAATCTTCTGCCAGGGGATCCGTCTGATTCATATATTTCAGAGATTTACACGGAAACCCTGGTGTAAGCGCTCAGCACAGAGCGCAGGATAAATGTGCCTCGAGCTTTACTGAGATCTTTGGGAGGCAGAATGAAAAAATCAACAGAATGGGAAGAATTTTTGTTTTTTGCATGATGAGTTGACAGTTTTATGGGTACCATTTTCGGGCACATTAAATTTTTTGATCGCTTTCTTTTCTGATTTTTGGGAGGCAGAATGAACAAAAACCAGGAATTCAGAAATTTCTTTTTGGGGCGGAGAAGTTATGCCATTCTGTGTGTGGTAAAATTGATAAAGCAGTTTTATTCTTCGAGTCAGTACGATTACAGCGATACCTCATGTATATTTTTTTACGTTTTGGCGCTTTTATACAATAAAAACTATTTTATAGACAAAATAATTCTTTATTCTGAGAGCTAGTGCACAGACTCAGCTACAGATACCATAATCACTAGATAATCCTGGAAAAACCACCCAGGACTTGGGATAATACCCTGTGACGCTTCCTAATACATTATAACCAAAGAAACTGAAGCATACCAACTCACAAGTTTTTATGTTAAAAGAGTAAATATAATTTTATTAACACTATAATTTACAAATAGTAATCCAATAATATTACAAACAAGATATAACATCCAGAGCTATTTGAATATAAGGTATAGGTGCACCGAATACACAGTGTTACACCATAGAGGTAGAAATAGGGCATAAATAGCAGAGTAAGTCACTATGGTCAACTACTATATCATACTAAAGTGCCAGTGCATAACCAGTATAGGGATATTGACATTACGCTACTATTACATAGGTTAAGAGGGAACTAACTCCATGGTCCAGTGACCCCTAGATCTAACAGATGTAAAAATTACAAATAGTCCCATCAAATATCCTTACCCATATTTCTGTCCATTAGTGTAAACACGCGCCCCTACGCGTGTTTCGCCCACAGCTTCCTCGGGGGGCCCGAATGATCTATTTATTCTGAGAGCTATAACTTTTTTTTATTTCCATTGATGGAGCTGTATAGTGGCTTGTTTTTTGCAGGACAGATGACGTTTACAGCAGTATGTTTATTTATATCTGTCTTTTTGATCACGTGTTATTCTACTTTTTGTTGGGCAGTATGATGATAAAGCATTGTTTTTTTATGGTGTTCACTAAAGGGGTTAACTAGTGGGACAGTTTTATAAGTTGGGATGCTGCGGATGCAGCTATACCAAATATGTGTACTTTTATCCTTTAGATTTTTTTCATTCAAATATTTATTTAGAGTTACAATATCTTTTGATTTTTTTATTATTTTTTATTTTTAAAAAAATAGTTTTACAATTATTTAATTTTTTTTTTACTTTTTTCTAACTTTTTTTTACATTGCCTCACTATTGGACATTGTTTTTCTGAAGGCTGATTGCATCTACAGCATGGGGATGCAGCAGCATCCCCATCCTGTAGAAACTGTCAGCTCTGCACTGACATACAAACTTGCTCATTACGCACTGGGCATGATCAGCACGTTTCCTAGGTCTGGTGACGACATCGGGTCACCATGGCAATGATCGGGACCCCGCATCACGCTGTGGGGTCTCCGATCCAAAGGCAGAGGGGCAGGCAGCCCTCTGCCGGCTCCTGGAATGCTGCAATCATGTTCAATAGCAGCATTTCAGGACTAAAGTGACAGGAGCAGTCTGTGACCACTCCTGGCCTTTAGTGCAGGGTGTCAGCTGTCAGAATCAACTGACAGCCAGTGGCAATCGCCCGCCCACCCCCCATGTGCGCAGGCGATCCTGCAGACGTAATAATTCAATAAGTCCCTGGTCAAATGGGCCCAGGGTACATGGACGGCTTATTACGTCTGATGTCAGAAAGGGTTTAACTAACTGGTTGTTTTCCAGGTATATGTGGGCGTAGCTGTTTTTGATTGGCCCAGCATAAGAGGAGAAGTAACTGCTCAGAGAGAATTTCTATGTATACACCCAGTTGGGTGAAGGGAAAATTGGCATTTTTATTTCTCGGGGTTGGCTTGGCAGTGCACAGAAGAAAAAGAAAAAGTGTCCTAGAATTATTGGAACACCATCAATTGGAGGAGGTACTCGTTTTAAATGAACAAATTCCAGTGAAAAGTCATCTAATCCACCACATTTATCATAGTGGTTTAATAAACATTTAATAAATAAAGATTTACATGGTCTAGCCCAGCTTTACACCTTCTAATAGCTGTGTTACTTTGGGGCAGAATTTAGCTCCCCAATTTAGTATGTTTTTTTGGGCACATGGGGCTGATTTATCACAACCAGAGTTGTTAACGTCGACCTTGATAAGTTGGTGTGCTGGAGTCAGATGGTCCTAATCCGTGGAGCACAACTCTTCATAAATCTGAAGCGTCTAATGAGGGGCATGCGCCTCCATGCGCAAAGTCAGAAATCTCACTTCAGTCAGGTACAGGACTGAGATTTCTGGAGTAGGGAAAGCCACAGCTTGTCAAGAAGTAAACAGATTGTGGCATCATGCGTCCGCCGTGCCCCCATCCCACTCTAGCTCTGCTAATTTTGTCAGAGCTGGAAGAAACTGGTGTAAAAACAGCAAAAGTCAATTTTGGCACAAATCTGAGTGGTGCCTAAATTTAGCGACTTTTCAAAGCTTTAACATCAGAATACAGCAGAGCAGATCAGGTCAAGGGTTAATACAAAGTAGTGGACTTGTGGTACAAGGGAAAGCGTGATGTAATTTATTGTTATACACTCACTGGCCACTTTATTAGGTACACCTGTCCAACTTCTTGTTAACACTTAAATTCTAATCAGCCAATCACATGGCGGCAACTCAGTGCATTTAGGCATGTAGACATGGTCAAGACAATCTCCTGCAGTTCAAACCGAGCATCAGTATGGGGAAGAAAGGTGATTTGAGTGCCTTTGAACGTGGCATGGTTGTTGGTGCCAGAAGGGCTGGTCTGAGTATTTCAGAAACTGCTGATCTACTGGGATTTTCACGCACAACCATCTCTAGGGTTTACAGAGAATGGTCCGAAAAAGAAAAAAAATCCAGTGAGCGGCAGTTCTGTGGGCGGAAATGCCTTGTTGATGCCAGAGGTCAGAGGAGAATGGGCAGACTGGTTCGAGCTGATAGAAAGGCAACAGTGACTCAAATCGCCACCCGTTACAACCAAGGTAGGCCTAAGAGCATCTCTGAACGCACAGTGCGTCGAACTTTGAGGCAGATGGGCTACAGCAGCAGAAGACCACACCGGGTACCACTCCTTTCAGCTAAGAACAGGAAACTGAGGCTACAATTTGTACAAGCTCATCGAAATTGGACAGTAGAAGATTGGAAAAACGTTGCTTGGTCTGATGAGTCTCGATTTCTGCTGCGACATTCGGATGGTAGGGTCAGAATTTGGCGTAAACAACATGAAAGCATGGATCCATCCTGCCTTGTATGGAGCATCTTTGGGATGTGCAGCCGACAAATCTGCGGCAACTGTGTGATGCCATCATGTCAATATGGACCAAAATCTCTGAGGAATGCTTCCAGCACCTTGTTAAATCTATGCCACGAAGAATTGAGGCAGTTCTGAAGGCAAAAGGGGTCCAACCCGTTACTAGCATGGTGTACCTAATAAAGTGGCCGGTGAGTGTATATAGATCAGGTAGTGGAGTTGGGTGAAATTAAGGAAAGATGAAAAGTTCAGTTATGTTCACATTAAGGTTTAGGAAGCAATAGGAGAAGGAGGAGGATATGGCTGATAGACACTCTGGGATTCTGAGTAGTTTCTGAAAAATATTTAGAATTGAGAGTCCTCAGTGGTTGATACCTTTTAATGGCTAACTGAAAAGATGGTAACAAATTGCAAGCTTTCGAGACTACATACGTCTCTTCATCAGGCAAAGACTAAAACAAATTCTGAAGAATCATATATTTATGCACAACATAGTATAGGAAAAAAAAAAAAAAGAGGGGAAAAAAACCATGGATAAGCCAGGTGACATGAAGCAGAATTACCATGGGTGATAAACAGTTACGTCCATAAATATTGGGCCAATTCTTAGATAAGGATTGTTTTATTGTCCTGTGATTAGGGTCTCTGTTGTGATGACCCCACATGGTCTGATGGGCAAGTTCCTTAGTTGATGTAAAAAGACATAAATCCGTGTGACACATTCATTCCTGCAGTGAAAGTGTCAAAGGTCGTCATCAGTTTATATTCCCAGACTCTCCTGTCTTTCTGCGATTTGAAGTTACCTTTTAGTACAAGTAATTTCATGTCCATAATGTTATGATTTGGGAGACAGAAATGTATTGCCACAGGTATATCCATTCTTTTTTCTCTTATTGTATGGCGGTGAGAGTTCATCCTTGTTCTCAGTTTCTGCCCTGACTCCCCCACATACAGACCCCCAGTTGGACATTTAGTACAAATAATTAGGTACACCACATTAGAAGTGACGCAGCTGAAAGTACCTGGGATCTTGTAGTCCTGATGTGAGTTGAGAATCTTTATCTTGTCCGTGGTCATTATAAAAGGACAGGTTTTAAATTTTTTCTGATTGCAAGGAAAGGTACCTGCAGCTGTTGGAGAGGACAGGGAGCTCTTGACAATGATGCTTCTTAGATTTGGGGGCTGCCTAAAACACAGTAGTGGGGGGTCTGGAAAAATGGATTGTAAGCGGGCATCTTTTTGCAGTAAAGGTTGTAATTTCCGTGCAGCTCCCCTTAGCACCTCCAGATTTGGATTGTAGGTGACTACTAGAGGTACGCGGTTATTTTCTTCTTTAGCTTTGTAATGTAGCAGGTGATTCCTTTATATTCTGATGGCTCTTGTGATCTGATTTTCAATTGTTCTTGGATGGTAGCCCTGATTCAAAAAGGTCTTTCTGAGGCGACCAAGGTGTTCATCTCTATCCATTGGGTTGGAACATATACGATTGTATCTGATGGCTTGGCTGTAGACAATGGAGTTTTTTATGTGTTTTGGATGGAAACTGTCCCATTTAAGGTATGTTGGATGGTCGATTGGCTTCTGATACAGGGATGTCTCTATTTTATTGTTCTGCAGCTTAATGATGGTGTCCAAAAAGTTAATTTCAGTGCAGGAGTAGTTGAGTGTCAAGTTGATGGTAGGATGAAATTGATTAAACTGTAGTTTCTGATAATTTTTAGTAATCCACAAAAATAATCCCTCTTCTTCCTTTATGCATTCAGTGCTAGGTCCCTATCTTCTCTTAAACATAAAGAAATGTTGCAGCCAACTACCTTACTGCAATGCACACATGCCACATAGTTGCTAGATAAGGGAGCTAACTTTGAGGCTGAGTTCACACGTAGCAGAATTGCCGCGGAAATTTCCGCGGCAATTCTGTGCTTCCTGCCGCGGGTGTATCGCATGCAGAATTTGCATGCATATACCCGCAGAAAACTAGCGTTTTGCAAGCATAATTAGCTTGCAGAGTGCTAGCGTTTTCCAAGCGATCTGTAGCATCGCTTGGAAAACTGTTTGACAGGTTGGTCACACTTGTCAAACATAGTGTTTGACAAGTGTGACCAACTTTTTACTATAGATGCAGCCTATGCAGCATCTATAGTAAAAGATAGAATGTTAAAAATAATAAAAAAAATAAAAAAAAGGTTATACTCACCTCAGCGGCTTCTGTTCCTAATGCTGTGTGTTCAGGACCTTCCATTGACGTAGCGGTCACGTGACCACGACGTCATCGCGGTCATGTGACCGCGACGTCATCGCAGGTCCTTCACACACACCTCGGAAGCCTCTGAGAAGGTCGGGCCACCAGAAGGTGAGTATATCGCTATTTTTTATTTTAATTCTTTTTTTTTTACCACTTATATGGTGCCCAGTCCGTGGAGGAGAGTCTCCTCTCCTCCACCCTGGGTACCAACCGCACTTGATCTGCTTACTTCCCGCATGGTGTGCACAGCCCCGTGCGGGAAGTAAGCAGATCAATGCACTCCTATATGTGCAGAATCGCCGCGATTCCGCAATTTTAATGAACATGCTGCGTTTTTTTCTGGATTGCGATTCCGCTCAGGAAAAAGATGCAGCATGTGCACAAAAAATGCAGATTGCAATCTGTTACATAGGATGCTTAATGTTAGCGTTTTTTTCACGGTTTTATAGCGTTTTTATAGCGAAAAACCGCGAAAAAAACGCAAAAAATCTGCTACGTGTGCACACAGCCTGAATCCTATTGGAGATATCTGTTTTGGACAATAATTACTGCATCAGTTAACCATTAAAGTGTACGTAGCATATTTGGTATTATATGCCGTAGTGAGTGTAATTGTCTATAATAACTGTAGTATACCATGCATTATATGAATTGCATTGCATTCTTTGGGGGACATTCTTTAAATTGTCATTTTACCTATGAAATGCAGATAATTGAAAAGATACCTGTTCTATTATGTTTCCAAACGAAACATCAATTTATCCCACAAAGAAGGAAAATATAAATATTGTTAGACAATAAAATAAAAAAATATACTTCTTTATAATGCCGATATATCTTATATAACAATTGGCCAAAAACGCCATTTCTCCTGACTCCCTAAACACATGAACACTTGGCTCAGCCTAGCATTGATGTGTTCTCTATGGAGAGTGCGGCCAATGTAGTTGCCAGACATATCATGATCTGCCAATCACATTAAAGGAATTTTTTGTAAATCGCAAGTTATCTTTTATTCATCTGTAGAACACAAACCACTAGGATTTCAAGCAATCCTGAGATCAAAATCTGGAAACCGCAAGAGAGGGGCTTTCATAGCTCCGTCTCCGATAGAGCTAAGGTGCACACAACTATTTCCAGCAGTCCCATTGGCAATGTATGCAGCAGAGGCGAAGAATGCATCATTCCGCTCCACTCAAGATTTAGCTCTGTTCAACCTTGTTCTCAGGGTTCCAGAGTCCTCTTCCTGAGACCACTGGGACCCCGAGAACTGAAGCCACCAGAGATAAATTATCCCTTACCCTATGAATAGAGGATAACTTGTGATTTTGGAAAAACTTTTTTCATGATGTTTGATACTAAATGTTTTCAAAACACAAGCAGTTGTTAAGGAATATAAGCATGCCTTCTAGGAGTTGTCCAATACTTGGATACCCCCTTCTAAATCTCTAAGTTTACCCTTAGTAAAATAATAACACCCATACTCACCTCTGGTGCGCCTAAAGGTAAAAAACATATCTCATAAGGACATAAAAAACGGACTTGTGAAGGGGGACAGAAGGGTAGGAGTTTCAAGGAGACATCAAATTAGTTACGAGGCAGAGCACACAGCAGTTACACCACACCTCAAAGAGCCTAACACTCTGCAAGCATGGAGGAAGGGTAAAGGGCTTTTCTGGGAATAGAAAAAAGTTCAATCAAGAAAATGTCATTATGAATAATCTAGATACCTGTCAGTAGCAAATAACCCTCATTTTGTGTAGGCAGCCATTTTTTCTAATCCTGTACAACTCCTTTAAGCACAAAATTGTTTACCTGCCTAAATAATTTTGGAGACAGAAGGATCTATTATGTTTTCCATGGTGATTACTGCCTTATAATGAGACATAAGCACAGTAATGATGGTCACCTTCTGTCACACAATGTTATGCTATGTAACATTCTTCAGTGAAGTTTAATGGAAGCTATCAAGTGTAAAAATGTTATTTACGTGCAGCTATAGGATTTATAACCAGGTAAATAGCAATAAAATGCTATGTGGCCACCTCCCTGAATGCATGGCTACCCAGAGGAAACTAATTTATATCCTCCCAGGAGCCGCTTGCTTTCAGCCATGGGTTCGTGCACATAGAGTTTACTGTCACTGCTCAGGATACTGTGTCTATATATGAGAGTGACAGTCATACGGCTGCCAGACGAATGATTGGCCGCCATCGTGCAGCTGACAGCCAACTAATGCATATGGCGAGCCTTAGAACAAACCTTGGCTCATGCACAGGTCTCTTTAGCCCATATCAGGAGACCAATACTATTAAAGACCCTTGATAGTTGGGGACCCTCTTGGAAGTTTCACAGTTAAGGTCCTCAAGCTTCTGGTTACACCACAGATCGAATTCCATACAGTATAATTATCAAATGCTAGCTGGTGTCGGGGATCAGCTTTCTTCTGTGGATGACAACGTGTTTTATCTGTCTTCCTTATAATACATTACAAACATAAAAAAGCAGTTGTACATTTAAACCTCCGCATCATATATATATATATATATATATATATATATATATATATATATATATAAAATGATGTAATAATGGCCAAGTGACAATGTCAGCATTTGCATGGGGTCATGTGAAAGGTCACCCTGGGTTATATTCTGTGATTGAAATATTTCTGTCTGAAAAAACGGAAGGGTAGATCCAGTTTAACATGGATATGTCTAGTCAAAAGTTGGCAAAAAAATCCAACTGTACGTGACCTTTTCAGTGACCATTACTATCTGCACTTCTCGAAAATGTTAGTCATCTGCATCAAAAATGTATTTTCTCAGACAATTGTTACAGAGTATGGCTGACAACAGATGGGAAATACAGGAAGAGGAAACAGATACCACCATATCAGTAACGGGACAGCAATACAAGCAAGTGTGCAATGAATTGCCAATTAATAAGATAACTTGGCTAAATTGATCAGTGGACGCATCTAGGACCAGCCTTATTTTTTCTGTCACCCTTTAATAGTATTCACGCACATCTTTTGCATAAACATATAAATTAGGCATGTATGGGATCCATATGTCCCCCTTTTATGGCCTGGGAAACCCTGCATTACACAATGCAGCTGTACATAAATACCTCTGCCCTCCATCCAACAGGGTATATGAAATAAAAATCCACCTTTAGGTGGGGCCAAGCCCCTACAATCATGAGCAGCCTATTATTCCAACTGACCACATAAAGATACAGAGTGGGCTCTCTGAATGCTGAGGTGCAAAATGCATAGAAGTCATCAAAGCTCTGCTGACTCAATAACTGCAGAACTTCAAATCTCCTCTGGCATCAACATCACCCATATCTTTGCCTCTCTGGATAAGAATAGTCTTTTTTTACCTACTGTAATTGTGCAGAACTATAGGAAATCAGCTTGAAAATAAACCTTCTTCTGGAATCTTTATACATGCTTCTGCAGTCAAGTCAAGCTATCTGATGAAATCTCTTCTTGTGAGTACTTGTACACAGAGACAGACAGGAAACAATGTCTGAAGACCCCACACATGCAGCCTAGTTATGGATTTAGACTTTAAACACAAAACAATGTGCAGCAGGAGCTCCATGACATGGGTTTCCATGGGCAAGCTGCTATATGTAAGCCTTATATTACCAAGCACAATGCCATGCATCAGATGTACTGGTGTAAAGCCACTTTAGGATTATGGAGCAGTGGAATTGTGTTCAGTGGAGTGGCATATCACGCTTCTGTATCTGACAATCTGACGGACAAGCTTGGGTTTGGTGAATGCCAGGAAAGTGTTACTTACTTGACTGCACTGTGCCAATTGTAAAGGTTGCAGCACTGATAACACTATGGAGTTTCAATTCAAGGGTTGGCTTCAACCCCTTAATAAAGTCTTAACAGTCCTGCGATTGACTTCAGGGGCCACATGGAGTGTACAAGGTCTCAACACTGCAGTCTGTGTATACAGAAGTGGAGGATTGAGAACACAGCAGTTGAAATATTGGGGATTAATTAAGTAGTTAAATCTTGTGTAATTATTTTAGCAATATGGCTGCTGATATTTTGTTAATTTGTACAATCTCTTTAACTGTACAGTATATATGCTTTCTTCTCTCCATAGGTCATCCTTTGAGTCTATCATAATTGACATATATGTAGCATAGTATTAAGTCCTTTTGTTTTATAGAAACGTTCCAGTTGTATACCAGTAAAATTCTGAGATGGAATAAAAAAGAATTCATGTTTAAAGGGTAATTCAAATGTATTTACTTATAGTAGGACAGTAGCGGCAAGTTACCATTCCCAGTTTGTCAGAAAACTAATGTAAAATAGTTGCACATTTTTGTACAAGTCTCATTTGCTCAAAATTTGTGCCTTGAATCTACATTAGATTTTCTTGCGTTTTCCAAGTTGCCATATTAAACTAGAAATGGCAGCTATGCATCTGAAATCAGAAGTGACATCACTAAGAGTGATCCTATTGATTTCAGTTAGAGACCAACTACCACTGAACACAGGAACTAAGACCTGAACACAGGAACTAAGACCCCATTGTACTTGTGCCTGGTGGGAAGCATAGCTACTGAATTCTCACTAGATGAAGACAAATCAAGAAAAAAGCTTTACATGACCTCTTAGGGTAAAGGAACATGATAGATGCAAATGCCAGAGCAGGGTGCTGCTAAGTATCAATAGCTTCCACTCTTGAGGACCCGACCTGTCCATGTATTACTTGGTAGCCCATGTTGTTGAATGTCTAGAACATAATACTATGTTTTCCATACAAAATTCCTGGATAGAAGAATCTTCAGAATCAGGATCCATGATCAGCTAGATGAGACAACCTTTTGAATACTTTTTGTTTCTCTGATAAACATTTCATTTTGGAAATCCACAATTCTGGTTCATTTGAAAAACAGTTTCAATAAATGACATGTCATTTATATGAATAATTTCTATATGGATTCCATCCAGAAACTGCAGTGGACTTGCCCCACTGATATGGGCTTCATGTGCCGACCTGAAACAATTCAACGTTCAAATTTGCTTCCAAATATAAGGGGTAAGTGTCTGGTTTCTGCTGAGGATGCCAGTGCTAATACACAGAAATTTTTTCCATACACCATGAGAAGTTGGTTAGCTCATAAAAAGCTCATTAATAAATATATTTACATATACTGCCACTGGCAATAAAAGTGTTAGCATATACTCATGAATACAGGAGACTTTAGCGTGCATGCTGTTTCCTCTCCCGAACAAGCTATGCAGGAGACTACAAGACCATGGGGAAAAGTTGGTAGGAACTATACGCTGCATGTGACTTGGACTCCTGGACCCGAGAGAACATGGAGTATAGGAAACATGTTTTAATTGGCCCTTTGTGTTGTAGACAGCCTCATAAGCAATGCTGGGAAAGTAAAAGTTTGTGCCCAGCCATGGTGAGAACAACGAGCTATAATGCACAATTTATCTTTCAGTGATCTAAACTAGGTCAGCTTTCCTGAGTTTTTTACACAGATTAATTTGGAAATAGCTTTAGGTGTAAATTTATGTGACCAGCATTAGGAAATTACTATGACTTGCAAAAAACAACCCAATATATATATATATATATATATATATATATATATATATATATATATATATATATATATATATATATATATACTGTATAGATATATATATATATATATATACATACAGGTCCTTCTCAAAAAATTAGCATATAGTGTTAAATTTCATTATTTACCATAATGTAATGATTACAATTAAACTTTCATATATTATAGATTCATTATCCACCAACTGAAATTTGTCAGGTCTTTTATTGTTTTAATACTGATGATTTTGGCCTACAACTCCTGATAACCCAAAAAACCTGTCTCAATAAATTAGCATATTTCAACCGTCCAATCAAATAAAAGTGTTTTTTAATAACAAACAAAAAAACCATCAAATAATAATGTTCAGTTATGCACTCAATACTTGGTCGGGAATCCTTTGGCAGAAATGACTGCTTCAATGTGGCGTGGCATGGAGGCAATCAGCCTGTGACACTGCTGAGATGTTATGGAGGCCCAGGATGCTTCAATAGCGGCCTTAAGCTCATCCAGAGTGTTGGGTCTTGCGTCTCTCAACTTTCTCTTCACAATATCCCACAGATTCTCTATGGGGTTCAGGTCAGGAGAGTAGGCAGGCCAATTGAGCACAGTAATACCATGGTCAGTAAACCATTTACCAGTGGTTTTGGCACTGTGAGCAGGTGCCAGGTCGTGCTGAAAAATGAAATCTTCATCTCCATAAAGCATTTCAGCCGATGGAAGCATGAAGTGCTCCAAAATCTCCTGATAGCTAGCTGCATTGACCCTGCCCTTGATGAAACACAGTGGACCAACACCAGCAGCTGACATGGCACCCCACACCATCACTGACTGTGGGTACTTGACACTGGACTTCAGGCATTTTGGCATTTCCTTCTCCCCAGTCTTCCTCCAGACTCTGGCACCTTGATTTCCGAATGACATGCAAAATTTGCTTTCATCAGAAAAAAGTACTTGGGACCACTTAGCAACAGTCCAGTGCTGCTTCTCTGTAGCCCGGGTCAGGCGCTTCTGCCGCTGTTTATGGTTCAAAAGTGGCTTTACCTGGGGAATGCGGCACCTGTAGCCCATGTCCTGCACACGCCTGTGCACGGTGGCTCTGGATGTTTCCACACCAGACTCAGTCCACTGCTTCCTCAGGTTCCCCAAGGTCTGGAATCGGTCCTTCTCCACAATCTTCCTCAGGGTCCGGTCACCTCTTCTCGTTGTACAGCGTTTTCTGCCACATTGTTTCCTTCCAACAGACTTACCATTGAGGTGCCTTGATACAGCACTCTGGGAACAGCCTATTTGTTGAGAAATTTCTTTCTGGGTCTTACCCTCTTGCTTGAGGGTGTCAGTGATGGCCTTCTTGACATCTGTCAGGTCGCTAGTCTTACCCATGATGGGGGTTTTGAGTAATGAACCAGGCAGGGAGTTTTTAAAAGCCTCAGGTATCTTTTGCATGTGTTTAGAGTTAATTAGTTAATTCAGAAGATTAGGGTAATAGGTCATTTAGAGAACCTTTTCTTGATATGAGACAGGTTTTTTGGGTTATCAGGAGTTGTAGGCCAAAATCATCAGTATTAAAACAATAAAAGACCTGACAAATTTCAGTTGGTGGATAATGAATCTATAATATATGAAAGTTTAATTGTAATCATTACATTATGGTAAATAATGAAATTTAACACTATATGCTAATTTTTTGAGAAGGACCTGTATATACACACAGTGGGGGAAAAAAGTATTTAGTCAGCCACCAATTGTACAAGTTCTCCCGCTTAAAAAGATGAGAGAGGCCTGTAATTGACATCATAGGTAGTCCACAACTATGAGAGTCAAAATGAGAAAACAAATCCAAAAAATCACCTTGTCTGATTTGGCAAGATTTATTTAGCAAATTATGATGGAAAATAAGTATTTGGTCACCTAAAAATATGCAAGATTTCTGGCTCTCACAGACCCGTAACATCTTCTTTAAGAGGCTCCTCTGTCCTCCACTCATTACCTGTAGTAATGTCACCTGTTTCAACTTGTTATCAGTATAAAAGATACCTGTCCACAACCTCAAACAGTCACATTCCAAACTCCACTATGGTGAAGAACAAAGAGCTGTCGAAGGACACCAGAAACAAAATTGTAGCCCTGCACCAGGCTGGGAAGACTGAATCTGCAATCGGCAAGCAGCTTGCTGTGATGAAATCAACTGTGGGAGCAATAATAAGAAAATGGAAGACATACAAGACCACTGATAATCGCCCTCGCTCTGGGGCTCCACGCAAGATCTTACCCTGTGGGGTCAAAATGATCACAAGAGCAGTGAGCAAAAATCCCA
Source organism: Ranitomeya variabilis (assembly GCF_051348905.1). Classification (NCBI taxonomy): domain Eukaryota; kingdom Metazoa; phylum Chordata; class Amphibia; order Anura; family Dendrobatidae; genus Ranitomeya; species Ranitomeya variabilis. The sequence goes on from NC_135237.1 coordinate 454,078,654, forward strand.
GAACAACACGGCGGAACCTAGTGAATGACCTGCATGGAGCTGGGAGCACCATAACAAAGGCTACCATCAGTAATGCTAAGTTCACATTTGTGTATGTGTCAGGAGCATATCGTCTGCATGCGCAAACGAATGCAAAAACGCATGAAAACGCATGTGTACGCACTGTTTTTTATCCGCATGCTCTTACGCATGACGTCAAAAAAAGGCTGCGATTGCATGCATTTGTATGTGTTTCTGCATGCGTTTGCAATGTTTCTGCGCATGCGTATGGTATTTCCCAACGGGTGTGGCTTATGGGTTTTATATATATAGAGACACTGCACAGTAGAAATTCGCTTCTTTGGATGCTGGATGCTGCTGCAAGATGGAGAGCGTGGAAAGCTTCAATATGATTCTGGATTTATCTTTGAAATTGGCTTTTACTTCCGCTATGGCTTGGGAGGAAGAAAGGAGAAGAGAAAGGCAGAGAAGACATCGTCGTTGCTTTTGGCAACACCCCATTGTTGAACTCCGACAGCGCTGTGGAGCCTATAACTCAATGTACACAGAGCTTTGTGAAAACCCGGCTAAGCTTTTTGACTACACCAAGATGTCGGAACAGAGCTTCGATGACTTGCTGCAACATGTCCGAGGATCCATCAGCAGGCAGGACACCCAACTACGCAGAGCAATTCCTGCTGAGGAACGTCTGTTGGTGACCATAAGGTACATAATTTTGAACAAAAAACACCTGTCGTTACTATTATTGTTAGAAAAGCCATGCACTGATTTATTTGTTCCTTTGTCTGTTCTGCAGATTCCTGGCTACCGGAGAGACCTTAAAATCTCTACATTTTCAGTTTTGAATTGGACTGCCCACCCTTTCTGGGATTGTTGGAGACACCTGACATGCATTGTGTGCATGCCGACTTCCTCCCCCAAACCACAGCTGAACTGTGGCTGCAAAATGCAGCAAAATTCAATGAAGTGTGTAATTTTCCTAACTGTGTGGGGGCTGTGGACGGCAAACATATTCGGATTCTGAAACCTGCAGGAAGTGGATCTGAGGACTTCAATTATAAAAAATACTTTTCTATTGTTCTGATGGCAATTGCGGATGTTGAATGTCGATTTGTCGCCATTGACATTGGCTCATTTGGACGAGGAAAAGACTCACAGACTTTTAAAAACTCCGACATGGGACAACTATTGTATGGGAATTATTTTAATTTTCCCCCAACACAACCTCTTCCTAACACTGAAGGACCGTCAATGCCATTTGTTATTGTTGGTGATGAGGCCTTCCAAATGTGTGGCAACCTCCTAAAACCGTACTCAAATCGGGACTTGAGTCACACAAAAAGGATTTTCAACTACCGAATGACAAGGGCACAAAGAACTGTGGATGGGTCTTTGGTTTGCTGGCATCAAAATGGCACATTTTGGGAACAGCCATAAATCTAAAAATAGAGACAATTGATGGGGCTGTGAAAGCATGTGTTGTTCTGCATAACTACATCCTGTCAAAAGAGCAACCCCACTTTGAACTTTTGAAATCTAATATATAAAGCTGAATGTGTGTGTGTGTGTATGTATGTATGTATGTATGTATGTCCGGGATTGGCATCTGAACCGTAGCAGCTACAGCCACAAAATTTTGCACAGTCACACGTCTGGACCCCGAGAGCGTCATAGGCTATGTTGTGAGGTGAAATTTTAACCCCGCGCTTTCCAATTCACCAAACAATTTTGCCCCTATCTACATAATGGGGAAAAAGTGAAAGGAAAAGTGTTGGAGGCGTCGCAGCTACAGGCACAAAATTTTGCACAGTCACACGTCTGGACCCTGAGAGCGTCAAAGCTATATTGTGAGGTGAAATTTTAACCCCGCGCTTTCCAAGTCACCAAACAATTTTGCCCCTATCTACATAATGGGGAAAAAATGAAAGGAAAAGTGTTGGAGGCAAATTAACAGCTGCCAGATGTGAACAAGGGGGACTTAAAGAATGACAGCGATGGCACCAAAGAGTATATACTGTACAGTTGCTAAGGTGGGGCCCCAACATGGGATAATCACACCACCACGGGGATATGAACACACACACAAAATGCGCCACACACTACCACGTGCTCGAACACATATACCACCCTCAGTGCACATTTCACCACACATACACCAACCTCGCCACATAAAAGTAGAAACACAAAAGTCGCCGCTCAAAACTCGCCACGCGCAAAACTCTCCACATGCAAAACTCGCCACACGTGCAAAACTCGCCACACGCAAAACTTGCACACGCAGAAAAATTGCCACACGCAGAAAAATTGCCACATGCACAAAAGTTGCAACACATGCAAAAGTTGCCTCACACAAAACTTGCACATACTCAAAAGGCACCACACATAAAACTCGCCACGCGCAAAACTCGCCATGCGCAAAACTTGCTGCACACAACTTGCTACACTAACCTGTCACATGCAACTCGACACACAAAAAGTTGCTACACGCATGTCGCCACACAAAACTCATCTCACAAAAGTCGCTACATGCATGTCGCCACACGCAACTCAACACACACAACTTGACACACGAAACTCGCCCTAAAACACACACAAGTCTGGTATCCTTCAAAAATAAAAATCTGATTAATAAGCAGACAAACTACAAGAGCAACAAATGTACCATATAGGAATCCGGCAGCTGTCAGTCACATGACCAGTCTATTATGTGTATGTGTGAGCTAATATATACTGCCAGGGGGTGGGCTTACTGTTGGCTGGGGATTTATCAGGCTGCCATTTTAGCTTACAAATACTGAGGTAAAAATACTGACCAAATAACGTGTGAACGAGGGCTAATACAGGAGGAGATGGCATACAGCTATATACTATATACAGGAGATGACACACAGGTATATACTATTTACAGGGGAGATGACACACAGGTATATACTATATACAGGAGGAGATGACACACAGATATATACTATATACAGGAGAGATGACACACAGGTATATACTATATAGAGGAGGAGATGACATACAGGTACATACTACATACAGGAGGAGATGACATACAGGTATATACTATATACAGGAGGAGATGACACACAGGTATATACTATATACAGGAGCAGATTACCTACAGGTATATAGTATATACAGGAGGAGATGACACAGGTATATGCTATGTATAGGAGGAGATGACATACAGGTATATACTATATACAGGAGATGACACACAGATATATACTATATATAGGTGAGATGACACACAGGTATATACTATATACAGGAGATTACATACAGGTATATCTAATATATAAAGCTGAATGTGTGTATGTATGTATGTGTGTATGTCCGGGATTGGCATCTGTACCGTCGCAGCTACAGCCACAAAATTTTGCACAGTCACACGTCTGGACCCCGAGAGCGTCATAGGCTATGTTGTGAGGTGAAATTTTAACCCCGCGCGTTCCAATTCACCAAACAATTTTGCTCCTATCTACATAATGGGGAAAAAGTGAAGGGAAAAGTGTTGGAGGAAAATTGACAGCTGCCAGATGTGAACAATGAGGACTTAAAGAATGAGAGCGATGGCGACAAAGAGTATATACCGTACAGTTGCTAAGGTGGGGCCCCGACATGGGATACTCACCACACACGGGGATATGAACACAAACACAAAATGCGCCACACACTACCACGTGCTTGAACACATATACCACCCTCAGCACACATTTCACCACACACACACACCAACCTCGCCACATAAAAGTCGAAACACAAAAGTCACCACTCAAAACTCGCTACATGCAAAACTCGCCATATGCAAAACTAGGCTCACGCAAAACTCGCCACACGTGCAAAACTCACCTCATGGAAAACTCACCTCATGCAAAACTTGCACACACAGAAAAATTGCCACATGTACAAAAGTTGCACCACATGCAAAAGTTGCCTCACACAAAACTTGCACATACTCAAAATGCACCACACATAAAACTCGCCACGCACAAAACTCGCCATGCACAAATCTTGCTGCACACAACTTGCTACACTAACCTGTCACATGCAACTCAACACACAAAATGTTGCTACACGCATGTCGCCACACAAAACTCATCTCACAAAAGTCGCTACATGCATGTCGCCACACGCAACTCAACACACACAACTTGACACATAAAACTCGCCCTAAAACACACACAAGTCTGGTATTGTCCTTCAAAAATAAAAATCTGATTAATAAGCAAACTACAAGAGCAACAAATGTACCATATAGGAAATACGGCAGCTGTCAGTCACATGACCTGTCTATTATGTGTATGTGTGAGCTAATATATACTGCCAGGGGGGAGGGCTTCCTGTTGGCTGGGGATTTATCAGGCTGCCAATAGCAACCAATCACAGCTCAGCTTCTATTTTGCTACAGTTAATTAACCTGAGCTCTGATTGGTTAATATAGGCAACAAAGACATTCTCAGTATAACAAAGCTAATATATGTTGTGAAATGCTTCTATTTGCTTAGTTTTTGCCTTTTAATAATTACATTTCTATCTATTTGTTTTGTGGTTTTTGTGTGCAGAATAAATTTTTGTTAACACATTCTATTTTGCTAACAGCAGTCATTAACCCGGGCGAAGCCGGGTAGTACAGCTAGTAAGGGATAAATTTGCAGCTTATTTTGTTTCTGATGGTGGATGTGTGTCATGGCAAGATGAAATGGTTTAACCTGTAAATAAAATGTACCTGTAATGTTATGTACTTGTAATGTTATTTACCTGTAATGTTATGCACCTGTAATGCTTTCTGACTCTAATATTAACACCTTGAATCTAACTTGTATAATAAACACCTTAACTGTTACACCCATTCATACTTCACTCATCAATACACACATGGTTAAACAAAGAGATAAAGAAAACACAATGAGATCGGTATTGTAAATCAAAACAATTTTTACTAACAGAATTAAAAAAGTTAAAAAATTTTTTAAAAAAGGAAAAAATATTAATTACTTTTGGGGTCTGTGGGAGGGAGTAACATCGTGGACCAGGGGGGTGTTGGGCTGTGATGGTATGTTAGGAGTGGTTGGGGAAGTTGTTACAGGGGAAGTGTAAGACAATTGGAGGATTGGGTCAGACATATTGGGGAAGACACATTGGGGGAAGAGGACACATTAGGAGTGGAAAACAAGTTGGAAGGGATTGACACATTGGAATGAAAAGAATTAAGCAAAGGTGTGTACAGACTAGAAAACACAGACACTTTAGGAGGTAAGGGTTAAGGGGGTAGATGTAATATTTTTTTCCCGGTTTTTCTCCTCCGGGACTTTGTTTTTTCTGCTTTTTTTCACTGGTGCTGCATTGGTGGAGGAAAAGAGTGGGCGGCTGCACTTGTCTCGATGATGGAACCGGACAGCTGGGCTGCTGCACTAGGCTGCATGGTGGTGGATGTGGATGGCTGGTCTTCTGCACTTGACTTTATTGTGAAGCTTGGGATTCTTGGAAGTGTAATGTCCAGCGGTGGTGGTGGTAGATAAGTTCCTTGGCGAGTCGGTGTTAGTGGATTCTGCCACAGCTGCTTTCCTGAGCTTGTTGTCCTGTATGGAAAAAACTTTGTGCCTGCTGATATTGGGACCGCTGCATGGCCTTGGTATAAGCAGCCTGACAGGCCTTTATCACAAACAGCTGGAGATCAGGACTAAGGTTTTCCAACACACCCAATTCTATAGTGGAAAAATAATGTCGCGCCGGTCTATTAAGGTCGCATTTCAGGCAGTCAAGGCATTTGTGGACTTCCTGGAACAGTGTGTTCACATGAGTAAAACCCACTCTCCATCCTACAATAGCCTTCATCCCAGCCTGGAAGACCGAGCTTAAGTGAATAAATTCGGGCATGACTGACCTCTCTCAGGCCCTCTGCCGCTGGCGAGCAGACCCTAGTAAAGTAGTGGCAGGGGGCTGGGAGAGGGGAAAAACAAAAAGGACCGGCTTCCTGTTCCCCAGCCTGTGAAGCCTGCCTGGCTGCTGCATCACTGGTGGATGATTGGGATGGTGCTGGTTCGTTGGCTGGTTGATGAGGGGCCGCTCCAACAGGTTCTACAGTGCTGCTCCAGGTTCTGTGTGGAAATGAAATTTAAAAAAATTGTTATAAAAAAGAAAAAATGAAATAATAGTTAACACAACACAAAAGATACTCACGTTCGCTGAGCAACCGCTGGCTTCAGAAAAGAAAGCTGGTTATGATACATGTATTTTCTGATTTTTAAAGCTGCACCACTTCGAACCCGAATCTCTACTCTCATGTCCTTATTGAAGTGATCCTTCATGGAACGCCAACAAACTTTTACTCTCTTCTCTGTGAAAGGGGAAGAAATAAAATTGTTAAAAGACAGCAAAATTTACAGAAAAACAGAGGCAGCCAAAATAGCAATACTTACCAAAATCCTTTCTGACCTTTGGCATTGCATGGTCCCAATCGTCCATCAGCGATCTGGCCACTTCTTCGCACAGTCAATGGATCAAGACTGAGTTGGAATGATTCCGATCACGGGGATCCCACAATGCTGCTCTCTCTTGCACAGCTTGAATCAGTAGGTCATTTTCTATGTCACGTTGTGGAACCTATAGATGAAATACAAAAAAAGAATTTGTTAGTAAAAATGACAACAAATTCAATAAAAACTCTGATAAAGCATACTTACACCCCGTCTTTCCTCCTCAGCAACTTGAGGCTGAGGACCCTGGGAAGAATAATTTCCACTTGACTGCTCCTGCTCTTCTGCAGTGTCAGGTACCTAGGAGGGAATGTGGAAACCACACACAAAAAATGCGATCCAATATGTCCTAGTAAAAAATAGTACTTTCTTACAATTACAAATAATCCACAGGTACATGACAGGAACAAAGAGCATAAAATGCAGCCATTAGAACACCTGTAGCGGCTGAAATGGATGCCTCAGCCCACAGCCCAAGAGGCAAGCAGGCAGATAACAGAGTAATACTATCGAGCATAACTGTAGTTCATTAAAATCATCCACCCCATATTGTATATCTATCATATTACACCAGGGCATATGTTACAATACACGTACAGCATTGCATTAAACAGATTCTGAGAAAATCATTAGTGTGGGGTTAGAGCAGAAAAACTGCTGTATTATGCATACCAAGCAATGAGTGCCATAATATCCATATTTACCTCAAGTGAGTAACACAACCCCTGCATGCCTGGTTCTGTTACTCACTTGAGGTAAATATGGATATTATGGCACTCATTGCTTGGTATGCATAAGGCCATGTTCACACATTGCGTTTTTTACCGCGGATCGGCGGAGGTTTTGATGCTGCGGATAGGGTTGAGCGAAACGGATCGGTCATTTTCAGAAATCGGCGACTTTTAGGCAAAGTCGGGTTTCATGAAACCCGAACCGATCCTAGTGTGGGATCGGCCATGCGGTACACGATCAGAGCGCCAAAGTCGTGTTTCATATGACGCTGTTACCGCCGTTTTTCAGCCAATGAATGAGGACGCAGAGTGTGGGCAGCGTGATGACATAGGTCTCGGTCCCCACCATCTTAGAGAAGGGCATGGCAGTGATTGGCTTGCTGTCTGCAGCGTCACAGGGGCTATGAAGGGGCGTGCACGCCGACCGCCATCTTACTTCTGCCGATCTGAGCATAGGGAGAGTTTGCTGCAGTTAGTCAGAAGCAGGGACAGAGTTAGGGAGGAAATAAAAAAAAACAAACCGCTTGTGCTGGAGCGATTTTCACTGTCCCACACCACCTTTTTGTGCAGGGACAGTGGAGGTCGTATTTTAGTGCAGCAGCTGCATAGCTGTGTGCACGGTGCTGTGCAAACCAACTGCTTTTTTCAAAGCAAAAATCCTGTTGCTCCTTTCTGCACAGTTACCTGTCTTGTTTATTTGTCTTCCAATTTTTTGTTCAGCTGTCCTTTTTATTGCTGCCGTACTTGCCCTGAGATCATTGTAGGAAGCTTGTTATTGCAGTATTTTTTTTTATTTATTTTTTTATAATAATTACAGCCACTTTCTGCCACGTTCATAGTGTTGTGTTATACCACTGGGCCAGAGTTGTGGTTCAGTGTCTCCCCCCAAAAGTGAGATAGTACATCTCACACAGTTTATATTCTGCTGTACTGCTAGTGTGTCATATATCAGGCAGCCACTTTCTGCCACGTTCATAGTGTTGTGTTATCCCACAGGGCCAGAGTTAGGGTTCAGTGTCTCCCCCCAAAAAAATGGAGATTCAAATTCTCACACAGTGTATATTCAGCTGTTCTGCTAGTGCGTCGTATATCAGGCAGACACTTTCTTCCACGTTCATAGTGTTGTGTTATCCCACAGGGCCAGAGTTAGGGTTCAGTGTCTCCCCCCCAAAATGGAGATTCAAATTCTCACACAGTGTATATTCAGCTGTACTGCTAGTGCGTCGTATATCAGGCAGCCACTTTCTGCCACGTTCATAGTGTTGTGTTATACCACTGGGCCAGAGTTGTGGTTCAGTGTCTCCCCCCAAAAGTGAGATAGTAATTCTCACACAGTTTATATTCTGCTGTACTGCTAGTGTGTTATATATCAGGCAGCCACTTTCTGCCACGTTCATAGTGTTGTGTTATCCCACAGGGCCAGAGTTAGGGTTCAGTGTCTCCCCCCCAAAAATGGAGATTCAAATTCTCACACAGTGTATATTCAGCTGTTCTGCTAGTTTGTCGTATATCAGGCAGACACTTTCTTCCACGTTCATAGTGTTGTGTTATCCCACAGGGCCAGAGTTAGGGTTCAGTGTCTCCCCCCCAAAAATGGAGATTCAAATTCTCACACAGTGTATATTCAGCTGTACTGCTAGTGCGTCGTATATCAGGCAGACATTTTCTTCCACGTTCATAGTGTTGTGTTATACCACAGGGCCAGAGTTGGGGTTCTGTGACTCCCCCCAAAAGCAAGTCATCTTTCAGGCAAGCTACGTGTCAGCAGGGGAAGGTGGGGCAAAAGAATGTGAAATCCATGATTGGTTAATTTAAATGAAGGTTAGCTAATCAACATTTTTGGTAGGCAGACGTGTCCTTTTTTCGGTTAGTATTGAACCAGTAGCACTGAACACTCTTTCTGAAAGCACACTGACAGCAGGGCAATCGAGGTTCTGTAATCCATATTCTGGCAATTCAGGAAAGGTGTCTAGTTTAGATGCCCAGTAATCAAAGGGGAATGACCTGAGAGGAAGAACATCGATAAGGGCGGAAAAGTAGTTTGTAACCATACTGGACAAATGCTGTCTCCTGTCACTTTGAATCGATGCAGCTGTCCCTGTCGTGTCAGCGGTCATTGCGAAATCATTCCACAACCTTGTCGTAAAACCCCTCTGTCCAACGCCACTTTGGATTTCTGCACCTCTAGCACCTCTGCCATGTTGCCCCCTGCAGCTCGTGTGAGAACCATCACCGGCGCTGTGTGCTGGGAATGCCTGAACCAAACGGTCTACAAGAGTTGCTTGTTTGGTAGCCAATATTTGACCTAGGTTCTCATGTGGCATGATATTTTGCAGTTTTCCTTTAAATCTTGTATCCAGGAGGCAGGCCAACCGGTTGTCGTCATCGGTCATCATTTTAAAAATGCGGGGGTCCCTTTTTAGGATACGCAAGGCATACTCAGCCATGTGGGCCAATGTTCCAGGTGTGAATTAACTGTTTCTGCTGGGTTGAGGCCCACTTTCTTGCAAATCAACATCACAAGTGTCCCGCAATAAACCTGTACCAGACCTTGCAATGCCACCAGTTTCTGTTGCCACCTGAGAATCATCCTCCTCCCATACATATTCATCCCCATCATCCTCCTCCTCATCCTCTTCGTCCGCCAATTCGTCCTGGACAGTTCCCTGAGCAGACAATGGCTGACTGTCATCAAGGCTTCCCTCCTCCTCGGCTGCAGACGCCTGCTCCTTAATGTGCGTCAAACTTTGCATCAGCAGACGCATAAGTGGGATGTTAATGCTTATGATGGCGTCGACCACTGCACACCAGACAACTCCATGTCTGCCATCCAAGTGCCTTCCTGTGTATCCTCCCACAAATTTATTACAGCACGCCTCTGTTCGCACAGCCTCTGAATCATGTGCAGTGTGGAGTTCCACCTTGTTGCAACATCGATTATTAGGTGGTGTTAGGGAAGATTCGCTGATGGTTCAGCATACGGCTGGAGTGTATGGGCATCCGGCGGATGTGCGAACAAAGTCTTCGCACCTTTAGGAGCAGGGCTGGTAACTTTGGATAATTTTTGAGGAAGCCCTGAACCACCAGGTTAAAGGTGTGAGCCAGGCAAGGTATTTGTTTCAGTTCTGAAAGGGCTATGGCAGCCATAAAATTCCTTCCATTATCACTGAATACCTTGCCTGCCTCAAGATGTACACTGCCCAGCCATGACTGAGTTTGTTGCTGCAAGTACTCCACCAGTACTTCCGCGGTGTGTCTGTTGTCGCCCAAACACTTCATTTGTAACACAGCCTGCTGACGCTTACCACTAGCTGTTCAATAATGGGATACCCCGTGTGCAACACTGGCAGCTGCGGATGGAGTGGTAGGGCGACTGCGCTCTGTGCACGAGCTTTTGCTTCTGGAGGAGGAGGAGGAGGAGGAGTGGCGAACGCCGTATGCCAACTTTTTCCTGAGACTGTGGGATAGGCTGAACTGTCGCACTATGGCTGCCCCCCTGTGGACCCTGCATCCTACACATTAACCCAGTGCGCCGTGATGGACACGTAACGTCCCCGGCCATGCCTACTGGTCCATGTATCTGTTCTGAGGTGCACCTTTCCACTGACTGATTGCCTCAAGGCATGGACAATGCGGTCTTTGACATGCTGGTGGAGGGCTGGGATGGCTTTTCTCGCAAAGAAGTGTTGACTGGGTAGGTCATAGCGTGGTACTGCGTGGGCCATCAGGTCTTTGAAAGCTTCGCTTTCAACCAAACGGTAGGGCATCATCTGTAATGAAATTAGTATAGCAATGTGGGCATTCAAATCCTGTGTACGCGGATGAGAGGATGAGTACTTTCTTTTCCGAGAGAGTCGAGACGAGAGTCTCTTGTAGGGTGAGCTGGACTGGAGAGCTGCATATGGTGGAACTAGCGGTGGTGGTGGTGGACATGGCGGATTGAGAGAGAGTTTGTTATGGTATTCTTGTTGTTGGCCTACATACAGTCTTTCCTACCAATAACCTTGTGATTCCCTGACTGCTTTGGCCTTACGACGATACCTCCACATTTGCTGCTGGTGGTGTCCTAACCGGTGGGCTTACAGTGAGGGAAGCAATGTAGCATTGCTGACTACCTTTACTCCGAGCAGGTGCACCAACAGTACGGGACGTTTCGTAGTTAGTCCAGGCTTGCAAGTGCATGCTGGTTAAATGTCTAAGTATGCACGTTGTATTTAAATTTTGAAGATTCTTCTCTCTGCTAAAGGTCTTGGAGCATTTCTTACAGATAACTTTTGACTGATCATTCTGATCTTGGTTAAAAAATTGCTACACTATCCTCTTCCTACTATCGAAAACCTTTTCAGGCATTGTGCGCTGTGCTACTTTCACCGAATGGCCACGCTCTCCTAAAACTGTTTTTGTTTTTCGCAAACATTTTTGGCCTGATACGGGCCTGCCAAATGACAGCTGTTGCAATGTAGATGGCTGATGCGGATCATCCTCCTCCGCTTCTGAGCTAGTGGCAGCGCCACCCTCTTCCCCCAATGGCTGCCAATCTGGGTCAACAACTGGGTCATCTATCACCTCCTCCTCAATGTCATGTGCACCTTCCTCAGTGTCACCGTGTAAGGTGCTGTAGCGTTCGGGACAGGGCACCATAGTCTCATCAGGGTCACATTCTGGCTCAGTAAACTGCGAGGGCAATTTAGTGATCAGAGTCAATGGAACAGCATCACAATCTAGCTGTGGCTGTGCATCAGTGCACTCCATGTTCTTGTAATTGGCAGTGTACAATTTCCCTTTCGAACCCAGGCACGGTATGTGTAAAGAGCTCCATGGAGTAACATGTAGTGTCGCCTGCTGCATCCTTCACTTTTGGTTTGGGAGAAGGACACAAGGAAACGTCTTTTTCCTGACCGGGAGCATCCACTGACGACTGGCTGCTCTTACATTTAGAACTTTGGGAAGAGGAGGCGAAAGAGCTAGAGGGTGAGTCAGCAAGGAAAGACAACACTTTTTCCTGCTTCTCCGGCTTTAAAAGCTGTTTTCCTACTCCCTGGTAAGGGAGCCTTCGAGGCCTTGTGTAGCCAGACGATGATGCAGGCTGAACACCTCCAGCCTTAGGTGCTACTGTGCTTTTGCCACTACCACGAGATGCAGCACCACCAGCACCATCTGTTGTGAATTCCGTTCTCGAACTCCCTCCTGTGGTCATGAATGGTACTTCGGCGAGTTCTGTCTGTGAACTCCCTCTGGTGGCTGTGAGTGGAACTGCTGGTTCTTGAGTTTCCTTACTCAGCTGCCCTCGTTTATTGCCAGGCTGTCTTCTCTATTTAACTCCACTCAGATCGTTACTCCATGCCAGCTGTCAATGTATCAGTACTGGTTCAGATCTCTCTTGGATCTTTCTGATGACCTGTCTACTCCAGCAGAAGCTGAGTCCCTGCTAGCTTATTTGTTGTTCATTGTGTACTGAATATATTTCTTAGCACTTGTTATGTTCTAGTCCAGCTTGCTATCATGATATTGCCTTTCTAGCTGGAAGCTCTGGGATGCAGAGTGGCACCTCCGCACCGTGAGTCGGTGCGGTGGTCTTTTTGCACACTCTGCGTGGTTTTTTGTAGTTTTTGTGCTGACCGCATAGATCTCTTTCCTATCCTCTGAACTGTTTAGTGAAGACTGGCCTCCTTTGCAGAAACCTGTTTCATTCCTGTGTTTGTGACTTTCCTCTTAACTCACAGTCAATATTTGTGGGGGGCTGTTATGATCCCAGTGGCTGGGGATCACTAGAAATACTAGCTAAGTTACTGAACAAAGAACAAGCTCTAGGGAGGTGGTAACTGGACTGACCGCAAACCTGATCCTATCCAAACACACTAAAGGTAGCCGGTGAACGTGCCTAAAATCCTGGATGTCTCGACGCAGCCTGAGAAACTGACTACCCCTAGAGAGAAAGCAAGACCTCACTTGCCTCAAGAGAAATTACCTTAAAGATATAGGAAGCCCCCAACAAATAATAACGGTGAGGTAAGGAGAAAAGACACATGTAGGAATGAAAACAGATTCAGCAAATGAGGCCAGCTAATACTAGATAGCAGAAGACAGATAGTGAGCTGTGCGGTCAGCAGAAAACCCTACAAAATATCCACGCTGAGAATTCAAGAACCCCCACACCAACTAACGGTGTGGGGGGAGAAACTCAGCCCCCTAGAGCTAACAGCAAGCAGGGAAATCACATATTAGCAAGCTGGACAAGAAATATATTGAACACTGATGATCAAAAAATGAACAAACGGAAACTTAGCTTCTCTTGAAGAGACTGGTAGCAAGGTAGTCAGAAGGAATCAGAGTAGCACTGAATACATTGACAGCAGGCATAGACTGAGAGTCCAAGTGAGCTTAAATAGGAAACCAGCCCACATATAACGAGACAGCTGATGCCAGTCACAAACCTGCAGAAAGATAGCACTCACACAGTACCACTTGTAAGAGGGAGGGAGCCCAGAAATAGAGTTCACAACAGGGGGCTGCCTTTTCCTTTGGGGAATTTCTCTGAGGCAAGGTAAGGCTTTGTTTCCTATCTTTAGGGGTAGTTAGCTCTTAGGCTGTGAAGAGGCGTCTAGGGAGAGTTAGGTACGCTCCACGGCTATTTCTAGTGTGTGTGATAGGATTAGGGGTTGCGGTCAGCAGAGATCCCACTTCCCAGAGCTTGCCCTGTCCTTTAGTTTAACCATCAGGTCATTCCAGGTGCTCCTAACCACCAGGTCCATAACAGTACAGCTGGCCCACAAAGTGTTAATGCATCTCAATAGAGGGATAAGAGAAGTTCTGAGACCATTTTTTTTTTCTCTGCAGTGTGTTTTGTCTTTCTTTTCCCCTTAACCTCTGGGCGGTTCAGGACTCAGGTGTAGATATGGACATTCAAGGTCTGTCCTCTTGTGTGGATCAACTCACTGCAAGGGTACAACACATTCAAGATTATGTATTTCAGAATCCGATGTTAGAGCCTAGAATTCCAATTCCTGATTTGTTTTCTGGGGATAGATCTAAGTTTCTGAATTTCAAAAATAATTGTAGACTGTTTCTTGCTTTGAGACCCCGCTCCTCTGGTGACCCCATTCAGCAAGTAAAAATCATTATTTCTTTGTTGCGTGGCGACCCTCAAGACTGGGCATTCTCCCTTGCGCCAGGAGATCCTGCATTGCTTAATGTAGATGCGTTTTTTCTGGCGCTTGGATTGCTTTATGACGAGCCTAATTCTGTGGATCAGGCAGAGAAAATCTTGCTGGCTTTGTGTCAGGGTCAGGATGAAGCGGAGGTATATTGCCAGAAGTTTCGAAAGTGGTCTGTGCTTACTCAATGGAATGAGTGTGCCCTGGCAGCAATTTTCAGAAAGGGTCTTTCTGAAGCCCTTAAGGATGTTATGGTGGGGTTCCCCACGCCTGCTGGTCTGAATGAATCAATGTCCTTGGCTATTCAGATCGATCGGCGCTTGCATGAGCGCAAAGTTGTGCACCATTTGGCGGTATCCTCTGAGCAGAGGCCTGAGCCTATGCAATGTGATAGGACTTTGACCAGAGCTGAACGGCAAGAACACAGACGTCAGAAGGGGCTGTGTTTTTACTGTGGTGACTCCACTCATGCTATCTCTGATTGTCCTAAGCGCACTAAGCGGTTCGCTAGGTCTGTCACCATTGGTACTGTACAGCCTAAATTTCTTTTGTCCATTACTCTGATTTGCTCATTGTCATCCTACTCTGTTATGGCATTTGTGGATTCAGGTGCTGCTCTGAATTTGATGGACTTGGAGTTTGCCAGGCGCTGTGGTTTTTTCTTGGAGCCCTTGCTGTATCCTATTCCATTAAGGGGAATTGATGCTACGCCTTTGGCCAAGAATAAACCTCAGTACTGGACTCAGTTGACCATGTGCATGGCTCCTGCACATCAGGAAGATATTCGCTTTTTGGTGTTGCATAATTTGCATGATGTGGTCGTGTTGGGTTTGCCATGGCTACAGGTCCATAATCCAGTACTGGATTGGAAATCAATGTCTGTGTCCAGTTGGGGTTGTCAAGGGGCACATGGTGAGGTTCCGTTGTTGTCAATTTCTTCTTCCACTCCTTCTGAAGTCCCTGAGTTTTTGTCAGATTACCGGGATGTATTTGAGGAGCCCAAATCCAGTGCCCTACCTCCTCATAGGGATTGTGATTGTGCTATTAATCTGATTCCTGGTAGTAAATTTCCTAAGGGCCGACTTTTCAATTTATCTGTGCCAGAACATGCCGCTATGCGGAGTTATATAAAAGAGTCCTTGGAGAAAGGGCATATTCGCCCGTCGTCGTCACCGTTGGGAGAAGGGTTCTTTTTTGTGGCCAAGAAGGATGGTTCTCTGAGACCTTGTATAGATTACCGCCTTCTCAATAAAATCACGGTCAAATTTCAGTACCCTTTGCCTCTACTGTCTGATTTGTTTGCTCGGATTAAGGGGGCTAGTTGGTTCACCAAGATAGATCTTCAAGGGGCGTATAATCTTGTGCGCATTAAACAGGGCGACGAATGGAAAACAGCATTTAATACACCCGAGGGCCATTTTGAGTACCTGGTGATGCCATTCGGGCTTTCTAATGCTCCGTCTGTGTTTCAGTCCTTTATGCATGACATCTTCCGAAAGTATCTGGATAGATTCATGATTGTATATTTGGATGATATTTTGGTCTTTTCGGATGACTGGGAGTCTCATGTGAAGCAGGTCAGAATGGTGTTCCAGGTCCTTCGTGCTAATTCCTTGTTTGTGAAGGGGTCTAAATGTCTCTTCGGAGTTCAGAAGGTTTCCTTTTTGGGCTTCATTTTTTCCCCTTCTACTATCGAGATGGATCCTGTTAAAGTTCAGGCCATTTATGATTGGACTCAGCCTACATCTGTGAAGAGCCTTCAGAAGTTCCTGGGCTGTGCTAATTTTTACCGTCGCTTCATCGCTAATTTTTCTAGTGTTGTTAAACCGTTGACTGATTTAACCAAGAAAGGTGCTGATGTGGTGAATTGGTCCTCTGCGGCCGTTGAGGCTTTTCAGGAGTTGAAACGTCGTTTCTCTTCGGCCCCTGTGTTGTGTCAGCCAGATGTTTCGCTCCCTTTTCAGGTCGAGGTTGATGCTTCTGAGATTGGAGCAGGGGCTGTTTTGTCCCAAAGAAGTTCTGATGGCTCTGTGATGAAGCCATGTGCTTTCTTTTCTAGAAAGTTTTCGCCTGCTGAGCGTAATTATGATGTCGGCAATCGGGAGTTGTTGGCTATGAAGTGGGCATTCGAGGAGTGGCGACATTGGCTTGAGGGAGCCAAGCATCGCGTGGTGGTCTTGACGGATCACAAGAATCTGACTTATCTCGAGTCTGCCAAGCGGTTGAATCCTAGACAGGCTCGATGGTCGCTGTTTTTCTCCCATTTCGATTTTGTGGTTTCATACCTTCCGGGTTCTAAGAATGTGAAGGCTGATGCCCTTTCAAGGAGTTTTGTGCCTGATTCTCCGGGAGTTCCTGAGCCGGCTGATATTCTTAAAGAGGGGGTAATTCTGTCTGTCATCTCCCCTGATTTGCGGCTGGTGCTGCAGGAGTTTCAGGCTGATAGACCTGACCGTTGTCCAGCGGAGAAACTGTTTGTCCCTGATAGATGGACTAATAGAGTTATCTCTGAGGTTCATTGTTCGGTGTTGGCTGGTCATCCTGGGATTTTTGGTACCAGAGATTTGGTGGCTAGGTCCTTTTGGTGGCCTTCCTTGTCACGGGATGTGCGTTCTTTTGTGCAGTCTTGTGGGACTTGTGCTCAGGCTAAGCCCTGCTGTTCTCATGCCAGTGGGTTACTTCTGCCCTTGCCGGTCCCGAAAAGGCCCTGGACGCATGTTTCCATGGATTTTATTTCGGATCTCCCTGTCTCTCAAAGGATGTCGGTCATCTGGGTGGTTTGTGATCGCTTCTCTAAGATGGTCCATTTGGTACCCTTACCTAAATTACCTTCCTCCTCCAATTTGGTTCCATTATTTTTCCAGCATATGGTTCGTTTGCATGGCATTCCGGAGAACATCGTGTCGGACAGAGTTTCCCAGTTTGTTTCAAGGTTTTGGCGGTCCTTTTGTGCTAAGATGGGCATTGATTTGTCTTTTTCTTTGGCTTTCCATCCTCAGACAAATGGCCAAACCGAACGAACCAATCAGACTTTGGAAACCTATCTGAGATGCTTTGTTTCAGCTGATCAGGATGATTGGGTGACCTTTTTGCCATTGGCTGAGTTCGCCCTTAATAATCGGGCTAGTTCGGCTACTTTGGTTTCGCCTTTTTTTTGTAATTCTGGTTTTCATCCTCGTTTTTCTTCAGGGCAGGTTGAGCCTTCGGACTGTCCTGGTGTGGATTCTGTGGGGGACAGGTTGCAGCAAATTTGGACTCACGTAGTGGACAATTTGACATTGTCCCAGGAGAAGGCTCAACGTTTCACTAACCGCCGTCACTGTGTTGGCCCCCGACTTCGTGTTGGGGATTTGGTTTGGTTGTCGTCTCGTTATGTTCCTATGAAGGTTTCTTCTCCTAAGTTTAAGCCTCGTTTCATTGGTCCTTATAAGATTTCAGAAATTCTCAATCCTGTGTCATTTCGTTTGGCCCTTCCAGCTTCTTTTGCCATCCATAATGTGTTCCATAGGTCGTTGTTGCGGAGATATGTGGCGCCTATGGTTCCCTCCGTTGACCCTCCTGCTCCGGTGTTGGTCGAGGGGGAGTTGGAGTATGTGGTGGAGAAGATTTTGGATTCTCGTATTTCGAGACGGAAACTTCAGTACTTGGTCAAATGGAAGGGCTATGGTCAGGAGGATAATTCCTGGGTTGTCGCCTCCGATGTCCATGCTGCCGATTTGGTTCGTGCCTTTCATTTGGCTCGTCCTGATCAGCCTGGGGGCTCTGGTGAGGGTTCGGTGACCCCTCCTCAAGGGGGGGGTACTGTTGTGAATTCCGTTCTCGAACTCCCTCCTGTGGTCATGAATGGTACTTCGGCGAGTTCTGTCTGTGAACTCCCTCTGGTGGCTGTGAGTGGAACTGCTGGTTCTTGAGTTTTCTTACTCAGCTGCCCTCGTTTATTGCCAGGCTGGCTTCTCTATTTAACTCCACTCAGATCGTTACTCCATGCCAGCTTTCAATGTATCAGTACTGGTTCAGATCTCTCTTGGATCTTTCTGATGACCTGTCTACTCCAGCAGAAGCTAAGTCCCTGCTAGCTTATTTGTTGTTCATTGTGTACTGAATATATTTCTTAGCACTTGTTATGTTCTAGTCCAGCTTGCTATCATGATATTGCCTTGCTAGCTGGAAGCTCTGGGATGCAGAGTGGCACCTCCGCACCGTGAGTCGGTGCGGAGGTCTTTTTGCACACTCTGCGTGGTTTTTTGTAGTTTTTGTGCTGACCGCATAGATCTCTTTCCTATCCTCTGAACTGTTTAGTGAAGACTGGCCTCCTTTGCTGAAACCTGTTTCATTCCTGTGTTTGTGACTTTCCTCTTAACTCACAGTCAATATTTGTGGGGGGCTGCCTTTTCCTTTGGGGAATTTCTCTGAGGCAAGGTAAGGCTTTATTTCCTATCTTTAGGGGTAGTTACCTCTTAGGCTGTGAAGAGGCGTCTAGGGAGAGTTAGGTACGCTCCACGGCTATTTCTAGTGTGTGTGATAGGATTAGGGGTTGCGGTCAGCAGAGATCCCACTTCCCAGAGCTTGTCCTGTCCTTTAGTTTAACCATCAGGTCATTCCAGGTGCTCCTAACCACCAGGTCCATAACAACCTTCAGTACCAGCTGGCAACCCCCGCCCACGGCCTCTTCCACCAGACTTCCTCATTTCTTGGGGGGAGACACTGATCCACAACTCATATTACACCGTCGTAATATGAGGGGCCCTGTGCCAGTACCGCCGCCCACGAGAGAGTGTCCCCCCCCCAGATTGAACTGTGCTCTACCACTTGCAATACTACCTCTCCCAACTCCACCACTGTGTAGTCTGTGCGGGTAAAACCTGAAATGGCACTGCCAATACGAATTATTTGAAATGATAGATGATAGTTAAAATATACAGGGGCCCTGGACTCCATTTAATACTTTGCGCCTACTACCACTGTCTTTATTATTTGGGCGTAATAACAGTGTCTGCCGCTGCATCTTTTTTTTCCTTCACTGAACAAAGCTGAACTTCAACTGTTGTCCCGTTTCAAATATTAAACTGCATTTGGCCAACTTGTTGGGTTGGGGCCTACTAACGGTGTCTGCCGCTCCTTGGTGTTCTCCTGGTTTATTTTTCTTGTGCTTCAATCTTCAGGCTTTCATTTAAATATTTTTTATATTAAACTGCATTTGGCCTACTTGTTGGGTTGGGCCTAGTAACATTGTCTGCTGCCGCCTCTTGTTTTCCTCTACTAAACAAAGCTGAGCTTGAAGCTTCAGGCTTTCGGCCTGTAACAACAATATGAAACTACATTTGGCCTAGTTCTTGGTTTGGGCCTAGTAACGTTGTCTGCTGCTGCCTCTTGTTTTCCTCTACTACACAAAGCTGAGCTTCAATCTTCAGGCTTTCGGCCTATATTTAGAATATGAAACTGCATTTGGCCTACTTGTTTGGTTGGGCCTACTAACGGTGTCTGCCGCTGATTGTTGTTCTCCTCCACTGAACAAACCAACGCCGCCTGTTTACTCCTGTTACCAATTTTTAACAGCTTTGAGCCTACTTTTTTATTTTGGGCCTATATCTGTATTTCCTCCTCATTCCTGCCCATTGCCCAGCCACTGCTAGATGAGTCTGCTGGTGCATTGACACAGACCACTACATTCCCCTTGCACTCTACACAGCCTGAATCTCACCCTGCTGAAACTCAGGTTCCCCTTCCCGCATACTATACTACCTTACATGGGGACAAAGAGGAAGGTGCAGATGAAAGTGCAGGTTCCTTCAACAGGTGGGGGGCATACTCATTGGCGACGTCACTGGCACAGGGCCCCTCATAGTACGCAAAAGTGTCTCTGCTGGTGGGAGGTGCCCCCGCCGTCAATCACAACGCCGTACTTTGAGGGGCCCTGTGCTAGTGGCAATGCGAATGAGTGTGCCCCCCCTGCTTACTCAGGATGACAGCACTTGCAAAGTTGAAATACTTACCTCTCCCTGCTGCACCGCCGTGACGTATTCCACCTTTCTTGGGCCCAAGAAAAAATTGAGCCAGCCCTTCCCCCCCCCACAACTTTAACCAAATGACCCCCAATTTTCAATACCTAACTATTATTATAAGGTTAATTAAGATTGACAAGCTTAAGTAACAATAATTGATGTTTTTGACATTAAAATGGGCTCTGTAGGTGTTTTCCTGTCCTCCACTCACTGCCGACTTTTATTCCCCATTGACTTGCATTGGGTTTCGTGTCTCAGTCGGCCCCCGACTTTTCGCAATGATCGGCCGATTTCACCCGACCCGACTTTTGACAAAGTCGGGTTTCGCGAAACCCGACTCAATCCTGAAAAAGTAAAAGTCGCTCAACCCTATCTGCAGATCTGCAGCAGTTTTCCATGTGGTTTACAGTACCATGTAAACCTATTGAAAACCAAATCCGCAGTGCACATACTGCGGAAAAAAACGTGCGGAAACGCAGCGTTGTTTTTTCCACAGCATGTCAATTCTTTGTACGGATCTGCAGCGTTTCTGCACCCATTGACTTGAATTGAGTCGAGCACATCCAGAGCAAAACCGCAGATGTAAAAAAGATCTGCGGTTTAGCTGCGGATGAAAACGCTGCAGATCGAGAGGGGGGAGTATGTGGGCGGAGTGTGGGTGGAGTGTGGGCGGAGACTGTGTGTGTCTGTATGTGCGGGCGGGGTCTGTGCGGGACTGTCGGGGGTCTGCGGGCCTCTCGGGGGTCTGTGCGGGCCTGCCGGGGGTCTGTGCGGGCTGTCGGGGGTCTGTGAGGGACTGTCGGGGGTCTGTGCGGGCCTCTCTGGGGTCTGTGTGGGCCTGTTGGGGGTCTGTGCGGGAGTGTCGGGGGTCTGTGCGGGCCTCTCGGGGGTCTGTGAGGGGCTCTCGGGGTCTGTGCGGGGATCTCGGGGTCTGAGCAGGGCTCTCGGGGGTCTTTGTGTGTGTGTGTGTGTGTGTGTGTGCAGGCATCGTCCGATGGGACTACAAGTCCCATCGGGCTATGCCTGCTACAATGACAGTGATTGACACATTAGCTAATGATGGGACTGTAGTAGTCCCATCATCCGGCTAATGTGTTGAGTGTAAAAAAAAACTAAAAAAACACACAAACATACAATATGCAACATATAACAGAACATATAACATATAACAGAACATACAACATATAACATACAACATATAACAGAACATACAACATATAACATATAACATACAACATATAACAGCACATACATATAACATATAACAGAACATACAACATATAACATACAACATATAACAGAACATACAACATATAACGTACAGCATATAACATATAACAGAACATACAACATATAACATACAACATACAACAGAACATACAACATATAACATACAACATATAACAGAACATACAACATATAACATATAACAGAACACAAAACATATAACATACAACATATAACAGAACATACAACATGTAACATACAACATATAACAGAACATACAACATATAACATATAACAGAGCATACAACATATAACATACAACATATAACAGAACATACAACATACAACATATAACAGAACATACAACATATAACATACAACATATAACATACAATACATACATACAATACATTCATACATTACATACAATAAATACATATATACATAGAGTACATACTCACCATCGCCTTGACACTTTGATCCCCGAAGTCAGTGTCACCTGTAAAAAATATTAAAATAATAAACAACCAATATACTCCCTGATCCGCAGAAATCCAATTAAAACGAGTGTGCCATGACAATCTCCCGTGGAGAGCAGCAGCATCAGCTGATGCGACCTCTCTATAGGGGCTCCAGGAATACAATGACAAAAGGTATCCTTCCGCACTGTATTCCTCCGCCACTGTAAAAAATAGTCCCTAGTCTCACTTGTGGCACTGCTGTGTGAGAAAGTTCCCACACAGCAATGCCATAAAGTGAGACCCTGAACTCAGGTAACCTCAGCAATACACAGCAGGAGCCATTGTCTCCTGTCAGTGTGTTACTGGAGGTCCTATAGAGCAGTGACATCACCCTATGTCACTGTTCTATAGGGGAGATCGTCATCGGACACTCATTATTAATTGGACTGCATTGGACAGGGAGTATACGGTTTATTATTTTTTATTTTTTACAGGTGATCGAGTATGGTAAGCATGGTTAAATTAAGAATATTAAAATACTTTTTTCTGGCTGTGTCTTTATTTTTTTAACTCTTTCACTACTCTAGGATTAATAATGGATAGGCGTCTTATTGACACCTCTCCATTATTAACCCGGATTAATGTCACCTTACAATAGCAAGGTGACATTAACCCTTTATTACCCCATATCCCAACTCTACTCGGGAGTGGGAAGAGAGGGGCTAAGTGCCAGAATTGGCGCATCTCACAGATGCGCCATTTCTGGGGCAGCTGCGGGCTGGTATTTGTAACCCGGGGGGGCAATATCCATGGCCCCTCTCTAGGCTATGAATATCAGTCCGCACCTGTCTGCGTAGACTTTCTGGCTATAAAATATAGGGGACCCCACATCATTTTTTGGGGGGGGGTCCCCCTATTTTAATAGCCAGTAAAGGCTACGCAGACAGCGGGCTGATATTCATAGCCTGGGAGGGGGCCATGGGTATTTTTTCATTTTTTTTTTAATTAAACATTCATTAAGAAACATAGGCCTCGGTATTATATATCTATGGATATATCTATGGATGGATAACTATGGCTATATTGATCTATAGATATATTTATAGATAAATAGTTATATCTATAAATACATAGATATATCTATCCATATATCTATCTGGCTACTTTCACACATTAGGTTTTTGTCGTCAGGCACAATCCGGCGAGTTTTGAAAAAAACGGATCCATGTTTTTTTTCCGCCGAATCCGTTTTTTTCTCATAGAGTTGTGTTAGCGCCAGATTGCGCCTGATGGCCACACGTTTCATCCGTTTTTTTGCCAGATCCATCAGAAAAGCTGTTTCCAGCGGACGGAGAAAACATACAGAAGAACGTTTTTTCTGTCCGGCAAAAAAACGAGCCATTTTTCTTGAGTATTAGTGTCAGGTACCTGTAAAGAAAATACATGATTTAACACTTGTCTAGTATTGACAGTTAATACATAACAATCAGTAAATCAAATGTGATTACATAATCGTTGTCATGGCTACTTTCGGAACCTTCAGTGGAGGACATGTTGCAAGAGCAGACAGCAGTCAAGTGATACACTAGAGAGAAAAAAACAAAAAAAATTTAACTTGGTAAAAGCAAAACACAATGTAGAATAAAAACATAACAATTTGGACAACAATACTTACATTACAGGCAGTAGTCCAAGCACACAGCAGGCAGGCACCACACAACAGGAACCGCAGCACAGCACTAAGATGGACTGTAGAACACCAGGACAGCAGCATCGGGACCAAGACAGCAGCACCAGCACAAGACAGCAGCACTTAATCTACAAGGAATGGAAAAAAAATTCTGTACAGAGTATAGAGTGCAAAGACAGAAAGACATTTTCAAAGCTCCTATACTTACACAGATGGCAGCAGCGGGTCCAAGACAGCAGCACCAAGAACAGGACGGCAGCACCGGGACTAAAATGGCAGCACTGGGACCAAGACAGCAGCACCTAATCTACAAGGAATGGAAAAAAAAATTTGTAGGGAGTACAGAGTGCAAAGACAGAAAGACATTTTTGCATCTTCTATACTTACATATAGACGGCAGCACTGGGACCAAGACGGCAGCAGTGGGACCAAGACTGCGGCACTGGGACCAAGACGACAGCATTGGGACCAAGACAGCAGCACCTAATCTACAAGGAATGGAAAAAAAATCTGTAGGGAGTACAGAGTGCAAAGACAGAAATATATTTTCACATCTTCTATACTTACATATAGACTGCAGCACTGGGACCAAGATGGCGGCACTGGGACTAAGACGGCAGCACTGGGACCAAGACAACAGCACCTAATCTACAAGGAACGGAAAAAAAATCTACACGGAGTACAGAGTGCAAAGACAGAAAGACATTTTCACATCTTATATACTTACATATAGATGGCAGCACTGGGACCAAGACGGTAGCACCGGGATCAAGACAGCGGCACCAGGATGACAGCAACAAGCAGTCTAAAAGCAACAGAAAAAAAGCATAAGTACAGAGAACAGAATGCAGTGAGAGACAGACAGACATATTCAAAGCTTCTATATTTACATCCAGAGTCTTCTGCCTTCTTCCAATGTGTTGTGGCCGCATCAAGAATCTTGAGAGTACTGGACTTCCTGTCTCCAGACCCCCTTTAATACAGCTGGCAATTTTCAGGTGGTTACATCATCTCTAAGGCAAAATTAGTCAAAAGTACTCATGCGTATCAAATGCAAGCGTATGCATGTCCTTGCGTAACAATGCGTTCCCATAGACAGTATTGCGGTTTTTTTTATGCAATCGTCCGCATACGGAAAATTGAGCAACATTTGCCGCCTCAAAAAATGCAACATGTTGCGTTCACCAGACCCTGCCGCACACCTCCAAACGACTCATGCGTATGCATCCGCAAGCGAACGCATGCAAAAACATGTCACTGCATACACAATGTTAAAGATATGTACATGTGACGCATGCGAATTAATGTGAATCGTACACACACACAGGCACAAATATGAACCCAGCCTAACACACTACGCCACCAGGGACTTAGATCCTGCAGTGCCAGATGTGTCCCTCTCCTTAAGCCAGTACATGTCCGGGCCCATCTGAGGTTTGCTAGAGAGCATTTGGATTATCCAGAAGAGTATTGGGAGAATGTCATATGGTCTGATGAAACCAAAGCAGAACTGTTTGGGAGAAATAAAACTCGGCATGTTTGGAGGAGACAGAAAGCATCCAAAGAACACCATACCTACTGTGAAGCATTGGGGTGGCAACATCATGCTTTGGGGCTGTTTCTGTGCAAGGGGACCAGGACAACTGATCTGAGTACATGAAAGAATGAATGGTGCCATGAATCATGAGATCATGAGTGCAAACCTCCTTCCATCAGCAAGAGCATTGAAGATGAAACGTGGATGGGTCTTTCAGCATGACAATGATCCCAAGCACACTGCCAGGGCAGCGAAGCAGTGACTTTGTAAGATGCATATGAAGGTCCTGGAGTAACCTAGCCAGTCTCCAGATCTCAACTCCATAGAAAACCTTTGGAGGGAGTTGAAAGTCCATGTTGCCCAGTGACAGGCACAAAATATAACTGCTCTAGAGGAGATCTGCATGGAGGAATGGGCCAACATGCCACCAACAGTGTGTGCCAATCTTGTGAAGACTTACACATCTTTGTGTCATTGTGAAGACTTACACCTCTTTCTGTCATTGCCAACAAAGGATATAAAACAAAATATTGAGATGAACTTTTGTTAATGACCAAATACTTATTTTCCACCTTAATTTGCAAAATAAATCTTGCCAAATCAAACAAGGTGATTTTCTCGATTTGTTTTCCCATTTAGACTCTCATAGTTGTGGTCTACCTATGTGAAAAGAAGGGTAACTGTGTCTGTCAGCACAGTGTCCAGAGCATAGAGCATATACTAGAAGACTGGCCATACACCAGGATATGTGGAGGGGGCCATAGGAGGGCAACAACCCAGCAGCAGGACTGCTACCTGCTCTTTTGTGTAAGGTGGAACATCAGGCGCAGTGCCAGAGCCCTGCAAAATGACCTCCAGCAGGCCACTAAAATCCATGTTTCTGCTCCATCTGTCAGAAGCAGACTCCATGAGGGTGGGATGAGGGCCCAACATTCACAAGTGGGTGTTGTTCTTACAGCCCAACACCGCGAATGGCGATTGGCATTTGCCAGAGAACACCAAGATTGGCAGATTCAACATTGTAGATACCCTGGAGAACGGTCTGCTGCCTACAACATCCGTCAGCATTACCAGTTTGACAGTGGGTCAGTAGTGGTGTGGGGAGGCATATCTTTGGAGGACCATACAGCCCTCCATGTGCTAACCAGATGTACCCTGACTGCCATTAGGTACCAGGATAAGGTCCTCAGACCCTGTGTGAGACCATACGTAGGTGCAGTGGGCCCTGGGTTCCTTCTGATATATGACAATGTTAGGCCTCATGTGGCTGAAGTGTGTCAACAGTTCCTGCATGATGGAGGCATTGATGCTATGGACTGACTTGCCCGTTCCCCAATCGAGCACACGTGGGACATAATGATAATAATAATACATCTTTATTTATAATGCCAACATATTCTGCAGCGCTTTACAATTCAACAATTCATATACAAGTCATAAGTAACAACATTAAAGATAATACAATAATTAAAGCAAAGATGATGATGACCCTGCTAGGAAGAGCTTGCAATCTACAATGAGGTGGGGGGAGGGACACAAAGTACAGGTGCTTATTTGTGATGGTTCAGCCATCTTGAGGGAAAGGGGATAGGTAAAGGCTGCATGAGGTTGATACCAGCCAGTATGTGTGGTGCTTTTGGGTGCAGCAGAGTTTGATGGAATGCGATAGGCCGCTCTAAACAGATGTGTTTTTAGGGAGCGCCTAAAACAATATAAGTTGTGGTTAGTCCTGATTTCTTGGGGTAGAGCATTCCAGAGGATTGGTGCAACTCATGAGAAGTCTTGGAGCCGGAAGTGGGAAGTATGGATTAGTGCGGATGTTAGTAGAAAGTCGCTTCTGGAGTGTAACAAGCGGTTAGGCAGATAAACAGAAATGAGGGAGGAAATGTAGGGGGGTGCTGCACTGTGGAGAGCTTTGTGGGTGACAGCAAGCAGTTTAAATTGGATCCTGTAATGTATGGGCAGCCAGTACAATGACTGCCAAAGAGCGGACGCATCCGAGTACTGATAAGCCAGATAGACGACCCTGGCACCTGCATTAAGGATGGACTGGAGAGGGGAAAGTCGAGTGAGGGGGAGGCCAATTAATAGATTATTACAGTAGTCAAGACAGGAGTGTGTAAGGGCAACAGTTAGGGGTTTTGTTGTTTCCATGGTATGAAAGGGGTGGATTCGCCACACCCAGCCAGCCGTGACCAATCAGCTATATTGGTGCGGGATTTAAACCACGCTTCACTGATTGGTCGACGCATATGTTAAAATTGAAGCTAATCGTCTAAATTTCATACGAATGAACCAACTGCGTTCATCAAGAACATTTGCAAAAACAATCAATTCAAAAGGAAATTCCAATTGGAAAAACAGTAATTCTCCCATCGTCGTTTGAAGGTAGCCCCCGCAACATCCAACAGCGTTATCAAGATGCAATGGCAATAGTAACAAAGTATGGAAGACCTTACATTTTTGTGACAATGACCTGTAATCCTAAATGGCTGGAAATTAAATGAAAATCTAGAACCCTGGCAACAAGTTGAACACAGGCCGGACTTAGTCGCACGCGTATTTCGACTGAAACCTAGCAGCCTTTTGAAAGACATCAAAAATGAGCTTTTTGGAACAGTCGTAGCAATGGTACACATCATAGAGTTTCAGAAACGAGGTCTCCCACATGCGCATATACTAATTATCTTAGATGCGGATTCCAAGTTACGTACGGAGGAAGAAATCGACAACATAGTGTGGGCTGAAATTCCTAACCAAGAAAAGTATCCTGTATAATATTGTAGCCTCTCATATGGTTCATGACCCATGCGGTGTAGCAAATCTAAAAAGTCCATACATGGAAAACAGAAAGTGTACAAAAGGGTCTCCAAAGGAGTTGAAACAGCACACTGTTAAAGACTTGGATGGCTACCCATCCTACTGGCGACAACACATTGATAACATTGTTCGCAACAAAAAAATTATAAATAACTCATGGTTAGTCCCATACAACCCATACTTATCAAAACGCTACAACTGTCACATCAATGTAGAAATCTGTGCTTCAATAAAAAGTGTAAAATATCTTTTCAAGTACATCTACAAGGGGCATGACAAAGCTAACGTCGAAATACAACAGAAAACAGTCAATCACGATGAATCATCAACTTTTGTTGACTCAAGATATGTGAATGCTCCAGAAGCTCCTTGGAGGATATTTGCGTTTCCAATGCATTCACAGTCCCATGCCATTATTCATTTAGCTATCCATTTACCAAATGAACAGCAGCTCTATTTCTTTGAAGATGCTCAAGTCAAAGATGTCGCAAAACCTATAAGCATGACATCAACATTAATTTAACGGTTTTTGCTGAACCAACGTGACGAAAACGCACGGCAGTATTTGTATCGAGAGATTCCAGAGCATTACGTTTGGAATAAAACTTGGAATCCAAGACAACGAGGAGTTAGCAGAATAATTGGACGCATGTACAGTATACTGTTAGTGTCAAGGATCAAGAAAGATATTGTCTTCAGCTGTTACTACTGCATGTCAAAGGAGCTACAAGTTTTGACGATTTTAAAACAGTTAACGGAGTATTGCACGATACATTTAAAGCTGCATCTTTAGCTTTAGGACTTCTATTGGATGATACTGTGTGGAGACTTACTTTAGAAGACGCAGTTACCCTACATATGCCTAAGCAACTTCGTGAATTGTTTGCCTACATCTGCGTTTTTGGACCGCCTACAAATCCAGCTCAACTTTGGACAAATTTCAAAGAACATATAATCGAGGATTACTGCTTACGTCTTCACAACAGAAGTGGAAATTGTCAAAATTGCAAATCTTATGCCATGCAAGATGCCCAAAATGTCTTACTACTGCATGGAAAAACGTTTTCAGACTTTAATTTGCCAGAGCCTGCAATTCAAGTTCCACAAGTTCCAGAGTATGACAAAGCTTACGAATTATTGTTGGCAACAGAGAAGAGAAACTCCTTAAATGAGCAACAACAGATTGCATATGACACTATTGTGAGCGCTATAGAAAGCCAAGCAGATGCAAGGCCAAAATGTATCTTTATTGATGGTCCAGGAGAGAGTAAAACATACCTCTATGAAGTTTTAATGTATCACGTTAGAGGGTTGGGAAAAGTCGTATTGCCATCGGCTACAACAGATACTGCAGCAAACCTTTTACGAGGAGGTCGCACTATCCATTCACTCTTTGGGATACCAGTTCCAGTCAACGAAATCTCCATTTCCAGAATAAAACAAAACACATTTGCAGGAAGACAGTTAAACAATGCAAATCTTGTGATACTTGACAAGTGCAGCATGGCACCCAAATACGCTTTGAGCTTAATTGACAGACATCTGCGTGAATTAATGACTACAAATGTTGCTGGAAAAAAATTAAATTCCTTTTGGAGGTAAATTTTTTGTCATTGGCGGAGATTTTAGGCAATGCCTTCCAGTCATACCAAATGGCACAGGAACAGATGTTCTCGAGTCCAGCTTAAAAATGGCTGACCTTTGGAAACAGTTTAATAAATTCCAACTAATTAACAACATGCGATCTTCTGACCCAGAGTATAGCAACTGGCTTCTTAAACTTGGTAAAGGTGAATTTAGCAACGAATACAACCTTGGAGAAGACATTATTGAAATACCAGAAGACATGTTGTGCACTGACTGCATCGTAAGTGATGTTTTTGGACAATGCGTTGAAATTGATGTGAACGACCAAAGCAGTGTTGAGAGGGCCTCTTCCCATGCAATTCTCTGTCCCAAGAACGATGACGTGGCTCTGCTAAATTCCCGTGTGATGGATAGAATGCCTGGAGAGTATAAGTTGTACAAAAGTGATGATTCAGTGGATGTAGACAATGAAGATGAACGAGAGTATTATCCAGTTGAATTCTTAAATAGCCTTACGCCATCAGGAATGCCATCCCACAGACTACAACTCAAAGTTGGAACAATCATAATGTTGCTGTGGAATCTAAATACAAAAAATGGTCTATGTAATGGAACTCGCCTTATTGTTACTGGACTCGATTCTCACGTAATTCAAGCAAGAGTGATCACTGGATCAGCAAAAGGAGATGAAGTGTTCATTCCACGCATTGATTTATGTCCTTTGAACCCTGGTCTTCCATTTAGGCTTCCGAGTCTACAGTTTTCAGTAAAAAGAGCTTTTGCCATGACAATAAACAAGTCACAAGGTCAAACTCTACACCGTGTTGGCATATATCTACTGGAGCCCGTTTTTGGTCATGGACAACTCTACGTTGCATTTTCAAGAGTTAAAATGAGATCCAACGTCAAGGTGCAAGTTCTTCCTACCCCTTTACAAGGAAAGTTGCTTATAGGTAGTCAAAAGGTATTCACAAGAAATGTGGTGTACAAAAATATTTTGGGTTGATATTGTTAACAAATATATTATAGTGTTGATATACTTCTTTTGCCCGATGATTTTTTTAAATACAATTAGATATTCATGTAATGGTTTACATATTTTGATGATCTGTTTAATAATTTCATTCAATTGTATTAAGTTCTATGAGCAATAAAATTTAATGATAATGTATATATTTCACCCAGAAAATCCTGTGTATTCATTGCATTATTGTTACATCTTCATAAATAAACTACATACATATTCTAGAATACCCAATGCATTAGAATCGGGCCACCATCCAGTATATATATATATATATATATATATATATATATATATACTGTATATAAACACTTCCTTCTCACCCCCCACTGGGGGTGTTCTTTGTTGTCCATTCTCATTCTCGTGTTTCCTACCAGAGGCTTGGGGGTTGGAGGGTTCTGCGCAGGATCTTAGTTCCCAGCATTGCGCTTTTTTTCTGGATAGAGCTTAGATGTTGCTCCTTAGATCTGTTGTAGCCATTCTTTCAACTTAGGAGTCACTGCTCCAAGTGCTCTTATCACCACTGGAATCACAGTTGCTTTCACCTTCCACATCTTCTCCAGCTCTCCTTTGAGGCCCTGATATTTCTCCAGCTTCTCATATTCCTTCTTTCTGATGTTGCTGTCACTTGGCACTGCCACATTATTATCATTGCTGTCTTCTGATCCTTGTCTACTATTACAATGTCTGGTTGGTTAGCCAACACCTGCTTATCCATCTGGATTTCCCACAGGATTTAAGCCCTTTCATTCTCCACCCCTTTTTCTGGGGTCTCCCACCGGGACTTAGCGGGGGGGGGCTTAGCCCATATGCTCTGCAGATGTTCCTATATACAATTCCCGCTACTTGGTTGTGGCATTCGGTATACATATATATACAGTGCCTTGCGAAAGTATTCGGCCCCCTGGAACTTTTCAACCTTTTCCGACATATCATGCTTCAAACATAAAGATACCAAATGTAAATTTTTGGTGAAGAATCAACAACAAGTGGAGCACAAATGTGAAGTTGAACGAAATTTATTGGTTATTTTAAAATTTTGTGGAAATTCAAAAACTGAAAAGTGGGCTGTGCAATATTATTCGGCCCCTTTAATGTAATACTTTGTAGCGCCACCTTTTGCTGCGACTGCAGCTGCAAGTCGCATGGGGTATGTCTCTATCAGTTTTGTACATCATGAGACTGAAATTCTTGCCCATTCTTCATTGGCAAACAGCTCAAGCTCAGTGAGGTTTGATGGAGATCGTTTGTAAACAGCAGTTTTCGCTCTTTCCACAGATTCTCGATTGAACTGAGGTATGGACTTTGACTTGGCCATTCTAACACCTGGATACGTTTATTTGTGAACCATTCCATTGTAGATTTTGCTTTATGTTTGGGATAATTGTCTTGGGCTCCATCCATCTTCCCATCAATTTTAACCATCTTCCCTGCCCCTGCTGAAGAAAAGCAGGCCCAAACCATGATGCTGCCACCACCAAGTTTGACAGTGGGGATGGTGTGTTCAGGGAGATGAGCTGTGCTGTCTTTACGCCAAACATATTGTTTGGCATTGTTGTCAAAAAGTTCGATTTCGGTTTCATCTGACCAGAGCACCTTCTTCCACATGTCTGGTGAGTCTCCCAGGTGGCTTGTTGCAAACTTTAAACAACACTTTTTATGGGTATCTTTGAGAAATGGCTTTCTTCTTGCCACTTTTCCATAAAGGCCAGGTTTGTGCAGTGTATGACTGATTGTTGTCCTATGGACAGACTGTCTCACCTCAGTTGTAGAACTCTGCAGTTCATCCAGAGTGATCATAGGCCTCTTGGCTGCATCTCTGATCAGTCTTCTCCTTGTTTGAGATGAAAGTTTAGAGGGACGGCCGGGTCTTGGTAGATTTGCAGTGGTATGATACTCCTTCCATTTCAATATGATCGCTTGAACAGTGCTCCTTGGGATGTTTAAAGTTTTGGAAATCATTTTGTATCCAAATCCAGCTTTAAACTTCTCCACAACAGTATCACTGACCTGCCTGTTGTGTTCCTTGGTCTTTATGATGCTCTCTGTGCTTCAAACAGAACCCTGAGACTATCACAGAGCAGGTGCATTTATACGGAGACTTGATTACACACAGGTGGATTATATTTATCATCATTAGACATTTAGGACAACATTGGATTATTCAGAGATCCACAATGAACTTCTGGATTGAGTTTGCTGCACTGAAAGTAAAGGGGCCGAATAATATTTGACGCCCCGCTTTTCAGTTTTTGAATTTCCACAAAAATTTGAAATAACCAATAAATTTCGTTCAACTTTACAATTGTGTTCCACTTGTTGATTCTTCACCAAAAATTTACATTTGGTATCTTTGTTTGAAGCATGGTATGTGGGAAAAGGTTGAAAAGTTCCAGGGGGCCGAATACTTTCACAAGGCACTGTATAAACCTGTGACATGGTGTTTAAAATACTCCCACCTGCCTGTTGCCACTAATGCACAATAATACTAGTGCAATATTTATGGATACCACTAATTTGGGAGTAGCATACATGTGGCTCTTCACTCACTGTTTGAAGAAGACCTCATTGTATAAACTTGTCTTTTTTAGTCCAATTTTAAATTTTACTTAATTACCATATAATGCTCTTAATTGTTTCTTATTGTATCAGTAGTAATTATACAGTAATAGTATATCGAGATGATATAATAGCTATTTAAGCTATTTTTCTAACATTTATATTCTAGACCCTAATTATGATATTTCATAAATCAAGTGGATATCCATCCACTTTTCCTTAATGCCTGGGAACAGCAGTGACCTTCCTATCCATCTGATCAAACAAAAGGAAAAACCATTAGGCTAACCTATATCTAAGCACACATCCCATTACCTTATTTTTCCCCAAGAAAATATTTAAGATTTATTAGACAGTTTGTCTGCTAAATCTAGGGTGTGTTCTTTGTGGGGGCCCAGCTAAATCAACAAAGCTATAGATAGCACAACATGATTTACTTAGCAGCTGATTCTAATGCCTCCATGGCTATTCCACAGATGAGAAGCAAAGGAAATGTTTTACTTCCTTATTCAACCGATGCAAATCTTTGGATAAGCCATAATGATCTATAATGGAATGAAGAACTATTAATAAACACCTCAAGGAACTTTTCACTCTCTCCTGTGATAAGAGATTACTGTATTTCACAGTGTGATCATTAATTTCATGTTTTATCAGTGGCCTCAAAATCGTGTACACCAGCAAGATTGAGAAAAAATGGCATCTGTACATCCTGGGAACACCCTCCTTGGTGTTTAAGGTCAAACCCTTGTGACTGAGTAAAGCTAAACTGACAAAAGTATAGATAAACTAATGCTAAATATCACAATAGGAAAACATAAAAGTGGATAATCTAGCTAAAGTAAAGTATTTTGGAAATGGCCATAATAAAAAGTTACATAGTTACATAGGTTGAAAAAAGACCTTCCATCAAATTCACCCCAAGTTACAAAGTTGGCTTTTATTCGACAGGTTAAAACAAAGTATAACTAAATTATCTTAAGGAATACAGAATCAATTATCTTTATAACTTTTAGGCTGTTTTCACACTAATGTTCAGAGTTTTAGTTTTTCTGTTCTATGAATGACACGAAAAGCAGAAGACAGGTCCCAATGACAGTCAGGTGGTCAATTTGTTTTCAGATAGGGTGCTCATCTCAATAACAGAAAAAAATAATCCATCCCTTGAAAATGTCAGAACTTGTGAAAGGATTTCCTACTGGATACACCAATGCAACTGTCAAATTAGCCTTACTAGTATTTTTCCTTTTTTCACTTTTTTTCGCTTTTCCCTTTATAATCTAAAGTGTTGTGAATTTACTTTTTGCTCCCTCTAGTGGTTACTAGTTTTTTGACTCTGGTTTTTCTGTCATTCCTTTTATCTGCACCTGGGTCGTTAGTTAAGGGTGTTGCTATTTAAGCTCCCTGGACCTTCAGTTCAATGCCTGGCAACGTAGTTATCAGAGCTAGTCTGCTGTGCTCTTGTCTACTGATCCTGGTTCCAGTTATATCAGCTAAGTCCGCTTTTTGCTTTTTGCTATTTTGTTTTGGTTTGGTATTTTTGTCCAGCTTGTTCCAAATATATATCCTGACCTTTGCTGGAAGCTCTAGGGGGCTGGTGTTCTCCCCCCGGACCGTTAGACGGTTCGGGGGTTCTTGAATTTCCAGTGTGGATTTTGATAGGGTTTTTGTTGACCATATAAGTTACCTTTCTTTATTCTGCTATCAGTAAGCGGGCCTCTCTGTGCTAAACCTGGTTCATTTCTGTGTTTGTCATTTCCTCTTACCTCACCGTTATTATTTGTGGGGGGCTTCTATCCAGCTTTGGGGTCCCCTTCTCTGGAGGCAAGAAAGGTCTTTTGTTTTCCTCTACTAGGGGTAGCTAGATTCTCCGGCTGGAGCGTGTCATCTAGAATCAACGTAGGAATGATCCCCGGCTACTTCTAGTGTTGGCGTTAGGAGTAGATATATGGTCAACCCAGCTACCACTGCCCTATGAGCTGGATTTTTGTATTCTGCAGACTTCCACGTTCCTCTGAGACCCTCGCCATTGGGGTCATAACAGTTTGCCAGGCCAGTATTAAATGTTTAATGCATTGCAGAAGAGGGATTATAAGAAAGAAGATTCTGAGTTTTTTTTTTTTTTTTCTTCTTCCCCTTTACCTCAGAGTGGCTATGCTTGCTGCAGACATGAATGTCCAGACCTTGATTACAAGTGTGGACCAGCTGGCTACTCGTGTGCAGGGCATACAAGACTATGTTATCAGTAATCCTAGGTCAGAACCTAAAATACCGATTCCTGAACTGTTTTCCGGAGACAGGTTTAAGTTTAGGAATTTTGTGAATAATTGTAAATTGTTTTTGTCCCTGAGACCCTGTTCATCTGGAGACTCTGCTCAGCAAGTAAAAATTGTTATTTCGTTCTTACGGGGCGACCCTCAGGATTGGGCTTTTTCGCTGGCGCCAGGAGATCCGGCATTGGCTGATATTAATGCGTTTTTTCTGGCGCTCGGTTTACTTTATGAGGAACCCAATCTTGAGATTCAGGCAGAAAAGGCCTTGCTGGCTATGTCTCAGGGGCAGGACGAGGCTGAAGTGTACTGCCAAAAATTTCGGAAATGGTCCGTGCTGACACATTGGAACGAGTGTGCACTGGCCGCTAATTTTAGAAATGGCCTTTCTGAAGCCATTAAGAATGTTATGGTGGGTTTTCCCATTCCCACAGGTCTGAATGATACTATGGCACTGGCTATTCAAATTGACCGGCGGTTGCGGGAGCGCAAAACCGCAAATTCCCTCATGGTGTTGTCTGAACAGACACCTAATTCGGTGCAATGTGATAGAAAAATCGCAAATTCCCTCATGGTGTTGTCTGAACAGACACCTGATTTAATGCAATGTGATAGAATCCTGACTAGAAATGAGCGGAGAATTCATAGACGCCGGAATGGCTTGTGCTACTACTGTGGTGATTCTACACATATTATCTCAGCATGCTCTAAACGTATAGCTAAGGTTGTTAGTCCTGTCACCGTTGGTAATTTGCAACCTAAATTTATTCTGTCTGTAACTTTGATTTGCTCACTGTCGTCTTTTCCTGTCATGGCGTTTGTAGATTCAGGTGCTGCCCTGAGTCTTATGGATCTGTCATTTGCTAAGCACTGTGGTTTTACTCTTGAACCATTAGAAAATCCTATTCCTCTTAGGGGTATTGATGCTACGCCATTGGCAGCAAATAAACCGCAGTATTGGACACAGGTTACCATGTGCATGACTCCTGAACACCGCGAGGTGATACGTTTCCTGGTTTTACATAAAATGCATGATTTGGTTGTTTTAGGGCTGCCATGGTTACAGACCCATAATCCAGTCCTGGACTGGAAGGCTATGTCAGTCTCAAGTTGGGGCTGTCGTGGTATTCATGGGGATTCCCTGCCTGTGTCTATTGCTTCTTCTACGCCTTCGGAAGTTCCGGAGTATTTGTCTGATTATCAGGATGTCTTCAGTGAGTCTGAGTCCAGTGCACTGCCTCCTCATAGGGACTGTGACTGTGCTATAGATTTGATCCCAGGCAGTAAATTTCCTAAGGGAAGACTGTTTAATCTGTCGGTACCTGAACATACCGCTATGCGTTCATATATCAAGGAGTCTCTAGAGAAAGGACATATTCGTCCGTCTTCTTCCCCTCTTGGTGCGGGATTCTTTTTTGTGGCAAAAAAGGACGGATCTTTGAGACCTTGTATTGATTATCGGCTTTTAAATAAGATCACTGTCAAATTTCAGTATCCTTTACCGCTGTTGTCTGACTTGTTTGCCCGGATTAAAGGTGCCAAGTGGTTCACCAAGATAGATCTTCGTGGTGCGTACAACCTTGTGCGCATTAAGCAAGGTGATGAATGGAAAACCGCATTCAATACGCCCGAAGGTCATTTTGAGTACTTGGTGATGCCTTTTGGGCTCTCCAATGCGCCTTCAGTTTTTCAGTCCTTTATGCATGACATTTTCCGGAAGTATCTGGATAAATTTTTGATTGTTTATCTGGATGATATTTTGGTTTTTTCTGATAATTGGGATTCGCATGTGGAGCAGGTCAGGTTGGTCTTTAAAATTTTGCGTGAAAATTCTTTGTTTGTCAAGGGCTCAAAGTGTCTCTTTGGTGTACAGAAGGTTCCCTTTTTGGGGTTCATTTTTTCCCCTTCTGCTGTGGAGATGGACCCAGTCAAGGTCCGAGCTATTCTTGATTGGACTCAGCCCTCGTCAGTTAAGAGTCTACAGAAGTTCTTGGGTTTCGCTAACTTCTACCGTCGTTTTATCGCTAATTTTTCTAGCATTGTGAAACCTTTGACGGATATGACCAAGAAGGGCTCCGATGTAGCTAACTGGGCTCCTGCTGCCGTGGAGGCTTTCCAGGAGTTGAAACGCCGGTTTACTTCGACGCCTGTTTTGTGCCAGCCCGATGTCTCACTTCCCTTTCAGGTTGAGGTGGATGCTTCAGAGATTGGAGCAGGGGCCGTTTTGTCGCAGAGAGGCCCTGGTTGCTCTGTTATGAAACCTTGTGCCTTTTTCTCTAGGAAGTTTTCGCCTGCCGAGCGAAATTATGATGTGGGCAATCGGGAGTTGTTGGCCATGAAATGGGCATTTGAGGAGTGGCGTCATTGGCTCGAGGGTGCTAAGCATCGTGTGGTGGTCTTGACTGATCACAAAAATCTGATGTATCTCGAGTCTGCTAAACGCCTTAATCCGAGACAGGCCCGCTGGTCATTGTTTTTCTCCCGCTTTGATTTTGTTGTCTCGTATTTACCAGGTTCAAAGAATGTGAAGGCCGATGCTCTTTCTAGGAGCTTTGTGCCTGATGCTCCTGGAGTCGCTGATCCTGTTGGTATTCTTAAAGATGGAGTTATCTTGTCAGCTATTTCTCCGGATCTGCGACGTGTGTTGCAGAGATTTCAGGCTGATAGGCCTGAGTCTTGTCCACCTGACAGACTGTTTGTCCCGGATAAGTGGACCAGCAGAGTCATTTCCGAGGTTCATTCCTCGGTGTTGGCAGGTCACCCGGGAATTTTTGGCACCAGAGATCTGGTGGCCAGGTCCTTTTGGTGGCCTTCCTTGTCAAGGGATGTGCGGTCATTTGTGCAGTCCTGTGGGACTTGTGCTCGAGCTAAGCCTTGCTGTTCTCGTGCCAGCGGTTTGCTCTTGCCCTTGCCTGTCCCGAAGAGACCTTGGACACATATCTCCATGGATTTCATTTCTGATCTTCCGCTATCCCAGGGCATGTCCGTTATCTGGGTGATATGTGATCGCTTCTCAAAGATGGTCCATTTGGTTCCTTTGCCTAAGCTGCCTTCCTCTTCCGATCTGGTTCCTGTGTTTTTCCAGAACGTGGTTCGTTTGCACGGCATCCCTGAGAATATTGTGTCAGACAGAGGATCCCAGTTCGTTTCCAGATTCTGGCGATCCTTTTGTAGTAGGATGGGCATTGATTTGTCGTTTTCGTCTGCTTTCCATCCTCAGACTAATGGACAGACGGAGCGAACCAATCAGACTTTGGAGGCTTATTTGAGGTGTTTTGTCTCTGCTGATCAGGACGATTGGGTGACATTCTTGCCGTTGGCTGAGTTTGCCCTTAATAATCGGGCTAGTTCCGCCACCTTGGTTTCGCCTTTTTTCTGCAACTCTGGTTTCCATCCTCGCTTTTCTTCGGGTCATGTGGAGCCTTCTGACTGTCCTGGGGTGGATTCTGTGGTGGATAGGTTGCAGCGGATCTGGAATCATGTGGTGGACAACTTGAAGTTGTCACAGGAGAGGGCTCAGCGCTTTGCCAACCGCCGCCGCGGTGTGGGTCCCCGACTACGCGTTGGGGATTTGGTATGGCTTTCTTCCCGCTTTGTTCCTATGAAGGTCTCCTCTCCCAAATTTAAACCTTGTTTTATTGGGCCTTACAAGATATTGGAAATCCTTAATCCTGTATCTTTTCGTCTGGATCTTCCTGTGTCGTTTGCTATTCACAATGTATTTCATAGGTCCTTGTTGCGGCGGTACATTGTGCCTATAGTTCCTTCTGCTGAGCCTCCTGCTCCGGTGTTGGTTGAGGGCGAGTTGGAGTACGTGGTGGAGAAGATCTTGGATTCTCGCCTCTCCAGGCGGAGGCTTCAGTACCTGGTCAAGTGGAAGGGCTATGGTCAGGAGGATAATTCCTGGGTGGTCGCCTCTGATGTTCATGCGGCCGATTTAGTTCGTGCCTTTCATGCCGCTCATCCTGATCGCCCTGGTGGTCGTGGTGAGGGTTCGGTGACCCCTCACTAAGGGGGGGGTACTGTTGTGAATTTACTTTTTGCTCCCTCTAGTGGTTACTAGTTTTTTGACTCTGGTTTTTCTGTCATTCCTTTTATCCGCACCTGGGTCGTTAGTTAAGGGTGTTGCTATTTAAGCTCCCTGGACCTTCAGTTCAATGCCTGGCAACGTAGTTATCAGAGCTAGTCTGCTGTGCTCTTGTCTACTGATCCTGGTTCCAGTTATATCAGCTAAGTCCGCTTTTTGCTTTTTGCTATTTTGTTTTGGTTTGGTATTTTTGTCCAGCTTGTTCCAAATATATATCCTGACCTTTGCTGGAAGCTCTAGGGGGCTGGTGTTCTCCCCCCGGACCGTTAGACGGTTCGGGGGTTCTTGAATTTCCAGTGTGGATTTTGATAGGGTTTTTGTTGACCATATAAGTTACCTTTCTTTATTCTGCTATCAGTAAGCGGGCCTCTCTGTGCTAAACCTGGTTCATTTCTGTGTTTGTCATTTCCTCTTACCTCACCGTTATTATTTGTGGGGGGCTTCTATCCAGCTTTGGGGTCCCCTTCTCTGGAGGCAAGAAAGGTCTTTTGTTTTCCTCTACTAGGGGTAGCTAGATTCTCCGGCTGGAGCGTGTCATCTAGAATCAACGTAGGAATGATCCCCGGCTACTTCTAGTGTTGGCGTTAGGAGTAGATATATGGTCAACCCAGCTACCACTGCCCTATGAGCTGGATTTTTGTATTCTGCAGACTTCCACGTTCCTCTGAGACCCTCGCCATTGGGGTCATAACACTAAAGGGTGGGCCATTTATATGGATACACCTAAATAAAATGGGAATGGTTGGTGATATCAACTTCTTGTTTGTGGCACATTAGTATATGGGAGGGGGAATACTTTTCAAGGTGGGTGGTGACCATGGAGGCCATTTTGAAGTTGGCCATTTTGGATTCAACTTTATTTTTTCCAATGGGAAGTGTTAGGGGTCGAGTTCCCGCCTCTGCACAGGGGGAATCTCGGGCCATCTCCGATGATGTGGTCTCCCATTCTTCTCTTGCCACAGTGGAGCCTGCTCAGCGGAGACATCGGTCCCAGCATCTTGCCCAGTCCCACTCTGTACAAAGAGTTACTGCTGCTTTTCCTGCTTCTGCCATTGAAGTCAGTGCTGGGCATCGGCGAGCGGACGCTTCTGGGAATAAGTCCTGCTCTTCTCGTTCTGAGCATGCCCAGAGTAAGATCTCTCAGTGGAGATCGAGGGTCACATGGTCAGATACTGCAGCTAAGGCCATTGGTCCTTTCAGAAAGGTTCTGTAGGTGCTAGGACTAAGTCCTGCTTGGCACACACTGAGCATGCCCAGGGCAAGATCTCTCAGTGGAGATTTAGGGTCACATGCTCAGGTATGGCAGCCTCACATTGGTCCTTCTGGGAAGGTCTTTTACTTGCTGCAGCTATATAAGGCTCGCATGGCCGCACGGCCATGCGCTAGTATTGCTTTCATTTATGTACTTTGCGCCAGTGTGGTCTTGTATGAGTGTGTTCAGGGACCCGGCTGAAATAAGCCCCTAGAATGCTAGCACCTCCGGCGAGGAGTTCATATGCTTGTGTGTTCAGGGACCTGGCTGAAATAAGCCCCTAGAATGCTGGCACCTCAGGCGAGGAGTTTCGTGTGCGTGCAAGACCACTGACTGCTCTTGTTTAGACAGTTAGCCTGTGCCTCTGTGGAGTCTAACAGGGCTCAGCGCTTTAAGTTCACGGCTGCTCTATGAAGTAACAGAGTTAGCTAACACTGCCATTAGTTCCGCTATTTACTAGCAGCAGGTTCTCCTGCACGGTGGACCCCGGGCTGCGAACGCATCTATCTTAATAAAATACATACATTCATTAGGTGTGTTCCGCTAGCCCTATCATAACAGGAAGAGGGTCATGTGACACATCAAACTTATTGAGAATTTCACAAGAAAAACAATGGTATGCTTGGTTTTAACATAACTTTATTATTTCATGAGTTATTTACAAGTTTATGACCACGTATAAAATGTGTTCAAAGTGCTGCCCATTGTGTTGGATTGTCAATGCAACCTTCCTCTCCCACTCTTGACACACTGATAGCAACACCGCAGAAGAAATGCTAGCACAGGCTTCCAGTATCAGTTGTTTTAGATGCTGCAGATCTCGTATCTTCACAGCATAGACAATTGCCTTTAGGTGACCCCAAAGATAAAAGTCTAAGGG
Source organism: Ranitomeya variabilis (assembly GCF_051348905.1). Classification (NCBI taxonomy): domain Eukaryota; kingdom Metazoa; phylum Chordata; class Amphibia; order Anura; family Dendrobatidae; genus Ranitomeya; species Ranitomeya variabilis. Next base: position 454,120,417 of record NC_135237.1, read on the forward strand.
AGTCAGATCCGGAGACCTTGGTGGCCATTCAACTGACCCACGATGACCAATCCACTTTCCAGGAAACTGTTCATGTAGGAATGCTCGGACCTGACACCCATAATGTGGTGCTGCACCATCTTGCTGGAAAAACTCAGGGAACATGCCATCTTCAGTGCATAAAGAGGGCAACACATCATCATCATGATGCTCATCGTAGGCCATAACATGCTGCCATTTTATCATCCGTATTATGGCTTTAAGTTGTGGTTGTGGGTTTTATGACCCAAACTAATATTATCATAGAGCTCTATGATTCTGTCAGTTAGCCTCAGTAGATTTGCAATCAGGTTGGTTGTTAAATGGAAGCTAAAATGCTCCTAAAAAAATTAAGTATGTTAACAAGAAAAAGGTTAGAGAAAACATTCAAATTTGAATCACCCTCCTTTTTCCCAGTTAAAAATAAAGAAATAAAAAATTGCAGCTATGGAAAAGATTGGTCTATGAAAATATAAAATGAGTTAATCCGATTGTTAAATGTTGTAAAGAAAAAAATAATAGAAACTCTAGAATTGTGAGTTTTTAATAATCGCAGCACAGCAAAAAATACAATAAGAAAACATCAAAACTTTGTACAGTATATTAAAAGTAGAAAAAAAAACACATCAAGCCTTCACCAGGGACCTGTTATGCCGCAGGAGTTTCCTCCAAGAATAATTCTGGCAGAGGATATTCAGGGGAAAAAGAGCAAGTGGATGGGTGTTTCCGATGATGAACATAAAGTGACTAACCATCTGATGAAGACTTGATGAAGCCAAAATGCATTGTGTGTTTTTTCTATTTTTAATAAATATTTATATAGTTAGTATTATCATCCATACAGGGCTGGCGTTAGCAGCAGACAGACCAGGCAGCTGCCTAGGGCCCCTGCTCCCCCAGGTGCCACCAGCCAGTCGGCTGCCGCCAGCGCCGACTGCCTTCCCTGCCACTACCACCACATTGAACTATACCGGCGTCATAGATGCCAGTACAGTTCAAAGCAATGATGGAGGAGAGAGCATCAGCTGATGCTATCTCTCCCATCATTCTCCTCTGCCTCTGACACTGCGGGTGCGTGATGACGTCACTTTGTCGCGTTCCTGCTGTGTGTCGGGCAGACTGCAGCTGCTGAGACCGGAACCGAGCCTGGAGCACCGTGAGCAGCGCGGGGCATGAGGAGAGGTGAGGACTGTGTGTTTTTTTAATATATCAATGAGTGATTACTGGACTGTGGGGCCATTCTCGAGGGGGTCAGCTACATTATATTCTATGGGGGAGGGCTGTATTATATTCTATGGGAGTGGGCTGTGTTATATTCCATGGGTGGCTGTATTATACTCTATGGGGGAGGGCTGTATTATATTCCATGGGGGGCTGTATTATACTCTATTTGGGAGGGCTGTATTATATTCTATGGGGGAGGGCTGTATTATATTCTATGGGGGAGGGCTGTATTATATTCTATGGGGGAGGGCTGTATTATATTCTATGGGGGAGGGCTGTATTAGATTCTATGGGGAGGGCTGTATTAGATTCTATGAGGGATGACTGTATTATATTCTATGGGGAGGGCTGTATTAGATTCAAAGTGGGAGGGCTGCATTAGACTCTATGGGGGAGGGCTGTATTAGATTCTATGGGGAGGGCTATATTAGATTCTATAGGGAGGGCTGTATTAGATTCTGTGGGGGAGGGCTGTATTATATTATATCGGGGGGCTGTATTATATTAATGGGGGAGGGCTGTATTATATTCTATGGGGGAGGGCTGTATTGTATTCTATGGGGGCTGTATTATATTCTATGTGGGCCTACATTATATTCTATGGGGGGCTGTACTATAGTCTATGGGAGCTACATTATATTCTATGATTCTATGTATTAAATGTATTATATTCTATGAGGGGTGATTGCATCATACTCTATGAGGGGGCTACACTGTATTTTATGGGGGCTGCATTATATTCTATTATTCTATGGGAGCTAGATTATATTCTATGGGGGCTTCATTATACTCTGAGGGGCCTACATTATATTCTATGGGGGCTGCATTATACTATATGAGGAGGGCTACATTGTATTCTATGGGGGGCTGCATTATACTCTATGAAGCGGCTTCCATATATTCTATGGAGGGGCTGCATGATACTATATGAGGGGGCTGCATTATATTCTATTGGGGGTTACATTATATTGTATGGCGGGGCTGCATTATACTCAGGGGGCTACATTATATTCTGAGGGGTAGCTGCAGTATACTCTGTGGGGTGGCAGCATTATACTATATGTGGGCTGCATTATACTGTATCAAGGACTATGGGGAATACATTATACTATATGAAGAACTATGGGGTACAATATACTATGGGAAGTGAATTGTACTACATGGATGACTATGGTGGTGCATTATACTATATGGAGCCATATGAGGAGTGTATTATACTATATGGAGGACTGAGGAGTGTATTATACTATATGGAGCACTATGAGAACTGTATTATACTATATGGGGGACTATGAAGAGTGTATTATACTATATGGAGGACGGAGGAGTGTATTATACTATATGGAGGACTATGGGGAGTGTATAATACTATATGGAATATATGGAGCACTATGAGGAGTGTATTTTACTATATGGAGGACTGAGTTGTGTATTTTAATATATGGAGGACTATGAGGAGTGTATTATACTATATGGAGGACTGAGGAGTGTATTTTAATATATGGAGGACTATAGGGAGTGTATTATACTATATGGAGGACTATGGGGAGTGTATTATACTATATGGAGGACAATGGGAAGTGTATTATACTATATGGAGGACTATAGGGAGTGTATTGTACTATATGGAGGACTATGGGGAGTGTATTATAATACATGGAGGACTATGGGGCACATTATATTATATGGAGGACTAAGGGGTGTATTATAAGAAACAAGCAAAATGCTGCATATTCATCAAGTGATTGGATTGTTTATGCCGGAACACAGATCATTGTTCTCAGCAGAACATTGCGAGTGTAAACTGTAGATGTGCTGCTGATAACATGATACTGCATGGGGACAGATAGATCTATTAGTGATTGCTCTGTTCCCATTCTTTCTCAGTTGGTATAAAGAGGCCGGGAAACAAGCGTACAACTTCAATATTGTCGATCACACTCGTTTAGTGGTCTGAACTCAGAGCATGTAAATACAAAAGAAATGCTTTTGTGTGATGTCTAGTGTTGAGCGATACCTTCCGATATCGGAAAGTATCGGTATCGGAAAGTATCGGCCGATACCGTCAAAGTATCGGATCTAATCCGATACCGATACCCGATCCCAATGCAAGTCAATGGGACGAAAATATCGGAATTAAAATAAACCCTTTCTTTCCTTGTAGGTTAATTCTACATGAAGGAAAACAACTAAGAATAATGTAGGATGTATTGGGGGAGGTGGCGGAGACATTAAAGGCACAGAGGTTTAGCCCAAACAAATAGAATAGCAGGTTTTTTTGTTTTTTTTTTATGACGTTCGGCGTTAGAAAGATTTTGACTATGTTATTTTTTTTTATTATTTTGTCAGATATTGATGTTTCACTACTTCCACGCCCTTCACCTTCTTTTTTACTTCTCCCACACTTTCTTCTTCATTATCCTCATCATCAGCTTCTTTGACATCAACTATCTTCACCTTATTCATCTTCTTCTTCTTCTACCTCTAATTTTTTTTTTTTACATTGTTCATATTCTTTTTATTTAACTATCATCTTCTTCATATTCAACTTCTTCATCATATTCTTATTTGTGACAGGCATTCCCGTAGTTGTTATCTATAAAAGTTTGAAGATTACACCTTCCGTTCTGCCTGTCACAAAAGAGTTACATTTGTCCGCGTTCAGTTTGGCCTGCAGCATCAGGCTTTATCCAGGGGCACCACGAGGAGGAACGGACTCACCCCCATACACTGCTTAGTCTTCTTCTGCTTATAATTTAGATAATATCTTTTGCTCTGATATTTAGTGTTATGCTTAATGTTCTTCTGCTCTTTGTTCTGCAGCCTCTTGTTCTTCTGCTTCTCGGTCTCCCATGTCGTCGTCGTCTCCAGGGTCGTCGTCTCCAGGGTCGTCGTCTCCGGGGTCGTCGTCATCGGGGTGGTCTTCAGGGTCATCGTCTCCAGGGTCGTCGTCATCTCAGTGGTCGTCGTCTCTGGTGTCGTCGTCATCTTAGGGGTGGTCTTCCGGGTCGTCGTCTTTAGGGTCTTGAACTTGGAAATGTAGCAGAAGGTACAAGAAGGCTGAGAAAATGCAGAGAAACAGCTGATGGAACTGGAACTCGGATGGCTACCCGAAGGTCCAAGAGCCAATGGAACTACCGAGGACCAGCTGACGTTACTGGAACCCGGTTACTAAGCAGGAGGTACCCGTGCCTGAAAGCACTACCAAGGACCACCTGACGTTGGTGGAACTCGGATACCCAGAAGGAGGCACCTAAGCCAAAGGCTCTGCCCGGAACCAGCTGACGGTACTGGAACCAGGATGGGGAGCAGAAGGTACAAGAGCAAAAGACACTGCCGAGAACCAGCTGACGGTACTGGAACCCGGATGGGTAGCCGAAGGTCCAAGAGCCAATGGAACTACCGAGGACCAGCTGACGTTACTGGAACCCGGTTACTAAGCAGGAGGTACCCGTGCCTGAAAGCACTACCAAGGACCACCTGACGTTGGTGGAACTCGGATACCCAGAGGGAGGCACCTAAGCCAAAGGCTCTGCCCGGAAACAGCTGACGGTGCTGGAACCAGGATGGGGAGCAGAAGGTACAAGAGCAAAAGACACTGCCGAGAACCAGCTGACGGTACTGGAACCCGGATGGGTAGCCGAAGGTCCAAGAGCCAATGGAACTACCGAGGACCAGCTGACGTTACTGGAACCCGGTTACTAAGCAGGAGGTACCCGTGCCTGAAAGCACTACCAAGGACCACCTGACGTTGGTGGAACTCGGATACCCAGAAGGAGGCACCTAAGCCAAAGGCTCTGCCCGGAACCAGCTGACGGTGCTAGAACCAGGATGGGGACCTATTCAAGCTTATCTTCCTAGAGCCCCAACTAGCGGTGTTGGAGCAAAGGGTCAGCAGGGGGAGCAGAGTGTAGGCCGAAGCCTGCACTGGCGGCAGCTTTGTGTCTGCGTGGCTGTTGCAGGACACGTTGCCGGCTACACAGCAGGGGAACAGCTGGCGGTGCTGAACCCCACTGACACATTGGCGAGGTGTTTTTCTCTGTGCAGCCAGCACTTCGGGGCACCAACTGGCGGTGTTGGAGCCCAGGGACAGGAGGGGGAGCAGAGTGTAGGCCGAAGCCTAATTGAACCAATTTTAAAGGTAACCTTTAACCCCCCCTCAGGTGTTACAAACTAGAAGAGCCACGCCTTATGCAGCAGTAGTGCTGCACAAGTCAAAGGTTATTCTTTTAATTTTGTTCCTTGCAAGCTGAAGGAAACACGTACAACATTTTGGCCCTTATACAGTCAATCTGTCTTGGAGGCGGGAGTTCCCTTCGTAATGAGACGCAGCACAGCTGGCAAAAATACCACCTTGGTGCGGCCTCCTGAGCATCGCATTTTGAAGTACAGGAGTCTGCGTTGTTGCGTTATCCCTTGGCCATGCGCTGCCCGTCTTCTGACATCATTTCATGTCGGCTGGTGCGGTTCGCGATGCCCATGAATCCCAGCCCCGCAGTGTCTTTACAGTGTTTCACACTGCGGGGCTGGGATTCATGTCCTTGCGCAGTACATATGTTCACCTCTCGCTCGTGTCCTTACACCTGCTACAGACTGTGCGGCGTCAGCTGATCCCTTATCGCATGCCACGGCCATGAAGCCGCACAGTCTGAAGAAGGCGGAAGGAGATGAGTGACAGCCTGGCGAAGATATGCACTGCTCATGCCCGTCAATCACACCCTCGCAGTCAAAATAAATAAGACACCGAGGGGCGTTGTGTCGGGCAGGGCGGCCGCAGAGGCACAGCCAGCCAAACAATGATGTCAGAAGAAGGGCTGTGCTACCAAGGGGGTCGTTGCGTGTCATTACAAAGGAAAGTCACACCTCAGGGACGTTTTAATGGTCTCAGGGGACACATTGTAGACGTGTTCTGTTCCACGTGTGCAAGGAGAATAAGTTTATGAGCCACCTTGCACACATGCAGCATTACTGCTGTACAAGGTGGCAGTAAAACATACAAACACCTGGGGGTGGGGCGACAGGATCCCTTCAATTTCAGTTCTTGTGTCTGCGTGGCTTTTGCAGGACACGATGCCGGCTACACAGCAGGGGAACAGCTGGCGGTGCTGAACCCCACTGACACATTGGCTGGTGTTTTTCTCTGTGCAGCTAGCACATCTGGGCCCCAACTGGCGGTGTTAGAGCCCAGGGTCAGCAGGAGGAGGAGAGGGAGCAGAGTGTAGGCCGAAGCCTGCACTGGCGGCAGCTTTGTGTCTGCGTGGCTGTTGCAGGACACGTTGCCGGCTACACAGCAGGGGAACAGCTGGCGGTGCTGAACCCCACTGACACATTGGCGAGGTGTTTTTCTCTGTGCAGCCAGCACTTCGGGGCACCAACTGGCGGTGTTGGAGCCCAGGGACAGGAGGGGGAGCAGAGTGTAGGCCGAAGCCTAATTGAACCAATTTTAAAGGTAACCTTTAACTCCCCCTCAGGTGTTACAAACTAGAAGAGCCACGCCTTATGCAGCAGTAGTGCTGCACAAGTCAAAGGTTGCTCTTTTAATTTTGTTCCTTGCACAAGCTGAAGGAAACACGTACAACATTTTGGCCCTTATACAGTCAATCTGTCTTGGAGGCGGGAGTTCTCTTCGTAATGAGACGCAGCACAGCTGGCAAAAATACCACCTTGGTGCGGCCTCCTGAGCATCGCATTTTGAAGTACAGGAGTCTGCGTTGTTGCGTTATCCCTTGGCCATGCGCTGCCCGTCTTCTGACATCATTTCATGTCGGCTGGTGCGGTTCGCGATGCCTATGAATCCCAGCCCCGCAGTGTCTTTACAGTGTTTCACACTGCGGGGCTGGGATTCATGGCCTAGCGCAGTACATATGTTCGCCTCTCGCTCGTGTCCTTACACCTGCTACAGACTGTGCGGCGTCAGCGGATCCCTTATCGCATGCCACGGCCATGAAGCCGCACAGTCTGAAGAAGGCGGAAGGAGATGAGTGACAGCCTGGCAAAGATATGCACTGCTCATGCCCGTCAATCACACCCTCGCAGTCAAAATAAATAAGACACCGAGGGGCGTTGTGTCGGGCAGGGCGGCCGCAGAGGCGCAGCCAGCCAAGCAATGATGTCAGAAGAAGGGCTGTGCTACCAAGGGGGTCATTGCGTGTCATTACAAAGGAAAGTCACACCTCAGGGACATTTTAATGGTCTCAGGGGACACATTGTAGACGTGTTCTGTTCCACGTGTGCAAGGAGAATAAGTTTATGAGCCACCTTGCACACATGCAGCATTACTGCTGTACAAGGTGGCAGTAAAACATACAAACACCTGGGGGAGGGGCGACAGGATCCCTTCAATTTCAGTTCTTGTGTCTGCGTGGCTTTTGCAGGACACGATGCCGGCTACACAGCAGGGGAACAGCTGGCGGTGCTGAACCCCACTGACACATTGGCTGGTGTTTTTCTCTGTGCAGCTAGCACATCTGGGCCCCAACTGGCGGTGTTAGAGCCCAGGGTCAGCAGGAGGAGGAGAGGGAGCAGAGTGTAGGCCGAAGCCTGCACTGGCGGCAGCTTTGGGTCTGTTGTGCCTGCGTGGCTGTTGCAGGACACGTTGCCAGCTGCACAGCAGGGGAACAGCTGGCGTTGCTGAACCCCACTGACACTTTGGCTGGTGTTTTTCTCTGTGCAGCTAGCACATCTGGGCCCCAACTGGCGGTGTTAGAGCCCAGGGTCAGCAGGAGGAGGAGAGGGAGCGGAGTGTAGGCCGAAGCCTAATTGAACCAATTTCAAAGGTAACCTTAAACCCCCCCTCAGGTGTTCCAAACTAGAAGAGCCACAGCTTATGCAGCAGTAGTGCTGCACAAGTCAAAGGTTGCTCTTTTAATTTTTCTCCTTGCACACGCTGAATGAAACACGTATAACATTTAGCCCTTTATACAGTCAAACTGTGTTGGAGGCGAGAGTTCCCTTGGTAATGAGACGCAGCACAGATGTCAAGAATCCCACCTTGGTGCTGGGCGCAGCCTCCTGAGCGTTGTTATTTGCTGTACAGGAGTCTGCGCTGTCGTGTTATCCCTTGGCCTTGCGCTGTTAGCGCTGCTCATCTTCTAACATCATTTAATGTCGGCCGTTGCGGTTTGCGATGACCATGAATCCCAGCCCCGCAGTGTCTTAACATTGTTAAAACACTGCGGGGCTGGGATTCATGGCCTGGCGCAGTACATATGTTCGCCTCTCGCTTGGGTTCTTACACCTGCTTCAGACTATGCGGCGTCAGCTGATCCCTTATCGCATGCCACGGCCATGAAGACGCACAGTCCGAAGAAGGCGGAAGGAGATGAGGGACAGGCAAAGAAATGCACGGTTCATGCCCGTCAATCACACCCTCGCAGTCCAAATAAATAAGACACCGAGGGGCGTTGTGTGGGGCAAGGCGGCCGCAGAGGCGCAGGCAGCCAAACAATGATGCCAGAAGACGGGCAGCGCTACCAAGGAGCTTGTTGCGTGTCAATACAAAGGAAAATCACACCTGAGGGACGTTTTAATGGTCGCAGAGGACTCATTTTAGACGTGTTCAGTTCAACATGGGCAAGGAGAATATGTTTCTGAGCCACCTTGCACACATGCAGCATTACTGCCGTACAAGGTGGCTGTAAAACATAGAAACACCTGGGTGAGGGGGAACAGGTTTCCTTCAATTTCAGTTCTTGTGTCTGCATGGCTGTTGCAGGACACGTTGCCGGCTACACAGCAGGGGAACAGCTGGCGGTGCTGAACCCCACTGACACTTTGGCTGGTGTTTTTCTCTGTGCAGCCAGCACATCTGGGCCCCAACTGGCGGTGTCAGAGCCCAGGGTCAGCAGGAGGAGGAGAGGGAGCAGAGTGTAGGCCGAAGCCTGCACTGGAGCAAGTTGAAAGGGAACCTTTAACCCCCCCCCCAGGCGTTTGTAGCTGAAAGAGCCATCGTTTACAGAACTAATGCTGGAAAAGGTAAACTTAGCTCTTTTAATTATGGTCCTTGCACATGCTGAACCTAACACTTATGAAAAGTGTCCCCTCCTACCGTGATACCGTCCGGTAGGTGGAACTTTCCTTTGTGATGTGAAGCAGCACAGCCGTCATTCTCACCCCCTTGGCGCCATGCGCCGCCTCCTCAGCGTTGTTTGAATCAGTCCCGGAGCCTGCGCTGTTAGGTTAGCCCTTGGCCATGCACACATTTTGCGCTGCCCGTCTTCTGACATCATTTGGTGTCAGACTGGCTGCGCCTGTGTGGCTGCGCTGGCCGAGATCCCGCCTCGCAGTGTCGTCTAATGTAATCCCACTTCGGGCCTGGGATCCATGGCCATGCGCAGTGCATATCCTCGCCTCTCACTCCCCTCCCTACGGCTTCTTCAGACTGTGGGGTGTCACGGCCGTGGCATGCTATTAGGGACCAGCTGACACCGCACAGTCTGAAGAAGCCGTAGGGAGATGAGTGAGAGGTGGAGGTTCAGATATGCACTGCGCATGTCCATGGATTTCAGGCCCCCAGTGGGATTAAATCAGAAGACACTACGAGGCGGGATCTCGTCCAGCGCGGCCGCACAGGCTCAGCCAGCCTGACACCAAATGATGTCAGAAGACGGGCAGCGCAAAATGTGTGCATGGCCAAGGTCTAACCTAACAGCGCAGGCTCCGGGACTGACTCAAACAACGCTGAGGAGGCGGCGCACGGCGCCAAGGGGGTAAGAATGACGGCTGTGCTGCTTCACATCACAAAGGAAGTTCCACCTACCGGACGGTATCACGGTAGGAGGGGACACATTTCATAAGTGTTAGGTTCAGCATGTGCAAGGAGCACCACGAAAAGAGGCACTTTTTCCCTTTGCATCATTACCGCTGCAAAAGGTGGCTCCTTCAGTAACAACCCTGGGGGGGGGGGGACAGGTTCACTTAAATTTAACTTGTTGTGCCTGCGTGGCGGTCGCAGTACACGTTGCCGTATACACAGCAGGGGAACAGCTGGCGGTGCTGAACCCCACTAACACATTGGCGAGGTGTTTGGCTCTGTGCGGACAGCACTTCTGGACAGCAACTAGCGGTGTTGGAGCCCAGGGACAGGAGGAGGAGGAGGAGGTGGAGGAGATAGGAGGGATTGCCACACACACAGCTGGGGATCAGCTGACGTTACTGAACCCCAATAACAGCGGAGGGACTGTTGGGACTGTGCGTACAGCACTACCAGGCAACAACTAGCGGTGTTGGAGCCCAGGGACAGGAGGAGGAGGAGGTGGGGGAGATAGGAGGGATTGCCACACACACAGCAGGGGAACAGCTGACGTTACTGAACCCCAATAACAGAGGAGGGACTGTTGGGACTGTGCATACAGCACTACCAGGCAACAACTAGCGGTGTTGGAGCCCAGGGACAGCAGGAGAAGCAGAGGAACACAATGTAGGCCGAAGCCTGATTGGAGAAAGTCGAAAGGGAACCTTTAACCCCCCCCCAAGGCGTTTGTAGCTGAAAGAGCCAGCTTGTGCAGCACAAAAGATGCAAAAGGAAAAGGTGGCTCTTTTCATTATGCTCCTTGCAAACACAGAACTAAACACTTATAAAATGTGTCCCCTGAAACCGTGAGACCATCCCGGAGGTGGGACTTTCCTTCATAATATGACGCAGCACAGCTGTCATTCCTACCCCCCTGGCGCCGTGCCCCAGCTCCTCAGCGTTGTTTGAATCTGTCACGGAGCCTGCGCTGTTATGTTATCCCTTGGCCAGGCACACTTAGCGCTGCCCATCTTCTGACATCATTTGGTGTCAGGCTGGCTGCGCCTGTGCGGCCGCGCTGGACGAGATCCCGCCTCGCAGTGTCGTCTAATGTAATCCCACCGCGGGCCTGGGATCAGTGGCCATGTGCCTGGCCAAGGGATAACATAACAGCGCAGGCTCCGGGACAGATTTAAACAACGCTGAGGAGCCGGTGCACGGCGCCAAGGGGGTAGGAATGACAGCTGTGCTGCGTCATATTACGAAGGAAAGTCCCACCTCCGGGACGGTTTTACGGTATCAGTGGACACATTTTATAAGTGTTAAGTTCTGCGTGTGCAAGGAGCTAAACAAAAATAGCTACCTTTTCCTTGTGCAGCATTACTGCTGCACAAGGTGGCTCTTTCAGTAACAAACGCCTGGGGGGGGACAGTTTCCCTTACATTTCAGTTGTTGTGTCAGCGTGGCGGTCGCAGGACACATTGCCGGCTGCACAGCTGGGGATCAGCTGACGTTACTGAAACCCAATAACACTGGGTCGTATGTTTTGACTGTGCAGACGGCACTTCTGAGCCTCAACTGGCGGTGTTGGAGCCCAGGAATTTAAGTTCAGGTGGTAGAAAGATGAACACAACAGGAGACCTGGATAACGTAGACAGTCACCTAATTATTTAATCAGGAAGAGGAGTGGCAAATTCCTGCGAGATCCAGGCCTTGTTCATTTTCAGGAAAGTAAGCCGGTCAACGTTATCGGAGGATAGTCGCATGCGACGGTCAGTTAGTACACCACCTGCAGCACTAAAGACGCGTTCCGATAATACACTAGCCGCAGGGCAAGCCAGCACCTCCAATGCATACTGGCTTAGCTCTGGCCATGTATCCAGCTTTGAGACCCAAAACTCTGCAAGGCGCGGGAGCGCCGCATTACAAGTCTACTACCCCAGGTTCTGCACACAGGGCAGCATACCACGACTGGTCATACACCGCCTTATCTACAAATAGCGACATTATGAGTAAGGCTCAGGAGAGCCGAAACGTCAATTATTACTACAAGTGGTCGCTTATCTTATAATTGTACATTGCCCCCTGCTTCCATGTGTCACAAATGTGTTATATGTAATAAACCTTGCACAATTTGCATTAATTATTACTAAGAGTGTGCGGTGTCTTATAAATTTTACTTATACGAGGACTCATTTGTCCGTGACACCTGCACCTCACCCTCCAAATTGACTGAGTGCACACCAATTTACCTTATTGCCTTGGGCAGAGGCACTGCCTCTGCTACCTCTTTGTGCAGAGCCTCCACCACTGCCTGGACGCACTGAGCTGCTTTGTAATGCACTAGCAGCACTTCTCTCACTTGGAATGGAGAAGATGATGGAATTCACCAGTGTGTCTTGGTACTCCCGCATTTTTCGCTCCCGGTTCAACGGTGTGATGAGGCTTTCTACGTTGTCCCGGTAGCGAGGATCGAGGAGGGTGAACACCCAATATTCAGACATGTTGAGAATGTGGGCGATGCGGCGGTCGTTTCTCAGGCACTGCAGCATGTAATCCACCATGTGCTGCAGACTGCCAACTGCCCAAGAAACGCTGTCCCCTGCTGGAGGCGTGATCTCTGCCCGCTCGTCATCACCCCACCCTCGCTGTACACACTGAGTACTGGACAATTGTGTAACTCCCTCCTCTGGATGGATGTCTTCCTCCTCCATTGACTCCTCCTCATCCTCCTCACAAACTGTCCCCTGCCTACGCGTTTGTGAGGAACCACGTGGCGCTGACTGTCCAGAAGATGATGGAAATGTTGAATCCTCATCCTCCACCTCTTCCACAACATCATCCCTTAGCGCTTGCAGTGATTTTTCAAGCAGGCAGATAAGGGGGACAGTCATGCTGACTAGTGCATCATCTGCACTCGCCATCCGCGTGGAATAATCGAAGGGACGCAAAACCTGGCAGACGTCATTCATAGTGGCCCACTCTGTGGTTGTGAAGTCTGAACGGCGCGGAGTGCGACTTCTTTGCGCCTGATGCAGCTGGTACTCCATTACAGCTTGCTGCTGCTCACACAACCGCTCCAACATATGTAACGTGGAATTCCACCTGGTAGGTAGGTCACATATGATGCGATGTTCCGGCAGGTGGTGTCGGCGCTGCAGAGCCGCAATGCGCGCTTTTGCCGTGCTGGAACGCCGCAAGTGAGCACACTCTAGGCGGACCTTGTGCAGCAGTGCATCAAGATCCGGATAGTCCCTCAAAAAACTCTGCACGACCAAATTGAGCACATGTGCCAGACATGGGATGTGAGTGAGGTTGCCGAGGCCCAGAGCTGCCACCAGATTTCGGCCATTATCACACACTACCATGCCTGGCTGGAGATTCGCTGGCACAAACCACACATCGCTCTCCTGCTTGATGGCATTCCAGAGCTCCTGCGCTGTGTGGCTTCGATTCCCCAAAGAAATTAATTTCAAGACGGCCTGTTGACGTTTGGCCATGGCTGTGCTCATGTCGGTCGTAACAGGTAAACGTTCATCACGGGTCCATGTGGAGGTGGACTGTGACGGCTCCTGCAGCAATGATTCTGAGGAACTGGTGTAAGAGGAGGAGTCAATGCGTACAGAATGGATTCCTGCAATCCTTGGAGTGGACCTTGCTACTGACGGCATTCAGTAGCGCGTGTTTTATGTGTCCCTCCACATGCTTGTGCAGGGCAGGGACGGCTTGCCTGCTGAAGTAAAAGCGGCTGGGCACATTGTACTGTGGGACTGCCAATGACATCAAGTCACGGAAGCTGTCAGTCTCCACCAGCCTGAATTACAGCATTTCCAGTGACAGAAGTTTGGCAATGCCTGCAGTCAGAGCCTGTGCTCGTGGGTGGTTTGACGAGAAAGGCCGCCTTTTCTCCCATGCCTGTACTACCGATGGCTGTAGACTGGGCTGGGAGTGTGTGGATGACTGGGAAAGTGGTGCTGCGGGTGGAATTACAGCGGGTCTCTGGACAACAGGGCCAGAGGTTCTTCCACGGCGATCCTGGGAGGAAGCCAAACCAGCTGCGTGTGAGCTGGAGGAAGAGGCAACACGAGCTGAAGAGGTGGTAGCTGCCGCTGTTGGTTGGCCTAGCTCTTCAGTGTGTTTTTCTAACAACGCCGCGTGCCTGTTGCGCACATGTTTCCACATGTTGGAGGTATTGAGGCTGCTGACATTTCGACCTCTTTTGACTTTGTGATGACACACCTTGCATTTGACATAGCAAATGTCATCTGCAACTGTGTCAAAAAAGGCCCAGGCACTGCAAGTCTTGGGAGCGCCCTTTTTGGCTTTTGGAAGAGACATGCTCCTAACGGGTGCCAAAGCGGAGGCTGCAGGATCCGCAGTCTTCCCCCTCCCTCTCCCTCTTTGGGCCATACGGGGAATCTCTTCCTCAGAGCTGCTCCCACCACCTTCCTGTCCCTCACGCCAAGATGGGTCAAGGACCTCATCATCTACACTACCCTCTGCCCCCAACTGCTCCTCCTGGGTAGTCTCAGCAGCAGAGCACGCACCAGAAAGTGGCACCTGAGTGTCATCATCAGCGGATGCGGCCTGCGATGTGGTGACCGGAAGCACTGGCCCACCCGCCTCTTCAGAGGAAGAGAGAAAAAGCTGTTGGGCATCACTGCACCCTGCCTCTTCTTCAATTTCTCCAATGCTGCTTGGCTGGCCCCCTGTTTCCAAGCCAAGAGATTCAGAGAACAGAAGTAGAGACGGCTCCTGTCCTGGGCTCTCTGTCTGCCTGGGCAATTTGGCAGGTGGTGAAGAGACAGATGGCTGCTCTCCAATGCTCTGTGTCTGAGAGGATGTGGCACTAATTGAAGTTGATGCATTAGCTGCCATCCATCCGACAACAGCTTCAATTTGTTCTTCACGCAGCAGCGGTGTACGGCGCTCTGCGACAAAGCTGCGCATGAAGGACTGTTCCCTGGTGAAAGTGGGTGCTGATGAGTCACCGGTGCCCGCAGCAGGCACAGAATCCCCACGTCCTCTCCCTGCTCCGCACCCAAACCCACGTGCCTTACTCACTGCCTTCTTCATCTTGGTTGACTGATAAAGATAAGCAGAAAAGTACTAACGGCTTTGTGTGCTTATTCCTGAGCAACTCCTAACAGGTATAAGAAACACTAATTTTATAAAGTGTGGACTAGACTTTAATATGAGCTAATGTGGCCTACACAAATGTTAAGTGGTGTCACTGGTGTGTTTGGTGAACTTTATTATTTATTTATTTTTTGGGGACTGAACTGACAACAGAGAGAGCTGCAGTCACACGGAGACCGTGCAGACAGCCGTAAACGGCGCTGCAAGGCCCAAAAACCCTCCTCTACTTTATCCTATGTAGTGTTTTTCCACAAGTTAGCTGGAGACGGGTGGAAAGACACTAATAAGAATTTTTGGAAAAAATGAGCAGCAGACTACACTACTTGAAAAAAAAAACAAAAAAAAAACAGTATGAGGCAATGAACCACCCTCCCTGAACTGAATACAACCAGCTATGGATGGCCTATGGCTGCACTCAGACTAGAGAGTGGGCTGCACTCACACACACACACACACACGCAGACCTTGCAGATCGCTGTGAAAACAGCGCTACAAGGCAAAAGCAAGGTGAATAGTAGGTGAACACAGCGGTTGCTAAATTAGCCTTTGAAAAGCACAAAGACGCAAATCGCTATCTCTAAACTGGCCCTCAGTCAGCAAACAGCGTCCTGTCACTAACTGAATTCACAGCAGAGTGAGAGCAAAATGGCGCCAGCGACTTTTAAACTGCATCATGACATCATTTCAGCAGCCAATCACAGCCATGCCAGTAGTTTCATGCCCTCCATGCTGAACAGGATGTGCCCACACTTGGAATCATTCTCATTGGCTGAATTTGTGCAGTTTGAATCTGGGAACTTCCGATTCCGGTAACCGATACGCGGCAAGTATCGGATCTCGGTATCGGAATTCCGATACCGCTAAGTATCGGCCGATACCCGATACTTGCGGTATCGGAATGCTCAACACTAGTGATGTCTGATGTGCAATATGTCAGCATTTGGGGCCCCATTTTAAACTTTTGCCTAGGGCCCCACTTTGCCTAAAACCGGCCCTGCATCCATATCATCCTCCACTTTCCATTTATCCACGGGAGCACCCGTAATAAATTTGGACACTGTGGCACCAGGATATGGGCAGGACTGCTCGTTAGCCCCAGCCTCAATATGTATCAGCATTATGAGGTCAGCAGGCCACTGATCTCATCATTCTGCTGCTGGTGCAGGTTGGCAGAGGTGCTAAAAACGCGGTGGTCACCGGTTGGAGCTTCAGGAGGAACTGAATATTAAAGTGTTTCAGGATTGGTATTATTTCCAGGGAAAATTTTGAAGCATTGGAGGACATTGCGCGGGACATTATGTCGCAATGTGGGACATTATGGAGCAATGGGTGTTGTGAAATTGGATTCTGGGCTCCCCCGGTGGCCACTGGTGGAATTGAACTTGTGTGCATCATCCTCTCTGTTCACCTGTTCCCATCAGGATGTGGGAGTCTCTATATAACCTTGCTCCTCTGTCAGTTTCATGCCGGTCAACAATGTAATCAGAAGCCTTTCTTTGCATGTTCCTGCTACTAGACAACTCCCAGCTAAGTTGGACTTTCGTCCTTGTTTGTTTTTGCATTTTGTTCCAGTTCACAGCTGCTGTTTCGTTACTGTGTCTGGAAAGCTCTTGTGATCTGAAATTGCCACTCTGGTGTTATGAGTTAATACTAGAGTCTTAAAGTAATTTCTGGATGGTGTTTTGATAGGGTTTTCAGCTGACCATGAAAGTGCCCTTTCTGTCTTCCTGCTATCTAGTAAGCGGACCTCGATTTTGCTAAACCTATTTTCATACTACGTTTGTCATTTCATCTAAAATCACCGCCAATATATGTGGGGGCCTCTGTCTGCCTTTTGGGGAAATTTCTCTAGAGGTGAGCCAGGACTGTATTTTCCTCTGCTAGGATTAGTTAGTCCTCCGGCTGGCGCTGGGCGTCTAGGGATAAAACGTAGGCATGCTACCCGGCCACTGTTAATTGTGCGGCAGGTTTAGTTCATGGTCAGTTTAGATTCCATCTTCCAAGAGCTAGTTCTTATATATGCTGGGCTATGTTCTCTCGCCATTGAGAATCATGACAGTTTGACCGGCCAAAAAAGGGTTAAATTATTGGCTGAGAAAGGAGAGAAAAAAGAAGTCTGCTGAAAATTTTTTTTTTTTTTTCTCTAGTTCTGAGTGTGCTCATAATTGAATCACTTGCTAGTCTGCCTATACTGCAGCCTTCCTCTCTTTCTCTCCTTCTAATCCTTGAATGGCTCTGTGTTCACCTGTTTGAAATGGATCTTCAGAGTGTAGCTACAGGTTTGAATAATCTCGCCACGAAGGTACAAAATTTGCAAGATTTTGTTGTTCATGCACCTATGTCTGAACCTAGAATTCCTTTGCCTGAATTTTTTTCAGGGAATAGATCTTGCTTTCAAAATTTTAAAAATAATTGCAAATTGTTTTTGTCCCTGAAGTCTCGCTCTGCCGGAGATCCTGCACAGCAGGTCAGGATTGTAATTTCCTTGCTCCGGGGCGACCCTCAAGATTGGGCTTTTGCATTGACACCAGGGGATCCTGCGTTGCTCAATGTGGATGCGTTTTTTCTGGCCTTGGGGTTGCTTTATGAGGAACCTCATTTAGAGCTTCAGGCGGAAAAAGCTTTGATGTCCCTATCTCAGGGGCAAGATGAAGCTGAAATATACTGCCAAAAATTCCGTAAATGGTCTGTGCTTACTCAGTGGAATGAGTGCGCCCTGGCGGCGATTTTCAGAGAAGGTCTCTCTGATGCCATTAAGGATGTTATGGTGGGGTTCCCTGTGCCTGCGGGTCTGAATGAGTCCATGACAATGGCTATTCAGATCGATAGGCGTCTGCGGGAGCGCAAACCTGTGCACCATTTGGCGGTGTCTACTGAGAAGACGCCAGAAAATATGCAATGTGATAGAATTCTGTCCAGAAGCGAACGGCAGAATTTTAGACGAAAAAATGGGTTGTGCTTCTATTGTGGTGATTCAACTCATGTTATATCAGCATGCTCTAAGCGTACTAAGAAGCTTGACAAGTCTGTTTCAATTAGCACTTTACAGTCTAAGTTTATTCTATCTGTGACCCTGATTTGTTCTTTATCATCTATTACCGCGGACGCCTATGTCGACTCTGGCGCCGCTTTGAGTCTTATGGATTGGTCCTTTGCCAAACGCTGTGGGTATGATTTGGAGCCTTTGGAAGCTCCTATACCTCTGAAGGGGATTGACTCCACCCCATTGGCTAGTAATAAACCACAATACTGGACACAAGTAACTATGCGTATTAATCCGGATCACCAGGAGATTATTCGCTTTCTGGTGCTGTATAATCTACATGATGTTTTGGTGCTAGGATTGCCATGGCTGCAATCTCATAACCCAGTCCTCGACTGGAAAGCTATGTCTGTGTTAAGCTGGGGATGTAAAGGGACTCATGGGGACGTACCTTTGGTTTCCATTTCATCATCTATTCCCTCTGAGATTCCTGAATTCTTGTCTGACTATCGTGACGTTTTTGAAGAACCCAAGCTTGGTTCACTACCTCCGCACCGGGAGTGCGATTGTGCCATAGATTTGATTCCGGGTAGTAAATACCCTAAGGGTCGTTTATTTAATCTGTCTGTGCCTGAACACGCTGCTATGCGAGAATATATAAAGGAGTCCTTGGAAAAGGGACATATTCGTCCTTCGTCATCTCCCTTAGGAGCCGGTTTTTTCTTTGTGTCTAAGAAAGATGGCTCTTTGAGGCCGTGTATTGATTATCGGCTTTTGAATAAAATCACGGTTAAATATCAATATCCGTTACCACTGCTGACTGATTTGTTTGCTCGTATAAAGGGGGCCAAGTGGTTCTCTAAGATTGATCTCCGTGGGGCGTATAATTTGGTGCGAATCAAGCAGGGGGATGAGTGGAAAACCGCATTTAATACGCCCGAGGGCCACTTTGAGTATTTGGTGATGCCTTTTGGTCTTTCAAATGCCCCTTCAGTCTTCCAGTCCTTTATGCATGACATTTTCCGCGATTATTTGGATAAATTTATGATTGTGTATCTGGATGATATTCTGATTTTTTCGGATGACTGGGACTCTCATGTCCAGCAGGTCAGGAGGGTTTTTCAGGTTTTGCGGTCTAATTCCTTGTGTGTGAAGGGTTCTAAGTGCGTTTTTGGGGTTCAAAAGATTTCCTTCTTGGGATACATTTTTTCCCCCTCTTCCATCGAGATGGATCCTGTCAAGGTTCAGGCTATTTGTGATTGGACGCAACCCTCTTCTCTTAAGAGTCTTCAGAAATTTTTGGGCTTTGCTAACTTTTATCGTCGATTTATTGCTGGTTTTTCTGATGTTGTTAAACCATTGAGTGATTTGACTAAGAAGGGTGCTGATGTTGCTGATTGGTCCCCTGATGCTGTGGAGGCCTTTCGGGAGCTTAAGCGCCGCTTTTCTTCCGCCCCTGTGTTGCGTCAGCCTGATGTTGCTCTTCCTTTTCAGGTTGAGGTCGACGCTTCTGAAATCGGAGCTGGGGCGGTGTTGTCGCAGAGAAGTTCCGACTGCCCCGTGATGAGACCTTGTGCTTTTTTTCCCCGTAAATTTTCGCCCGCCGAGCGGAATTATGATATTGGGAATCGGGAGCTTTTGGCCATGAAGTGGGCTTTTGAGGAGTGGCGTCACTGGCTTGAGGGGGCCAGACATCAGGTGGTGGTATTGACTGACCACAAAAATTTAATTTACCTTGAGTCTGCCAGGCGCCTGAATCCTAGACAGGCGCGCTGGTCGTTGTTTTTCTCTCGGTTTAATTTTGTGGTGTCATACCTACCGGGTTCTAAGAATGTTAAGGCGGATGCCCTTTCTAGGAGTTTTGAGCCTGACTCCCCTGGTAATTCTGAGCCCACAGGTATCCTTAAGGATGGAGTGATATTGTCTGCCGTTTCTCCAGACCTGCGGCGGGCCTTGCAGGAGTTTCAGGCGGATAGACCGGATCGTTGCCCACCTGGTAGACTGTTTGTTCCTGATGATTGGACCAGTAGAGTCATCTCTGAGGTTCATTCTTCTGCGTTGGCAGGTCATCCTGGAATCTTTGGTACCAGGGATTTGGTGGCAAGGTCCTTCTGGTGGCCTTCCCTGTCACGAGATGTGCGAGGCTTTGTGCAGTCTTGTGACGTTTGTGCTCGGGCCAAGCCTTGTTGTTCTCAGGATAGTGGATTGTTGTTGCCCTTGCCTATTCCGAAGAGGCCTTGGACGCACATCTCGATGGATTTTATTTCGGATCTGCCTGTTTCTCAGAAGATGTCTGTCATCTGGGTGGTGTGTGACCGTTTCTCTAAGATGGTCCATTTGGTTCCCTTGCCTAAGTTGCCTTCTTCTTCCGAGTTGGTTCCTCTGTTTTTTCAAAATGTTGTTCGTTTGCATGGTATTCCGGAGAATATCGTTTCTGACAGAGGGACCCAATTCGTGTCTAGATTTTGGCGGGCATTCTGTGCTAGGATGGGCATAGATTTGTCTTTTTCGTCTGCTTTCCATCCTCAGACTAATGGCCAGACCGAGCGGACTAATCAGACCTTGGAGACATATTTGAGGTGTTTTGTGTCTGCGGATCAGGATGATTGGGTTGCTTTTTTGCCATTGGCGGAGTTCGCCCTCAATAATCGGGCCAGCTCTGCCACCTTGGTGTCCCCGTTTTTCTGTAATTCGGGGTTTCATCCTCGATTTTCCTCCGGTCAGGTGGAATCTTCGGATTGTCCTGGAGTGGATGCTGTGGTGGAGAGGTTGCATCAGATTTGGGGGCAGGTAGTGGACAATTTGAAGTTGTCCCAGGAGAAGACTCAGCTTTTTGCCAACCGCCGTCGTCGTGTTGGTCCTCGGCTTTGTGTTGGGGACTTGGTGTGGTTGTCTTCTCGTTTTGTCCCTATGAGGGTTTCTTCTCCTAAGTTTAAGCCTCGGTTCATCGGCCCGTACAAGATATTGGAGATTCTTAACCCTGTGTCCTTCCGTTTGGACCTCCCTGCATCTTTTTCTATTCATAATGTTTTTCATCGGTCATTATTGCGCAGGTATGAGGTACCGGTTGTGCCTTCCGTTGAGCCTCCTGCTCCGGTGTTGGTTGAGGGTGAGTTGGAGTACGTTGTGGAAAAGATCTTAGACTCCCGTGTTTCCAGACGGAAACTCCAGTATCTGGTCAAATGGAAGGGATACGGTCAGGAGGATAATTCTTGGGTGACTGCCTCTGATGTTCATGCCTCCGATCTTGTCCGTGCCTTTCATAGGGCTCATCCTGATCGCCCTGGTGGTTCTGGTGAGGGTTCGGTGCCCCCTCCTTGAGGGGGGGGTACTGTTGTGAAATTGGATTCTGGGCTCCCCCGGTGGCCACTGGTGGAATTGAACTTGTGTGCATCATCCTCTCTGTTCACCTGTTCCCATCAGGATGTGGGAGTCTCTATATAACCTTGCTCCTCTGTCAGTTTCATGCCGGTCAACAATGTAATCAGAAGCCTTTCTTTGCATGTTCCTGCTACTAGACAACTCCCAGCTAAGTTGGACTTTCGTCCTTGTTTGTTTTTGCATTTTGTTCCAGTTCACAGCTGCTGTTTCGTTACTGTGTCTGGAAAGCTCTTGTGATCTGAAATTGCCACTCTGGTGTTATGAGTTAATACTAGAGTCTTAAAGTAATTTCTGGATGGTGTTTTGATAGGGTTTTCAGCTGACCATGAAAGTGCCCTTTCTGTCTTCCTGCTATCTAGTAAGCGGACCTCGATTTTGCTAAACCTATTTTCATACTACGTTTGTCATTTCATCTAAAATCACCGCCAATATATGTGGGGGCCTCTGTCTGCCTTTTGGGGAAATTTCTCTAGAGGTGAGCCAGGACTGTATTTTCCTCTGCTAGGATTAGTTAGTCCTCCGGCTGGCGCTGGGCGTCTAGGGATAAAACGTAGGCACGCTACCCGGCCACTGTTAATTGTGCGGCAGGTTTAGTTCATGGTCAGTTTAGATTCCATCTTCCAAGAGCTAGTTCTTATATATGCTGGGCTATGTTCTCTCGCCATTGAGAATCATGACAAATGGGTATCATTATGGAGCAATGGAGGACATAATGGGGGCAAAATAGAGCAATGAGGGACATTATGGGGCAATGTGCGACAATTTGGGATATTATGGGGAAATGGGGGACATTATGGGTCAATGGGATACATTATGGAGCAATTGGGGGATTCTGAAAGTGGGCATAATATAGCATTGGGTGGAGGCACCTTATGCAGAGATTATTAAAGTGTTTCAGGATTGGTGTTATTTCCATGGTACATTTTGAAGCATTGGAGGACATTATGTCGCAATGGGGGACATTATGGGAGACATTATGGAGCAATAGGTATCATTATGGAGCAATGGAGGACATTATGGGGGCATTATAGAGCAATGAGGGCCATTATGGGGCAATGGGCACATTGTAGAGCAATGGGGGACATTGTGGAGCAATTTGGGATATTATGGGGAAATGGAGGACATTATGGATCAATGGGATACATTATGGAATAATTGGGGGATTCTGAAAAAGGGGGCATAGTATAGCATTGGGTGGAGGGACTTTATGCACAGAGGCAGTGTGTGGGACATTATGGAGAGGGGTAGTGTGAGGGAACATTTTGGAGAGAGGCTATGTGGGAGCATATTATGGAGAGGAACTGTTTGGGGGAGATATGGAGAGGGACAGTGTGTGGTGGAGATATTATGAAGGCGGCAGTGTGGGAGATATAATGGAGAGGGACAGTGGGGGAAGAAATTATGGAGAGGGGCAATGTGGGGAAGATAATATGTAGAGGGGCAGTGTGAGGAAGATAATACGGAGAAGGGCAGTATGGGGGAGATTTTATGGAGTTACAGTATGGGGACGTTACGGAGAGGGGCAGTGTGTGGGACATTATGGAGAGAGGTAGTGTGGGGGGCATTATGGTGAGGGCAGTGTGCGGTGGGACATTATGCAGAGGGGCAGTGTGGGGGGAGCGTGATGGAGAGGTATGGTGTGGGGGGACATTTTGTGAAGGAAAGGTACAGTATTTATTCGATATCACAGAATGGGAGATTATTTTTAGTTATTGTTCAGTATAATTACACTTTTATTTCTAAGTGCACCTTTACAGGATGTGCTGATGAAGAAGGAGAAGTGGGAATTCTGCAGAGATGAGCTCTGGGTGTGAAATTTCATCATGGCATATGTGCTACATGGAGACAAAAAGGGATGGGAGTGACTTCAATCTGACTTCACCTATGGGGTACCTGGATGTAAATGTTTATTTGCGATAATGACTATGTCTCATCAGTACTGTGGTTCATGTATTGTCCCTAATCTGATGAAGGCTGGTAACAACAACTCCTAGCATCTCCTTACCATTGGTAAGGACATGCTGGGAATTGTAGGTTCAAGCAATACAATTATATATGGACTTGACCTAATATTACAATTGATCGCTGTACTAAGTTGTTCTGGCACTGTCACGGGGATACTGGGTAGACTAAGGCTGGTTACCTGGGCCCCTGCGATAACCCTCAGACTAGGAAAAAACCCTGTCTGTCCCTCTCCCAGAATTTACACTAATGGTGTGCTTGTCTGGGCCACCAGGCCTGACCCTGACTCCTGTTTCAGCCCTATGCTGAAACCTCCACCCGCCACCCAGTGATTAGACCACACACCAACCTCAACAGAAAGCACAGACAGGAAAAACTAAAAACGCACCACGCCGCAGACACACAGGAAAACACTATAACGTGCACAGGGCAAAACAAATACAAATATAGGAAGGAGAAATATGATAAAGGATAATACACCACCAGATACGATATTTCTACTCCAAGACCACCACTCCAGACCGGAATCACGAGGCATGAGGCACAAGCTATAATCGGCAACGCCCAAAGTCCAGCAGAACTATTTAAAGGCAGTGGGCGTGACCCAGCCTCCAACCCGAGTACCAGCTAAATTAACCCCAGACAACCTAGATAAAATCTAGTAGGCGCCACTGAGCGTATAGTGGAAGAATGCGGAATTACCGCTGTCTGTCAGACGCCCTAGTGTGAATAGCGTCCGACATGACAGTACCCCGCCTTCTACGAGGGACCCCAGGGCCCTCACGACTTATAGGACCCAGCTTGTCCGGATTGAGGCGGTGAAACATACTGACCAGCCGGTTCGCATGAATGTCCGAGGCTGGTACCCAAGACCTCTCCTCCGGCCCACAACCATGCCAGTGTACCAGGTACTGTAATGTGCGGCGCACTACACGAGAGTCAATCACCTTGGAGACTTCAAATTCCAAATTGCCATCCACCAAAACTGGAGATGGCGTCGGTGTCGCGTCCACGGAACCCACCACCTTTTTTAATAACGATCTGTGGAACACGTTGTGTATCTTATAAACCGTAGGAAGCTCCAATTGGTAGGCTACCGAGTTAATGATGGTGGCGACCCTAAATGGACCAATAAACCTTGGACCTAATTTCAGGGATGGTATTTTGAGTTTTATGTTTTTTGTGGACAACCACACCCAGTCACCCATACTCAGGTCCGGACCTGGCACCCGTCTACTGTCAGCCACACGTTTGTACCTAGCACCCACACTCAGCAAGCGCTGTTTCACTCTCCTCCAGACAGATGACAGTTGTGCTCCTAACTGGTCCTACTCCGGGACGCCAGCAGAGCCCCCCGGACGCAGAGTACAAAATTGAGGATGATGCCCGTAAACACAAAAGAACGGGGACTCCCCAGACGATTCTTGGTGGTGATTATTTATGGCAAACTCCGCCAAAGGAAGGAACGTCGACCACTCCTCCTGATTGTCAGAAACAAAGCAGCGTAAATACTGCTCCAAATTCTGGTTCATACGCTCAGTCTGACCATTTGACTGAGGATGAAACGCCGAAGAATGCGATAACTGGATCCCCAGCCATGAGCAAAATGCTTTCCAAAATTTTGCCACAAACTGAGTACCTCTATCAGACACGATGTCAGACGGAACCCCGTGAAGTTTGACCACCTCCTGCACAAATACCTGAGCCAGAGTCTTCGCGTTAGGCAACGAAGGCAAGGACACAAAGTGCGACATCTTTGAGAACCGATCAACAACCACCAAGATGACCGTGTTCCCAGCTGAGGAGGGCAAATCTGTAATAAAATCCATGGAGATCTCCGTCCATGGCCTACTTGGTACCCCTAGAGGATGTAATGTGCCAGCAGGACGGGAGCGAGGCGTCTTAGCCCTAGCACACGTGGTACATGCTGAAACATACGAGACCATGTCCTGTCAGATTTTGGGCCACCAAAACCGACGCAACACCAACTCCAAGGTACCCCTAACCCCTGGATGGCCAGCCAGAACAGTATCATGATGCTCACCCAACACCTTTAGGTGAAGACGGAGAGGTACAAACGATTTGTTAATGGGAAGCTTTGGTGGTACCTCCTCCTGAGCCTCGGCAATCTCAGCCTCAACCTCTGTCGTGAGAGCCGAGACCACTACACCCTTTTGGAGGATGGGTACCGGATCTTCCCAAGGTTCTCCCCCCGGAAAACACCTGGATAAAGCATCTGCCTTAGGGTACCGTCACACAGTACCATTTACATCGCTACGACGGCACGATTCGTGACGTCGCAGCGTCGTATGATTATCGCTCCAGCGTCGTAGACTGCGGTCACACAATGCAATCACGGCGCTGGAGCGATGCCGAAGTCCCCAGGTAACCAGGGTAAACATCGGGTAACTAAGCGCAGGGCCGCGCTTAGTAACCCGATGTTTACCGTGGTTACCAGCGTAAAAGTAAAAAAAACCAAACAGTACATACTCACCATCTGATGTCCGTCAGGTCCCTTGCCTTCTGCTTCCTGCTCTGACTGAGATCCGGCCGTACAGTGAGAGCAGAGCGCAGCGGCGACGTCACCGCTGTGATCTGCTCTCACTTTCCGGCCGGCAGACAGTCAGAGCGGGAAGCAGACTGCAAGGGACCTGACGGACATCAGATGGTGAGTATGTACGGTTTTTTTTTTTTTACTTTTACGCTGGTAACCACGGTAAACATCGGGTTACTAAGCGCGGCCCTGCGCTTAGTTACCCGATGTTTACCCTGGTTACAAGCGAACGCATCGCTGGATCGCTGTCACACACAACGATCCAGCGATGACAGCGGGAGATCCAGCGACGAAAGAAAGTTTCAAACGATGTGCTACGACGTACGATTCTCAGCTGGGTGCCTGATCGCAGTAGCGTGTCAGACACTGCGAGATCGTAACGATATCGCTAGAACGTCACGAATCGTGCCGTCGTAGCGATAAAAATGCCACTGTGTGACGGTACCCTAAGTGTTCTTAGACCCCGGTCGGTAAGTAACAAAAAAGTTGAATCGCGTGAAAATCAACGCCCAGCGAACCTGCCTGGGGGACAGACGCTTGGCTGACTCTAAATAAAGCAGATTTTTATGGTCAGTGATAACTGTAACCTGGTGGACCGACCTCTCCAAGAAGTGTCGCTATTCCTCAAAAGCCAACTTGATAGCCAACAACTCCCTATTGCCGATATCGTAGCTACATTCGGCGGGCGACAGCTTCTTGGAAAAGTAGGCGCATGGACGCAACTCGCCCAAGGATGAGCCTTGTGACAGCACCGCCCCCACTTCAACCTCAGACACATCGACTTCCATGGTAAATGGTTTTGATACGTCCGGTTGCACCAGAATGGGGGCCAAAGCAAAACTGTTCTTCAGAAATTCGAATGCGCGCACAGCAGCCTCAGACCAGGCGGAGAAATTGGTACCATTTTTCGTCATGTCAGTAAGCGGTTTAGCAATGGTAGAAAAATCTTTGATAAACTTTCTATAATAGTTAGAAAACCCAAGGAACCACTGATGCGCTTTTAGGTTATCAGGCCATTCCCAATGCAGCACCGCTTGCACCTTAGCGGCGTCCATTTTAAACCCTGAAGCAGACACAATATAACCCAAGAAAGGCAACTCCTGAACCGAAAATACACATTTCTCAAGTTTTGCATAGAGCTTATTCTCTCTGAGTAGCTGTAACACCTGCCTCACATGCTCTAAATGAGTATCACGGTCGCATGAATAAATGAGAATGTCATCTAGGTACAAAATAACGAATTTCCCCAGGACATGCGAGAATACATCATTTATGAAATGTTGAAATACTGCAGGCGCGTTTGTCAACCCAAATGGCATCAACAAATTTGCAAAATGACCCTCAGGAGTATTAAAAGCCATCTTCCACTCATCACCTTGACGGACTCTTATGAGGTTGTATGCCCCCCTGAGGTCAAGCTTGGAGAACTACTTAGCACCAGCCACCTGGTTGAACAAGTCAGGTATCAGTGGCATAGGGTATGGATCACGAACCGTAATCTGGTTTAACTCCCTGAAATCCAGACACGGGCGTAGTCCGCCATCTTTCTTCTTAACGAAGAAGAACCCCGCTGCCACAGGCGAGGACGAAGGCCTGATGTGCCCTTTGCTCAAACTCTCAGCAATGTAGTCTTTTAAAGCTTGCCTCTCAGGACCAGAGATGTTAAACATCCTTGCTTTCGGCAATTTGGCCCCTGGTTTAAACCTAATAGTACAGTCATAGGGGCGATGTGGTGGCAATTCTGAGCAACCCTTCTCTGAGAACACATCCGCGAAAAACAGCAGTGACTCAGGAATGCTAGGAGTCACAGCGGACACACATGTGGCCAGTCAATTCTCCTGGCGGAATCCGCTCCACTGGAATATGTCCTGAGTTTTCCAGTCAATCACCGGGTTGTGCATAGATAACCATGGAAAACCCAAAACCATTTGTGCAGGAAGATTACTGAGTACCCTAGATTTAACCTGCTCGAAATGTAGGACCCCAATATGGAGTTTCACCTCAGCCACAAATTCAGTAATCTCCCCCTGTGGGAGTGGAGCAGAATTGATGGTGACCACCCCGATAGGATGAGGTAGTTTTTCGGCCATGCGCGCAAACTCCTCATCAATGAGATTAGTGGCCGAACCACTATCCACAAAAACAGTGATTGGCAGCTCTCTGCCAGCGACCATAACTTTGGCAGGAAGCATACATTGAGAGACCACAATGGAAGATATGCATAAGCTCAGATTAGCCTCTTCCACACCCTCTGAGCTTAGTAGTTTTCCACCGTTGTGCTTTTCTTAGATAACAGAGGACAAGCATTTACATAATGCCCATTTTTACCACAGCAAAAACAGGCTCCCTGCTTCCTGAGCGAGGGGGCTCGATTATGTGATACCCCTGCTATTTGCATAGGCTCCGTGGGCTCACCTGCAGCAACCTCACGTTCACCTTTCACCCCCTGACGCAAACGGCGATCAATGCGGACAACAAGACTCATAGCAGACTCTAGAGAAGCAGGAGTCTCATACATCAGGAGGGCTTGTTTAACCCTTCTTGAAACCCCATGAACAAACTGACTCCGCAGTGCGGGGTCATTCCATTGTGTGTCCACCGCCCAGCAGTGAAATTCAGATCTGTAATCCTCCGCCATTCGCTCCCCTTGGTGGAGAGAGCGAATTTTAGATTCTGCTAGAGCCATTCTGTCAGGATTATCATAAATGAGCCCAAGAGCAGAAAAAAAACTCTCCACTGAGTTAAATGCAGCTGAATCAGATAGTAAAGAAAATTCCCAAGCTTGGGGGTCTCCGTTCAGTAAGGACAATACCAGGCCCACACGTTGAGCCTCATTACCTGAGGAAATCGGGCGAATACGAAAAAATAATTTGCAAGCTTCACGAAAAACAACAAATTTACTGCGTTCCCCAGGAAACCTCTCAGGTAAAGGGATCTTTGGCTCTGCAACTCTACCTGCAGTTTCAGCTTGCACATTAGATACTACTAGACCCTGTTGCTGAACCGCCCCCTTCAACTCATTGACCTGTAAGGACAGCGCCTCCAACTGGCGGGTTATGGAAGTCATGGGATCCATGGAATACAAAATTTTGTGGCCGATTATAATGTCACGGGGGTACTGGGTAGACTAAGGCTGGTTACCCGGGCCCCTGCCATATCCCTCAGACTAGGGAAAACCCTGTCTGTCCCTCTCCCAGAATTTACACTAATGGTGTGCTTGTCTGAGCCACCAGGCCTGACCCTGACTCCTGCTTCAGCCCTATACTGAAACCTCCACCCGCCACCCAGTGATTAGACCACACACCAACCTCAACAGAAAGCACAGACAGGGAAAACTAAAAACGCACCATGCCGCAGACACACAGGAAAACACTATAACATGCACAGGGCAAAACAAATACAAATATAGGAAGGAGAAATATGACAAAGGATAATACACCACCAGATACAATATTTCTACTCCAAGACCACCACTCCAGACTGGAATCACTAGGCACGAGGCACAAGCTATAATCGGCGAGGCCCAAAGTCCAGCAGATCTATTTAAAAGCTGTGGGCGTGACCCAGCCTCCAACCCGAGTACCAGCTAAATTAACCCTGGACAACCTAGATAAAATCTAGTAGGCACCACTGGTGGACGAATGCGGAATTACCGCTGTCTGTCGGACGCCCTAGTGTGAATAGAGTCCGACATGACAGGCACTGCATTCATATACTGATGGTGGTTCTGGTGCCGCACTTATGTGCTGACAGTGGTTCTGATCTTGTACACATGTAGCAATCCATAATGTGCTGCATGGCAATGTTAAAACTTAAAAATCCTCAAAACTTAGAGATTTGAGTGTTTTGATTCATTTTTGGATTTGTGGCAGCTATGGTTCAACTATAATTTAAATGTAGCTTTTTTCCTTTTGGGTGTTATGAACTGGTGGTTTAGGAGCAACATGGGACGTGCTCTGGAGGAGGTGGTACCTGTACTGACCGCAGACCCTGAACTTAACACAACAACTAGAAGTAGCCGTGGGATGTTCCTGTCACTCCCTAGACACCTCGTCACAGCCGGAGGACTAAATACCCCTAAAGATAGAAACAGGAAAGCTATCTTGCCTCAGAGAAAATCCCCAAAGGATAGACAGCCCCCCACAAATATTGACTGTGAGTGGAGAGGGAATGACATATACGCAGAATGAAACCAGGATTTAGCAAAGGAGGCCACTTCTAGCTAGATAGATAGGACAGGACAGAATACTGTGCGGTCAGTATTAAAATACTAGAAAAATCCACCACAGAGTTTACAAAAATCTCCACCACCTGACTAAAGGTGTGGAGGATAAATCTGCTTCTCCACAGCTTCCAGCTTAACTGAACCAGGAACATTGACAACTGGCACTAACTGAAGGACAGAGCCAGGCTAAATAGCCGAGCCAGAACAGACAATCAGTGGAAGCAGCTGCTAGCTGCTAAATCCAAGGAGCAGCAGTACCACTTATAACCACCGGAGGGAGCCCAAGAGCAGAACTCACAATAGTTCCACTTACAGCCACCGGAGGGAGCCCAAGAGCGGAATTCACAACAGTACCCCCTGTTGTGAATTCCATTCTCGAACTCCCTCCTGTGGTCATGAATGGTACTTCGGCGAGTTCTGTCTGTGAACTCCCTCTGGTGGCTGTGAGTGGAGCTACTAGCTCTTGAGGTTCTTTCCTCACCTGCCCTCGTTTATTGCTAGACTGGCTTCTCTATTTAACTCCACTCAGATCGTTATTTCATGCCAGCTGTCTTAGTACTGGTTCAGATCTCTCTTGGATCTTTCTGATGACCTGTCTACTCCAGCAGAAGCTAAGTTCCTGCTAGTTCATTTGTTGTTCATTGTTTTCTTGCTAAGTTCTAGTCCAGCTTGCTATCATGATATTGCCTTGCTAGCTGGAAGCTCTGGGGGTGCAGAGTGGCACCACCGCATCATGAGTCGGTGCGGGGGTCTTTTTGCACACTCTGCGTGGTTTTTTATAGTTTTTTGTGTTGACCGCAAAGATCCCTTTTCTATCCTCAATCTGTTTAGTTAGACTGGCCTCCTTTGCTAAAACCTATTTCATTCCTGTGTTTGTGATTTCCTCTTAACTCACAGTCAATACTTGTGGGGGGCTTCCTTTCCTTTGGGGAATTTCTCTGAGGCAAGGTGAGGCTTTATTTCCTATCTTTAGGGGTAGTTAGCTCTTAGGCTGTAAAGAGGCGTCTAGGCAGAGTTAGGCACGCTCCATGGCTATTTCTAGTGTGTGTGATAGGAGTAGGGTTTGTGGTCAGCAGAGTTCCCACTTCCCCAGAGCTTGTCCCGATTCCGTGATTAACTATCAGGTCATTCCGGGTGCACCTAACCACCAGGTCCATAACAACTCCCCCCTTGAGGAGGGGTCACCGAACCCTCACCAGAGCCCCCAGGCCGATCAGGACGAGCCAAGTGAAAAGCATGAACCAAATCGGCAGCATGAACATCGGAGGCAACAACCCAAGAATTATCCTCCTGGCCATAACCCTTCCACTTGACAAGATACTGAAGCCTCCGCCTCGAAAAACGAGAATCCAAAATTTTCTCAACCACATATTCCAACTCCCCCTCAACCAACACCGGGGCAGGAGGATCAACAGAGGGAACAACGGGCACCACATATCTCCGCAACAAAGATCTATGGAAAACATTATGGATGGCAAAAGAGGCTGGAAGGGCCAAACGAAAAGATACCGGATTGATAATCTCAGAAATCTTATAAGGACCAATAAACCGAGGCTTGAACTTAGGGGAAGAAATCTTCATAGGAACATGACGAGAAGATAACCAGACTAAATCCCCAACCCGAAGCCGGGGACCAACACACCGACGGCGGTTAGCAAAACGTTGAGCCTTTTCCTGAGACAACGTCAAATTGTCTACTACATGAGTCCAAATCTGCTGTAACCTGTCCACCACAGAATCCACACCAGGACAATCAGAAGGCTCAACCTGCCCTGAAGAAAAACGAGGATGAAAACCAAAATTACAAAAGAAAGGCGAAACCAAAGTAGCTGAACTAGCCCGATTATTAAGGGCAAACTCGGCCAACGGCAAGAAAGCCACCCAATCATCCTGATCAGCAGACACAAAGCATCTCAAATAGGTTTCCAAGGTCTGATTAGTTCGCTCAGTTTGGCCATTTGTCTGAGGATGAAACGCCGAAGAAAAAAGACAAGTCAATGCCCATCCTAGCACAAAATGACCGCCAAAACCTAGAAACAAACTGGGAACCTCTGTCAGACACAATATTCTCTGGAATGCCATGCAAACGAACCACATGCTGAAAAAACAACGGAACCAAATCAGAGGAGGAAGGCAATTTAGGCAAAGGTACTAAATGGACCATCTTAGAAAACCGATCACAAACCACCCAGATAACAGACATCTTCTGGGAAACAGGAAGATCCTAAATAAAATCCATGGAAATATGCGTCCAAGGCCTCTCAGGGACTGGCAAAGGCAAAAGCAACCCACTAGCGCGGGAACAGCAAGGCTTGGCCCACGTACAAGTCGCACAGGACTGCACAAAAGAACGCACATCCCGTGACAAGGAAGGCCACCAAAAGTACCTAGCAACCAAATCTTTGGTACCAAAAATCCCAGGATGACCAGCCAACACTGAACAATGAACCTCAGAAATTACCTTACTAGTCCATCTATCAGGAACAAACAGTTTCCCCACTGGACAGCGGTCAGGTTTATCAGCCTGAAATTCCTGAAGCACCCGCCGTAAATCAGGGGAGATGGCAGAAAGAATCACCCCCTCCTTGAGAATGCCAACCGGCTCAAGGACTCCCGGAGAATCAGGCAAAAAACTCCTACAGAGGGCATCAGCCTTAATATTCTTAGATCCCGGAAGATACGAGACCACAAAATCAAAACGGGAGAAAAAGAGGGACCATCGAGCCTGTCTAGGATTCAACCGCTTGGCAGACTCGAGGTAAATCAGATTCTTATGATCGGTCAAGACCACAACGCGGTGCTTGGCTCCCTCAAGCCAATGTCGCCACTCCTCAAATGCCCACTTCATAGCCAACAACTCCCGATTGCCGACATCATAATTACGCTCCGCAGGCGAAAACTTTCTGGAAAAGAAGGCACACGGTTTCATCAAAGACCCATCAGAATTCCTCTGAGACAAAACGGCCCCTGCCCCAATCTCAGAAGCGTCAACCTCAACCTGAAAAGGAAGAGAAACATCTGGCTGACGCAACACAGGGGCAGAAGTAAATCGGTGTTTAAGCTCCTGAAAGGCGTCAACCGCCGCAGAGGACCAATTCGTCACATCAGCGCCTTTCTTCGTCAAATCGGTCAGAGGCTTAACCACACTGGAAAAGTTGGCAATGAAACGGCGATAAAAATTAGCAAAGCTCAAAAATTTCTGAAGGCTCTTCACAGATGTGGGTTGAATCCAATCATGAATGGCTTGGACCTTAACAGGATCCATTTCTATAGACGAGGGAGAAAAAATGAAACCCAAAAAAGAAACCTTCTGAACTCCAAATAGGCACTTAGACCACTTCACAAATAAAGCATTATCACCAAGGATCTGAAATACCATCCTGACCTGTTTCACATGAGACTCCCAATCATCGGAAAAAATCAAAATATCATCCAAATCATGAATTTATCAAGATAATTCCGGAAGATATCATGCATGAAGGACTGAAACACAGATGGAGCATTAGAGATCCCGAATGGCATCACAAGGTATTCAAAATGGCCTTCGGGCGTATTAAATGCAGTTTTCCATTCGTCACCCTGTTTAATACGAACAAGATTATACGCCCCTCGAAATTCAATCTTAGTAAACCAACTAGCCCCCTTAATCCTAGCAAACAAATCAGAAAGCAAAGGTAAAGGGTATTGAAATTTGACCGTGATCTTATTAAGAAGGCAATAATCAATACAGGATCTCAAGGAGCCATCCTTCTTGGGAACAAAAAAGAATCCCGCTCCCAATGGTGACGAAGACGGCCGAATATGCCCCTTCTCCAAAGACTCCTTAACATAACTCCGCATGGCGGCATGCTCTGGCTCAGACAGATTGAAAAGTCGGCCCTTAGGGAACTTACAGCCAGGAATCAAGTTAATAGCACAATCACAGTCCTTATGTGGAGGAAGGGAACTGGACTTGGGTTCATCAAATACATCCTGGAAATCCGACAAAAACTCAGGAACTTCTGAAGAGGGGGAAGAGGAAATTGACATCAAAGGAACGTCACTATTAACCCCTTGACAACCCCAACTAGTCACAGACATAGATTTCCAATCCAGCACCGGATTATGTACCTGTAACCATGGAAAACCCAGTACAACAACATCATGCAAATTATGCAACACCAGAAAACGGCAATCTTCCAGATGTGCTGGAGCCATGCACATGGTCAGCTGTGTCCAATACTGAGGTTTATCTTTGGCCAACGGTGTAGCATCAATGCCCCTCAAAGGAATAGGGCTCTGCAAAGGCTACAAGGAGAAACCACAACGCTTGGCGAATTCTAAGTCCCTTAAGTTCAGAGCCTGAATCCACAAATGCCATGACAGAAAATGATGATAATGAGCAAATCAAGGTCACAGATAAGAGAAATTTAGGCTGTACAGTACTGATGGTAACAGACCTAGCGCCCCTCTTAGTACGCTTAGGGCAATCAGAAATAACATGAGCAGAATCACCACAGTAAAAACACAGCCTATTCTGACGTCTGAATCCCTGCCGTTCTGCTCTGGTCAAAATCCTATCACATTGCATAGGCTCAGGACTCTGCTCAGAGGACAATGCCATATTGTGCACAACTCTGCGCTCGCGCAGGCGCCGATCAATCTGAATAGCCAGAGACATAGAAACACTCAGACCAGCAGGCGTGGGGAACCCCGCCATAACATCTTTAACGGCTTCAGAAAGACCCTTTCTGAAAATCGCTGCCAGAGCATCCTCATTCCATTTAGGGAGCACAGACCATTTTCTAAATTTCTGGCAGTATAATTCTGCCGCTTCCAGACCCTGACACAGGGTCAACAAGGTTTTTTCTGCATGATCCACTGAATTAGGTTCGTCATACAATAATCCTAGCGCTTGAAAAAATGCGTCTACATTAAGCAATGCCAGATTCCCTGATTCAAGGGAGAATGCCCAGTCCTGAGGATCGCCACGCAGCAGAGAGATGACAATCTTAACCTGCTGAATGGGATCACCAGAGGAACAGGGTTTCAAAGCAAAAAACAATTTGCAGTTATTTTTAAAGTTCAAAAACTTGGATATGTCCCCAAAAAACAGATCAGGAGTTGGAATTCTAGGCTCTAAAGCTGGAGTCTGGACGACATAATCTTGAATACTCTGTACTGTTGCAGCAAGTTGATCCACACGAGAAAACAAACCCTGAACATCCATGCCAGCGCCAAAATCCTGAACCACCCAGAGATTAAGAGGAAAAAAAAGACATAACAAACTGCAGAAAAAAAAATGGCTCAGAACTTTTTTTTCCTTCTTTGGAGATGCATTTAACTCATTGTCGGCCAGTTGTACTGTTATGAACTGGTGGTTTAGGAGCAACATGGGACGTGCTCTGGAGGAGGTGGTACCTGTACTGACCGCAGACCCTGAACTGA